>NC_136270.1:10870216-10957716 GCF_964187855.1 Myxine glutinosa | reverse complement strand
CTTGGATGTTCTCTATGTTCTCTTGGTCCAACAACTCTTTCTCTTTCTTGGTCCAACCACTCCTCACCATCGACAACCCAACGCAACCAACGCAACCAACGCAACCACCACACTTCTTGCGCGCGCACTTTTATAGCGCCTCCGGCGATCAAGCCGCCGGCCTTCAGGACACGCCCATCGGTGCGCTCACCTCGGCCCTGGTTGGTCGCGCGACCCTCTGGCTCCGCCCTTGATGACGATGGGCGGGCACGCCTTTCTTCCCCGATCCGAGCACATGTTCAATGGTGGTTTTGGAGGGGACGTAATTTGCGATCGAGGCTTGGCCATGACGAAAGGGGAAATGGAGGTTTTGGGAATGGGAATGAAGAATGAAGGGAATCTATCTTATTTCACTTGGTGCAATGGAGTGTCATTTTAATGGAAGACAAAGCCTTAACCTAATACACAGAATCAGGAAATAAACTACTGAACAGGGATATTATAGTGTCCTTCATGTATGCTTTATTGAACTCACTACGGGAACGCCCTTTGACCTTTATACACACTGGAGCAAGGAGGGCTCAGACTAAAACAATAATTCACAACCATTTACTATACAATACAACACAATCAAAAAAACTCAATCCTCATATCCGCAACAATATATATATATATCATTACTTGATATATATACTGTATATATATATATATATATATATATATATATATATATATATATATATATATTGTTGCGGATATGAGGACTGTATTTTTTTTATTGTGTGTATTATTATTATTGTTATTCTGCGCCTCCTGCCTCCGGAGCTGTGTAAAGGTCAAAGGGCGTCCCATAATTAGTCCATAAAGCATCCACACTACAGCCAATCATAGAATACCCCTGTTCAATAGTTATATCTTATTATGTGTTTTAGGGTAAGGCTGTGTCTCCCATTAATTGAAATACTCCATTGCACCAGTGAAAGAGATAGATTCCCTTCATTCCCATTCCCAAAAAAACCTCCATCCCCCCTTTTCGTCAATTGCCATTTGCATTGCCAACTGCATTTTGGGCGGTTGTCTCTTCATCCGCCATTGACCACGAGGCGTCGAGGCAGGGTTGGGGAAGAAAGGCGGGTTCCCACCTCGTCATAGAGGGGAGGAGTGAGTCAGCCCCACTCAACCAACCACGAACAAGGGGTTGGACTTGGAGAGGGTTTTTTTTTTTTTTTTTTTTTTTTTTGTATACAAGATCGAGGCTCGTGAAAGAGCGAACATTAATCACACAGAAAGACAAACAGACACATAAAACAAATAACATCGGGAGCGGTAGACAAGATGGGGAGAGAGGGGGAAGGCCACAAACACAACATTTGACAGCAGGGACCGAGAGACATGGAGACATCGAGAGATCTATGGGAGGGAGAGGGCTTTGGGGGGGAGGCATGTGAAGCGGGGGGGGGGGGGGGGAGGGGTGGGAGAGGTATAAACATATGGACACTGCCAGGACTTCCAGGAAAGAAGTTGGAATTTCAAACAAGGTGGATCTGGGGTGAATTAGTGGGGGTAGAAAAGATCAAGGTTTTGGATGGGGGAAGATAAGAGATGGTGGTGAACAGCTGTTTTAAAGACCTGGAGGGAGGAGTGGGATTGAAGGGAGTGTGGGAGTTTGTTCCAGAGGTGGGAGAAAAGAGGAATGAAAGAGTGAAGGTGAGCAGAAAGCCGAGATTTCGGCAGTTTAACCATCAGAGGGTTGCTGGCAGATCTTGTGCGACCTGTAGGAATATTTGGGGGACAGAGCACAGAGAGAGCTGGGGGAGCAAGGCCGGAGAGGAGTCGGTAGAAGACAGAAAGACCACCTACCTGCCTGCGGTGAGTGAGTGAAAGGCCCTCAGAGGTAGCTTCATCACGGGAGATTCCAATGATTTTGAAAGCTTTGGATTCAACAGCGTGAAGCCGAGCCAGATGTGAGGCAGGAGCACCAGCCCATAGGGGAGAACAGTATTCCATTGAGCTGCGGATGAAAGCCTTGTATGAGGTGAGGAGCTCAGGTGTGCCGAGGAAGGACTTCGCACGACGGAGGATGCCCAGTCGGCGACTGGCTTTGGAGGCCAGCTTGGAAATGTGGTTTTCCCAAGAAAGATCATGGCAGATAGTGAGACCCAAAAGCTTGAGCGACAGAACTTCTTGGAGAGGATTGTTGAGAAAGTAGATGGGAGGGTTGTCCAGTCGATCTTTTCGGAGAGACATAGTAAGAGAGTGAGATTTGTCAGGATTGAAAGACATGTTCCACTTGTTTGACCAGTCTGTGATTTTGTCCAGGTCTTCAGAGAGTGAGGAGGCTGCAGACTGCCGATCTGAGGGAAGAGGAATGGAGTGGCAGAGAGTGGAGTCATCAGCAAAGAGATAGAGAGGATTTTCCAGAGAGTCGGAGAGATCATTGATAAAGACCAGAAAAAGCACAGGGCCCAGCACACTGCCTTGGGGAACTCCAGCCTGAACAGGAAGGGGAGATGAGAGAAATCCATTCAGGCCCACACGTTGACTACGACCAGAGAGGAAGTCCGCAAGCCATGCATGGAGATTTCCATGGATACCATAGGAGGAGAGTTTGGTGAGCAGAGCTGGGTGCCAGACCGTATCGAAGGCACGTGATATGTCAAGGGAGACAGCTCTGATTTCCTGTTTGGCATTGAGGACCTCCATCCATTGTTGAGACAGCAGAAGCAGCATGTCCAGAGTAGAGTGACCTGGTCTGAAACCAAATTGATGATCAGAGATCAAGCCATTGGAGAAGAGGAAAGATTTCATATCCGAAGCAATGATGGATTCCATGACTTTGCTGATAATTGGGAGCAGGCTGATTGGTCTGTAGTTGCAAGGATCTGTTTTTGCACCTTTTTTGTGTAAAGCGGTAATGTTAGCTGATTTCCAGGATGCTGGCAGATGACCTTGAGCAAAAGATAGGGTGAAAAGAACAGAGAGAGGGTGAGATAGAGCGGCAGAGCAGGATTTTAGGACCCGTGGGCTGATGCCGTCTGGTCCAGTTGCAGAATCAGAGTCGAGGTTTGACAAAAACTCCTCCACCTTGTCAGGAGAGAAGGACACAGAGTTCAGGAGCAGTTGGGTTCGACTGGGAAAGGTGGGAACAGAGAGAGCTGGGTTTGGGACTAAGGATTTTGAGGCAAACACAGAGTTGAGGCATTCGGCTTTGTCACGTGCGATGTCAACTGTGTGGCCATTTGAGGTAAGGGAGGGGATGGAGGGGGAACAAACACCAGAAACGGATTTGACCAGACGCCACCAGGATTTGGAGGAAGGAGACAGGTTTGAGAGTTCATTCTTGAGTGAGGAGAGATAGTGCTTCCTGGCACTCCTGAGGGTAGACACACACTTGTTCCGAGCTTGGTGGAAGGAACTGAGATTGCCTTCAGTTGGATTAGCCTTCCAAGAGGCAAAGGCAAGTTGTTTCAGGGCAACTGCCTCACCACAAGATTCAGTGTACCAGAAACATCGAGGGTGTGGAGAGAAACATCGAGGAGGTTCGCGAAGGTTGAGGGGTGGGGCCTATATAACCCGCAGGCAGGGCGTTTCCAAAGGAGATGAACCATTACAGGGAGACGAGAGGAGGTCCAAAGAGATGAGCTTTGACAGAGACATGAGAGGAGGTCCAAAGGAGATGAGCCTTTACCGAGAGACGAGAGGGAGTCCAAGGAGTTGAGTCCAACCAAGAAGTCCAGAGTTGAACTGCAGCTCGAGCCACCGCAACTGCATTTGCTGCAGCTGGAGCCACCGAAACTGCAGCCACAGCAGCGTGAGGCCTGGACGGCAGTTTGGAGCAGGGCCGCGAAGGAGCGGCGGCTGCCCACGAGCAGGACCAGTTGGACCTCCCTATCCGGCCAGCCATCCATCTCCCGCCAGTCCTATCATCATTCCCCGCGTGAGTCTGTCCTTGTTTGTTCTGTCCCTGGGTTAATTAAGACTGTAGGTAAGCTAGCGTTGCACTGTGTACCTAATCTCGTCTGTAAATAAACGTGACTGCTTTCTTCTTGATTATATGTGCAAATAATAAATCCAATTACTCTTCTGTACGTCCTCTTCCTCTTTGTATTCGGTCGCTTTAGAGTTTTCCCGATTGAATAGCGGTGGCGCGATCCGGCCAAAGTTTGGGGCAAATCGGGTATTAATCAAGGAAGCACTGTTCGGTCGCAGTAATACCACCGCTCGGTCAAAATAACATCTTTAACCGCGTCCGTAACAATTGGTGTCTGGGCGTGAGATACGGACCCGAAGCGCGCTTAACGCGCTCAAAATTACAAGCTGCTGGAAATTTGTGTTGTTTTACAAAAACCCGAATTTTGAAATCGCGCCATGGCTGGTCAAGGCGATCGGATGCCGGTGGGTGAGCTAGAGATAGACGGGGTGGAATCGACCCAGGACCTCGGGGAAATGTATATGGAGGATGTGGTTGAGGGGGTATCAGACGCGCAAAATGGCGCTCTCGCGCACGAGGTTTCAGGCGAGCAAAATGGCGCCTTTGCGCACGCGGTTACAACGGCACCAAATCTAGCCGCGCCCGTGACCGTAGCAGCGCTGCTGGGGGATTCGGACCTGTTTGTGTTACAAATGGGAGCCCTTATGGACAGGCTAGAAGCCAAAATGGGGAACCGGATGGATGCTCAGAGTGAGCAAATGAAGGCTCAGAGTGAGCAAATGGGGAACCGGATGGATGCTCAGAGTGAGCAAATAAGGGCTCAGAGTGAGCAATTGGGGGAAATGGGGGGCAAAATGGGCGAAATGGGGGGCAAAATGGGAGAAATGGGGGAACGGCTAGAAGCTAAATTTAAGGGGTTAGACAACGGGATAAAAGAGGTAAAGAATGGGTTAACGGGGGTGGAAAATAGAATGGCTGCCCAGGAGAATCAGTTAGAGGGGGTGAAAAATGGGTTAATGGGGTTAGAAAATAGGATGGAAGACAAATTGCGGGAAATAGGGGAGCAATCCGCCCGGGAAATCGAACAGATGGGGAACCAGATAGAGGAGGTGAAAATCGGGTTAGAAAGTAAATTGGATGCTCAGAGGGATGAATTGGGACAGATGAGGGTAGCATCTACAAAAGAGAGGGAGGAGATGAAAGAGGAGATACGACGAGGTGTAAGTGAGGAGGTCTCGGGGGTACGCGAGGAGGTAAAGCGAGGCGAAAAGCGTATAGAGAAAGAGGTGAGGAATAATACGGCTAGGTTACAGGGGGGAATAGAGGGTCTGACGAAGGGAGTGGAGCAGCTGACAGAGGGACAAACGGAGTTAGTGGAGCAGGTTCAAAGGAACACTGCGGTACTAGGAGGGTTAAAGGCGACACAAAAAGAAATTAAAAATGACAATAGCGACACAGAGGCAATGTCAGATGGTACGTGAGGGACTGACAATGAGGGTGGACGAGGTGACAGAGGTAATGGAGACAAAGGACCGGCAGATGAGGATGCACATAGAGACGGTCACGGTAGCCTTAGAGGACGAACTTGAGGAGACGCACCGGGAAATAAAAGAGGTGAAGCAAAAATTAGAGGAAGTGGAAGAAGGGGTGAGTGAAATTAAGAAGAGACGGAGGGAAACTAAAAAGGAGATAAGGGAGGAAGTGATGGAGTATGTGCAAGGTCTGTGTTCAAATCATGATTATGTGTTCACTAACCAAATAAAGAGTTTGCAGGTGGCAAAAGAGGTGCGGAGACGCGGTGCCAAGGTGAGTGGCGATATACGTGGAAATGTACATGATGTGAGGGGAGCTTCAGTCGGCTTGGGGGTTGTTGTGGACCCGGGTGTTCGTGAGAGGCCGTTGGTGAAGTGTGCGACAGGTCTGGTGTGTGAAAAGAGAGGTGTGTGAGAATGTCCAACCATGGGGTGTGTGAGGAAAAAGTGCGCGCCGAGGAGTGAGGGTGTTGTCGAGAGTGAGTCGGTCGTAGCGCGTGTGCGAGGGAGCACATGGAAGCGCGGTGTGGCGAGTGTTACGGAGGAAGTAACGAAACAGTGTGCGCAAGAGGATGCGCGAGAAAGGTGTGTAACGGACAGGTGCATGGGGAAAGAGTGCGCTGTCAAGAGTGAAGGAGAATGCATGCCTGTGGTGAGAGTTACAGAGGATGTAACGAAAGAGTGTGCGCAAGAGGATGCGCGAGAAAGGTGTGTAACGGACAGGGGCATGAGAAAAGAGTGCGCTGTCGAGAGTAAGGGTGAGTGCGTTGTCAAGAATGGAGGTGAAAGTAGTGAGAGTGACACGGAGCGTGAGTTGGTTGTGACAGGTGAGCGAGGATGTACACCTGGAATGGAAGGATGCACACCTGGAATGGTAGAGCGTGTATGGGAATGCACGCTGGAATTGGTCGTGAGGCACGTGGTTGGGTGTGCGAGTGAGAGCACACCTGTGATTGTCACAGAGGAGGTGACCGAGGAAGGGGCGCGAAGAGGTGTGTTGGTGAGGTGTGCGAACAATGAATGTGTGCCAAAGTGTTCGGTGGTCAGGTGTGTGACCAAGTCTGTGAGTGGAATGAGTGTACCTGGGTGTGTAAGAGAAGGTGCAATGACCAAGAGCAGGGAGACGGCTGGATGTATGAGCAAGAAAGGGGTAGCATATGCATGTAAGCATGCAGGTGAGGCATCGACGGTAACTGGGTTAGTGGGTAGAACGACATTTAGCCGAGTCGGGCCCTCGGTGCGTGTCGGGCAGCTTCGCGTGCCGCGAGGACCAGCGGGGATCCGAGCCACGGCGGGTTCGAAAGGACCGCCGTACGTGATCCACGCTGGGCCGCGTTTCGAACGGCCGCGTCCGTGCTCCACTAGGCGGAGCGGGCATCCCGATAGGGAGGGTCGTCATGGCGATCCCCTTTTGTGGAGACGTTCCGGCAGGTCGAGATCGGGCAATTGGATAGCTCCGCGCCGAGGTGGTGCGTGGGATCTCGGCACGGGTAAGCCCCCGTCCCTGCACCGAGTGCCAGACGCATCCAGCCGCCGGCACCAAAGAACCCGCATTCATTGCTCGACTGTACGAAGCCGAGCTTTCGAAGTGAATTGGCGCACCGAGAGGATCTAATAAGTAGACGGGTGATGAGGTTAGTGTTTTGGACCCAAAATTAGAAAAAGGCAAAATTTGATGATTGGTACGGTGATTGGCAGATGATTGCCAAATTTTTGATTTGTTGGATTTGGTGTGCAAAATTGATAGTGGGTTACGTCCCCCATGTGGAGGGATGGCAACTCTGTCATCCCTCACAAAGGGGGGCAAAGGAGCACTAGCTTATGGGGTTGATGGCAGTGAAAACTAGCCCGGATGGGTTAGGATATATCGTGTGTAGGGATCTAGCGAAGATGACCTTAGGTGACGTTAAGGTTAGGTAGTGACAAGGATACCTGTAGTGGGGACGCAGGTAGATTAGTGTGGATTATAATGACGTGGTATGTGCTTATTTTAAAGGGAAGACGGGGAGCACTAAGTTAGCAGGGTAACAGGTAGATCAGATGATGCCGTGTGAGTGTTGGAGGTGTATAGAAGTGTATTGTGAAAAGTGTTTGAGGAACAGGTGTGATTGCACAGGTGTGCAACTGAACAGGTGGACGGAGCAGTGTATGAGTGAGTAAAGGTGATGGGTGTTGTGTTGACCAAATGGTCCAGGAAGAGGAGGAGGGTGCAGGTGGCACCAGGTGTGAGTGCACAGGTGTGCACCAACAGGTGTATGGAGAATGGTTGTGTGGAAGACATGGTGTGGAATAAATGGAGTATTGGAATGGATGGTCGTGGAGTGAGTATGGTGGAAATTGTGGAGTGGAGTGGATGGTGCGAAGGTGTGAATGGGGGAAGAGTGGACCCCCATCACGAATACCCGGGGCGGGTAGTGTAAGTGTTAGGTAGAGGGTATAGGTAAATTGTGGTTGGATATTGGCATCTGTGGTGCGGGTGGAAGAATGATGATTGGATGGGTGCATTAGTGTTGTGGAAATGGCTGGGCGTGTAGCCTGTTAGTGTGTGTAGTTGGTTTGGGCACTCCACCACTGTGAGGATGTCGGCCAGGTGAGGCCGCAGGTGGGCTCTGGGAGCCGGTAGTTGTGGATGGGGCCTGAGGATCCGGAGGACGGACCCGGGTAGCCCAGTGCCAGAGGGCACCAAGGGGTGACAGAGCCAGGAGGGGCCTTCCCCAGTTAGTTAGGTTAGGGTGAGGAGCTAAGTAAGCTCGGGTGGCAACTGCAGTGGTGGAGGTGTGCAGGTGGGTAGACCTGCTGGGAGAGCTACACGTCACAGCCCAGAAATTGTGCAAGGGCACCGGGAGTTGAATCGGGGGAGTGAGACCCCAAATTGAGAAGCACCACAGTTTGGTCAATGGGAATTGGTTTTTAGAACCCATAGTGTAAGTTGGCCAATGGATTGGCAGGGAAAGACCCCGGGTAGTGTAAAGTGTGTTAAAGTCATTTAGAGGATAGTTAGGATTAGGAAGTCTCCTCGCACCATCTGCATCCACTCACCTGAGGTGACAGGTACTCCGCGCCATGCCATGTTTAATTATTTTTGATGCAAATGTTTTGGATTGTGAGACGCATCATGACGTGGGTGGGACATTGTGCTTTGTGTTCCATCTCTTCCTCCTTATGAGGATTGATGATGAATTGATGATGGCAAATTTTGGATAGTGGGGGAGTGAAGACGAATTTGGTATAAGTGAAATAAGGGGAAGACGTGACGGTAGCGACGGATTGGTAATGTGTAGATTTTGTACATGTGGGGTAAGGGCAAGGATAGTGTAGGTGACAGGGGGGTGACGTACGGTAGGGACGAGCTTTCTCACTTCGCCCTCCGTACGCATTTCACCTTGCATTGCCTTATTGATGTGTACCCTTGTGACCTTACCCCTCGCTCATTTGTCTCTTTTGTCTCCCACATGACCTGTGCGCCATTGGGCGCCATGGGGAGCGTGCGTGAGTCCTCCAATGTGCGCCCGGAATTCCCAGAACCAGCTGTCTGCATCGATGCACCACATGATGGACCACATGCCTGTGGCCGAGCACCACGTATGGACCCCATGGGTTGGGGCATGGCCCCTCTGCTGGAACCGGCCATGAGGGCCCGAAATCTTGCTGGCGGACCTTGGCTACAGGGCACCGATGCCCCACAGGTGAACCACACTAGTCGGCCCTGTGGACCATAAATAAAATAAAATAAAAAGGACACATTGGGTGCATTTTTCAGTTCAAATAGGCCGCCAGTAAGAAAAGCAAAATAAAAAGACAACATCTGGAAGAACAAATAATAATAGCCAGCAGAGGGAGCCGAAGAGCAAGAGACCACCTACAGGGTTAGAGGTTGTTGATTTTATTTTTATTGAACATGCATTGAACACTGATGAACTGTGGTGACTGCACCGATTGGTGCTTGAGGGTGTGTTGGTGCGTTTTTGGGTGCTTTCATGGTGCATTGATGCAGAGCAGACTGTCTCCCCCCCCCAGAAAGAACGATCACAAGTCCTGGGTTAGTTTTGTAAATAAAAGTAGCGTCAATTGTAAATAATGCTCCCCACCGTCAGTGTGTAGTTTGAAGACCATTCCGCAATTCGGTTAACTGTGGGCGTAAGTCTGTTAGGCAGGGTGCAATGGAGCAGCGGGACACATTTATTTATGTTTTAAAAGCTGTCGCACTCAGGGTCAGGTTAAAAGTAGAGGGAACTACACCTACGTGTCACACTAAATAAAAGTTGTAGGCCCGGGACATGCCTAAGAGGAGGAGGGTGCAGTGTTGCAGATATGAGGACTGTATTTTTTTTATTGTGTGTATTATTATTATTGTTATTCTGCGCCTCCTGCCTCCGGAGCTGTGTAAAGGTCAAAGGGCGTCCCATAATTAGTCCATAAAGCATCCACACTACAGCCAATCATAGAATACCCCTGTTCAATAGTTATATCTTATTATGTGTTTTAGGGTAAGGCTGTGTGTCCCATTAATTGAAATACTCCATTGCACCAGTGAAAGAGATAGATTCCCTTCATTCCCATTCCCAAAAAAACCTCCATCCCCCCTTTTCGTCAATTGCCATTCGCATTGCCAACTGCATTTTGGGCGGTTGTCTCTTCATCCGCCATTGACCACGAGGCAGGGTTGGGGAAGAAAGGCGGGTCCCCACCTCGTCATAGAGGGGAGGAGTGAGTCAGCCCCACTCAACCAACCACGAACAAGGGGTTGGACTTGGAGAGGGTGTGGAGAGAAACATCGAGGAGGTTCGCAAAGGTTGAGGGGTGGGGCCTATATAACCCGCAGGCAGGGCGTTTCCAAAGGAGATGAACCATTACAGGGAGACGAGGGGAGGTCCAAAGAGATGAGCTTTGACAGAGACACGAGAGGAGGTCCAAAGGAGATGAGCCTTTACCGAGACGAGAGGGAGTCCAAGGAGTTGAGTCCAACCAAGAAGTCCAGAGTTGAACTGCAGCTCGAGCCACCGCAACTGCATTTGCTGCAGCTGGAGCCACCAAAACTGCAGCCACAGCAGCGTGAGGCCTGGACGGCAGTTTGGAGCAGGGCCGCGAAGGAGCGGCGGCTGCCCACGAGCAGGACCAGTTGGACCTCCCTATCCGGCCAGCCATCCATCTCCCGCCAGTCCTATCATCATTCCCCGCGTGAGTCTGTCCTTGTTTGTTCTGTCCCTGGGTTAATTAAGACTGTAGGTAAGCTAGCGTTGCACTGTGTACCTAATCTCGTCTGTAAATAAACGTGACTGCTTTCTTCTTGATTATGTGTGTAAATAATAAATCCAATTACTCTTCTGTACGTCTTCTTCCTCTTTGTATTCGGTCGCTTTAGAGTTTTCCCGATTGAATAGCGGTGGCGCGATCCGGCCAAAGTTTGGGGCAAATCGGGTATTAATCAAGGAAGCACTGTTCGGTCGCGGTAATACCACCGCTCGGTCAAAATAACATCTGTAACCGCGTCCGTAACAATATATATATATATATATATATATATATATATATATATATATATATATATATATATATATACATACAGTATATATATATATATATATATATATATATATATATATATACATACAGTATATATATATATATATATATATATATATATATATATATATATATATATATATATATATATATATATATATATATATATATATAATATATATATATAGATATATATGTTCAAAACACACCTGGTCACAAGTGTGCCTCACTCACCGGGTCCTCAGTCGAGGTCTTCAGCATCATCCCGTTTCGGCCCTTCTTCCTTGATACAGTCAGCTAAGGTGGGCCAGCAGGGGCACATACACCTCCACATGCAGCAACTACACCTGGATGCGTACATACCCCCACCCCCAGCCCCAGCCAGTGCAAACACAGACTACAACAACAAAATCGCCTCCACTTCCAGAATCCACAGCACCAAACAAGTAAACATGGTGGAACACTCAAACACACACCTTTATAACCTTCACCACTCACCATCAAAACACACCAGATCATTCATACACACAAACAAACACAAACACACACACACACAACACCAACCAACCACCTACCTTTACAACATACACCACTCAACATACAAAAACACACAGACTCATGCAAAAATTCATTCATGCAAAAACACACACCCTCACCCACTCACTCACTCACATACACAAAATAAGAAATAATAATAGTTTTTAAAAAACACACACAACCAACCAACCACCGACCCTTACCAACATGCACCACTCATGCAAAAACACATTTATGCAATCCTCAACCTACACCGTTCGACGTGCCCCCATAAACCTCCTCCATATCCAAAGTGAGTCTTTCAGGCAACCTGGGCCACTTTGTCACACATCCTCCTTCTCTCTGTCCCACACACTCCAAGCCGAGCAAGAAATGCAGAAAAGGAATTGCCAATATACCCTCTCCACCCCACCTCAAATGGCTGACAAGAAACTCGCCAACCCTTCTCCCGGCACTCTGCCTCCAGCTCACTGCACTTTCCTCTCTTCCTCTCGTGCACCTCCTCCATGTTCTCTTCCCAAGGTACAGACTATTCCCTTAAGATGACCTGTCTTGTTGCACCTGACCAGATGACAATGTCAGGCCGCAACCTTGTCACACAGATCTCCTCTGGGAATACCAATTGCGGCTTTAGGTCTGCCACCACCTGCCAATCACAAGCATCTGACAGCCCTCTTGCTTTCCACCTCCACCTCTTACCACTTGGCCCTCTCTGACAAACAACCCCTCCCCCCCATCGGTCTCTTTCTCCACTCTTCTCTCTCTCAATCTCAGCACCTCTTGTTGCACCATCTGCACTACCACCGCAAGCACCTGATCATGTCGCCATTTGTATTGTCCTGCTGTCAATGCTACTGAGCATGCACTCAGTGCATGCTGCACCATTCCCAAACCTCCACACAAATAAAATCTCTCCTCCTGTAACAACCCCCACTATCTCAAATTTACTGGTGACGGAAGCACATCATACATTTCCCGCAACAGGAAACTCAACAATATTGGCTCCATCCTCCAAATCTCTTGCCACTTCAATGTCCTCACCTGCACACCTTCCCACCTAGCCAAGCACCTTGCTGTGCCTGTCCTACTGCTTTCACATATCTCCCCTCCTCCTCTTTTCTTCTCACCTCCCTCTCAACCATCTTCCTCCTCTTTTTCACACATGCCTTTCCCCATCGCTCATGCTTCATCCACGCCAATCCATGCTTCCAATGCTGTACCCATCCCCATGACCTCCTCCTGTTGCAACCGCTCCTCCATCTCGTCCACCTCTCCTCTTGCATTCCACTTCGGAATTCCCTTCTTTTCTGGGAGAACATTATTTTCCACTGCATCACTTGAATCCCGCAACATCATGAACTCCCGCACCATCACCACCTTAAACTCCTCGGTTAATGATGTCAAGGGAAACTGGGAGTTTTCCACCCTGACCATAAATGGCAATGTTCGTCAAACAGCGTGGCACTCCCAACCACGTCCTCACAAACCCGCTCACCACAACAACCATCCTCTCTACATGCCCAATCGCAATATCATACATCAATATATATATATATATATATATATATATATATATATATATATATATATATATATATATATACATGTACCCACCGGCCACCATCCATCCTTCGCCCCCCCCCCCCCCCCTGCGAATATATATATTTAGCAGCACAGTAACAGCAGCACAACCTCGCTTCCTGAAATGATGCATCCAGCAGCCACAGGCTGCATGCGAAACAAACAAGTGACATTTGACAAAATAAATAGCTTACTATACGTAGTTTGGTCCGCTGGGCCACAAAAAAACAACATAATTTAAGTATGTTTTTTCGTGCTGTTGAATTTGGACTCCATTTTCCCAGAAAATGTGAATTGGGCTCCATTTGTGTGGCAGACCTTTGCACCGTTTGGAAGACGACAGAAATGGTCGCAGTTGTAGTTACCCCACGGGAACAAAGTGAAAAGCGGGGTTAAGCAGTTGGTTCACTCTGTCTGTCTGCACACCGTTTATAATCGAGGAATATCATTTTAATTGAATTTTATATTTGAGCACGAATCGTAGTATAAACGGAAACAAACGTGCAGTTTAGCGGTACTTTCGTCCTGATTGCACACGTGCAGAGAGTGAGCAAGATCTTTTTTTCGTCTGTCTGCCTGACTTTGCAGTCGAACACATTTTTGTTGTTGCTTTTTAAGGCCACTATTATCCCACCTTGTGGGGTCCGCCGGGGGAAGCTTGGCCCAAGTCTTTCACGAACCGACCTGGCCAGGCCTGATATTCAACTAGTTAGGACAGGAATTTGGAATTTTGCCCATGGTGCCGGCAATACTCGCTTACTCTTTGCGAAGGACACCATGGGATCTTTAACGTCCACCAACACATGCTGGCAGACAGGATTCCCAGTTTAACGTCCATCTGAGGGACGGCACACACATTGATGAATCACCCTGTCTGTGAAACATCAAACTGACAGTTTATAGCTGGGCCGGTATTCAAACCCTGGCTGGACAGCTTAGAGGTGAGTGAACGTACCTCTCGGCCTTCCTGCCAGAGCGAATATTGAAAATAATTCCAAACAGGAAACGTACTGTTTTAGCGATGTCATAAAGGATGTCAGAACGTAAAGAGGAGGGTTTACCGTGGGAGTTGTTGTATGCAGATGATCTGGTGTTGATTGCGGAAAGTATGGATGGACTGAAGGAAAAGATGAACACGTGGAAGGAATGTATGGAGACAAAAGGTCTGAAGGTGAATATCGGAAAGACGAAGGTGATGGCAAGTGGTAAAGCATGTGGTGAGGTGGAAAGAACTGGGAAGTGGCCATGTGCTGTGTGTAGGAAGGGTGTCGGAGTGAACTCCATTCAATGTACAATGTGCGCTGAGTGGGTTCATCAAAAATGTAGTGGTCTGAGAGGGTCATTAACCAGTGTGGCAGCTACATTCAAATGTAAGGTGTGCACAGAGGGAGCTGCAGATGGAGGAAATGTTGAGTTGGATCTTGGAGACGGCGTGAAGCTGGAAGGTGTGAAAACATTTTGCTACCTCGGAGACATGCTGAATGGAGAAGGTGGAACAGACTCGGCAACGGTTGCTCGAGTGAGATGTGCATGGAAGAAGTTTCGGGAACTGAGTGGCGTGCTGATGATGAGGCGAGTGTCGTTGAAGCTGAAGGGAAAGGTGTATGCTGCATGTGTGAGAAGTGTTATGATTTATGGGAGCGAGACATGGGTAATGAACGTAGAGCAGCAACGAAGGTTGGAAAGGGTGGAAATGCGAATGGTTCGGTGGATGTGTGGAGTATCGTTGAGAGAGAGGAAGACAAATGATGAATTGCGAAAGATGATGGGAATAGAGCCTGTGATTGATGCTGTGAAGAGGAACAGGTTGAGATGGTTTGGTCATGTGTTGAGGAAGGATGAAAGTGACTGGTTGAGAAGAGTGATGGAAATGAATGTAGAAGGAAGCAGAGGACGGGGAAGACCGAGAAAGACTTGGCTAAAGATGGTGGAAGAAGAAATGCGGGCAAGGGGGTTAACAAGGGGAGATGCAGAAAATAGGGCAAAATGGAGAAGATTGTCATGGGGACCGCAAGGCTAACCCCCGCTCTAGCAGGGAAAATGGCCTTTAAAATGCATGTTGTGTGTTGTTGTATAAAGGACACAAACATCCACGACACACTAATGCATTGTGTCAAATAAGATGGTGTCAAAGACTGTGCATCAACAGTGGGAAATTTCCGAAAAAACTTTTTCTCCAATGTTTAAAACCCTTATTTTATTTCAAATGAATTATTTACTTGAACAATCACCTTCGGGGCAATTTCCAAAAAACTTTATTTAGAAGCACTTGGACAAAATATTATGGCATTTAAAGTCATCTCGCCCAATCAAATTTGCTGCTTGCAGTCTCTGCCCATGTAAGGTGTTTTGGGAACTCCAGGTATTATTAGCCTCACAGGGGCGGATCCCAGGAATTTCAAGACGGGGGGGGGGGGGGGGGGTGCATGAAACTATAGTGCTGGGGGGGATGGATAAAGGGTGGGTCTGGGGGTCCTCCCCCAGGAATATTTTTTTAAATGATCGTCAGAAATGGCATTTCGTGCGTTCTTGGAAGTTTCTGCAGTTCCTTGTGTTCTTCCCTGGTCCAACAGTTCAGCAGATTCGCACCGCCTGCACCCTCATCCTGGATCGAAGGGGGAGGTGCGCACCCCCTGCACCCCCCCCCCCCTGGATCCGCCCCAGCCTCACCAGAGGAGAGGGCTTTGCAATTGGGTCCGTTTGTCTACCTGTTTGTTTGCTTGTTTGCATAGATTGTGAGTAGGTGTATCAATTAAATTAGACTCCTAAGACCCTTTAGAGCCCCATTACCCTTAAAGATCCCTAAGACCCTTTAGATCTTAGAGCCTATATAACCCATTAGACACTGTAGAATCCCTAAGGTCCCCCAGACTCATTTATACCCTTTTAGACCTTTACACCTTCACATCTTTCAGACCTTTTAATACCCTTTAGATCACTTTGGCCTTTAAATATCCTTTATAAACGTTGTAAGAACCTTTAGACAATTCCGAACCTTTAGACCTTAAATTACACCCTTTAGACACCTTTGACCTTTTT
Organism: Myxine glutinosa; assembly: GCF_964187855.1. Lineage (NCBI taxonomy): Eukaryota > Metazoa > Chordata > Myxini > Myxiniformes > Myxinidae > Myxine > Myxine glutinosa. The sequence goes on along the minus strand of NC_136270.1, from coordinate 10,941,594 downwards.
GGACACTTCAGACCATTTTGACCCTTTCAACCAAAATTTTGACCCAAACTTTTTTGTCCATGAGCCAAAATAACCTTTAGACAATTCTGAACATTTAGAACTTAAATTACACCCTTTAAACACCTTTGACCTATTTGGACACTTTCGACCATTTTGACCCTTTCAACCAAAATTTTCACCCAAACTTTTTTGTCTATGACCCAAAATTTGAAATCACAGTTGCCCCGCGACCCAAATGAGTACCGGTACCAAGAAGGAGAAAAGCAAATGATAAAAAAAAATTGTCGGAGAAAACGCTTTCGTCTTGGAACTTCTCCCACCCTCTCGAAAACCAGGATTTTTTTGGGTGGGGGGGAGGGTTTCAAGTTTCGGTCATGACACGGGTTTTGGGAACCACCAATTTAGACCCATTTAAACCTTTGCACCTTTTCAGACCTTCAACCTTTATACCCTTACAACTAGATCCTTTAGACTTTTTATTTGCAATCAATGATCTATCATTTAATACATCCTTCCATTTATTTACCACACAAAACAAACCCTGGCGAGGCTCTGCAATCTATGATTGTTCTTTCTAGTTATGATTGTTATATCATGGGTAGCAATATACAGGGTGTTCCAAAAAGACCTGGACAACTTTGGTTGTTACGATATTTAGAACCACAAAATATATGATACCCTTTGATTTATATGATACAGAAGTGCACACCATCAATACACTTCCATGTGAGCTCCGTTTGTCGTGTGCAGGAAATCAAGGCGGCACACGAGTTCTTGCCATGTTCGGTTCAGCATGTTTGCGTCAACCAGTGAGCATGCAGCTGTGATCCGAGAATGAATATTCTGTAGGTTTGCCACCCTGGTGTTATAGACAACATCTTTGCAAACCCCCACAGGAAAAAACCAATGGGGGGGGGGGGGGTGAGGGGGTTATGTCTGGTGATCGTGGGGGGCAGGCGGTTGGTTTGTCACGGACAATCCAGCGACCTGGAAATTTTTCATTAAGGATGGCTGGAAGGATTAAGTCCGATGAGGGGAGCGCCGTCCTGTTGAAAAATGATATCGGGTTGTAGGTCTTCAATCTGTGGGAAGGCGAATCCTTCCAACATGTTCATGTAAATTGTAGAGGTCACTGTGTCCTCCGCAAAGATAAACGGACCCACAAAGCAGTCATGGAGAAGGCCACACCACACATTGACCTTTTGACTGTCACATATGTGTTCAATGACCAGGTGGATGTTTTCAGAGCCCCAGATCCTCACATTGTGCTGGTTGACCTTCACCGATACATGAAAGCAAGCTTTGTCTATGAACATGACCTTTTTCAGGTAATCTTCGTCATCCTCTTTATGACTTAGCATTTCCAAGGCAAACACCTTGCATTTGGATCCGTCATTTGGTTTGAGTTCCTGCAGAATCTGCACCTGAAAGGCAAAAAGCCTCAGTCTTTTATGCAAAACCCTGTGTATAGTGGTGGTTGGTAGTCCCGGTTCTCTGGATGTGCGTCGGATCGATTTTCTGGGAATTTGTTGAAATGATTCACGTACTCGTTCAACATCTGCTGCACTTGTGCTTGGTCGATCTGTAGTTTTCCGTTTATTTCAACTTCCAGTCTCCTTAAAGCACTTGTACCACTCTCTGATACTAGTCTATGATGGCGGAATCCTTCCATACCTTGTAAGGAAATTACACTGAAATTGTGTGTCGGATCCCGTCTCGATTGACCATTTGACGCACTGAGCTTTCTCCTGTTGATTTGCCATTTTCTTTTACTTTAAACCACAAGAAAACTATATGAGTTTCTGTATCATTTAAAATAAAGGGTATCGTTGTGTCGTTTGTGGTACTAAATATATTAAAAACCAAAATTGTCCAGGCGTTTTTGGAACACACTGTATCTATCTGGGAGATGCTGTTGAACCCGATGGTTGCTGCGATATTCCACTCAGTGCATGACCACACGAATCCTGCGCGTTTTGTGGTGACAAAGCAAACGCGATGCAACGCCGGACGATATGTTCGTCTGTTCGAGCGCAATTAGGAAATCCACGCGAATTATAATTGGCATTACACCTATGGGGCATCTAATCCCACAAATAGAATGCAAAACACGAATTGGACTTTCAAAGGTTTGTTCAAGCTCTAATATTGAAAAATTATACGGGTGGACCAAAAGGTGAAATTCGTTTGGGAGAAATACTCACCCACCACTGCATTTACATCGGTATCCAATAATACCAAGGCAACGAGACGTAATGAATTATCCGTCAGAAAACTTACTTTGCCATATTTATGGGAAACCACGAGCATGACATAATATTGTCTGTATTATTTTTTGAATACTCAAACTTGATTCGGTAGTCCGAATCTCGATATCCTATTCAATTGCTTTATCGACGTTTAAAAGACCCCTCTGCCACAATCAAGTCTTCTTGCTCTTACTCACACAAGGCGATATTTTTGTACGTTTTTGTTCACATTTAATTCATTTCAATTTTTTTTTTTGCAATTGCTTTGCCAGCTGTAAATTAAGTGAGAAAATTCACCTAGCAGCAGATGATGTACTTGGTCGGAAGGCATGATTACAAACCAGTTGAGTCGAGTACAAGGCCCCATGCCCTGGGTGCAGCGAGCTGTGAGCACGTAATAAGGGAGGGAGATGGATGTGTTAACAGGAAATCTGGGGACGATCCTTATTAACTTTATTTTCAAAACACTGCACGACAATCCGTTTACGACAGTGTGGTACACACCATACCATGGCCCTGACAACTTCCAGGAACAAAAACGATTATTTATAAACGGCAATGCATTCAGTACGGAAACGCAGCTACCATGTTCTAAATAGAAAAAAATATATCAATGCCTCCTTACCTCGACTTCACTTTAACCACTTGAAATGAATTCGTCCTTAAACATCTCGACGGGTGGGATAAAGGTCTCCGGTCATAACCCCGCAAAGAATTCTTACAGGAACTCCACGTCATGATTAGGGAATGTTTGGAGACACGTCTGTGCGGGGCAAAGGATTAGAACCAGGCGAGGAAATGCGCAATGAAACGAACGAGATGATGAATGAAGCACGTGACCAAGACAATTAAACAATTGCATCGATTGTGGTCACGTGACGTGCACGAGATCATGTGTCCAAACATTCCTCAGGGTTAAAAACAATGGCGCCGACCGTTATTCGCTAACGATTCGTCGTCCTTCGTTACGATGGCGATAAGCTATAGCGTGTAGATTTTATGTATATCTGTACACGTATTGACATTGCAAACTATATACATTTCAAAGCGATCTATACATACCGCAACTGACTATATGCATTTCAAAAGTGCCTCAAGGTTCAAATACTGTCGGTAGAATTTGAAAATAAATTATGCAGCCGTTGGGCGAAATTACATTCGGAATAGAATGTAACATGGAGTAATACATTACACATGTGTAATAAGGATAACTGATTGAATATTTATGCACAGCGTGGAATTTACAAACCCCGGTGCGATTACCCTGGTTAGACAAAAAAAACAACAAATACAGACATTGTCATTATTTAAATATAAAAAATTGAATAGGTCGTGTTTTTAATGTATAAATATATCAGAACCCTGACCCAGGACACAGATTTGGGGCGATGCAAAAAGGTGAATGAATGGATGTGTGTGTATATCAGGGTGTCCATAAAGTCCTTGCACAACTTTGAACTTTTAGAACTTTTGATATACACATGACAGAAACAAACTATAAATGGTACATGAAAACATAATTCATGGAGGTTTGTTCACGTTCATTAAATCCACAATTTGTCATTTTTTTGATGAGGCAACTTCTACATCAGTGCATGGTACAGTGGGCCACCAAAATTACCGCATTTGCTTCCTGAACGATGTAGAAGTATAAAAAACCTCTACAAGCCAGGGGTAGGCGAGTTATCGCAGGCATTCAAATTCAAACTTGTCCCTGATCCTCTAAATTAATAAAATGTATTGTAATTACAATGAGATAGAAATAGTTTCGTTATTTGATGAATCTTAATAACACGATGCTAGTATGCTATAGTCCATAATGATTCTGGGCTCCTTTACCGAGATTACAGTCCGGACAGGGCCAGCGAGCCTCGCCTGCATCCCGAACAACGACAATGATTACATTTTTCACATATCACCTTGTACCAGCAAGACGACGCTCCCTGCCACTATGATTCAAATGTGCGACTGTTCTTGAATGTCTTCCCAGACAAGTGGATCCGTAGACGTGGACCGGTGGCTTGGCCATCTCGTTCACCTGACCTGTTCCCGTTGGACTACACTGCTCAATTCTTTGGTTGAACTTTTGGCTTCGATCAAAATTGCATTTCATAAAATTACTCAGCAGCAACTGGAGAATGTCTTGATGATCACAATATTAGAAAATCGGATTGAATGATTTATTACGAAAGATGGCGATCACATTGAAGCCTAAAAAATTTAAATGTATTGAGAAAAATTTTCATGAATTATGCTTTCATGGACCACTTATAGTTTATTTATATCATGTGTACATCACAAGTTACAAAACTTCAATGTTGCACAAGGACTTTACAGACACCCTGATATATATATATATATATGTCAAAACATTTGCAGCTCAGGATTCATATTGTAAAGGATAGCACACCGAGCAGTAAAATAATTTAAAATTCTTTATTAATCACATGACGTTTCGAGAGCAAGCTGGTTCTCTTCCTCAGAGGAGTTGAGTGTGGTGTGGTGGTGAAACCGTTAAGTTCCGTTGGGGACGGTTCACATGGACTCCAGTCTGAGGTTTCATGTGAACCGTCCCCAACGGAACTTAACGATTTAACCACCACACTCAACGACTCTGAGGAAGAGAACTAGTTTGCTCTCGAAACGTCAGGTGATTAATAAAGAATTGTAAATTATTTTACTGCTCAGTGCGATATCGTTACAATGTATATACATATATATATATATATATATATATATATATATATATATATATATATATATATACACATACATACACACACACACACACACACACACACACACAAGTTATATGATACTTTAAGTTGGCACTGAAACGTAGGGCCCTGAACTTTTCACTTTTCAGACAAATACTTTACCTTTAGTTCTGCGTGCGGTTTATAATACAGAAGAGAAAATTGTGGCAAAGAGCATGGGCAATAGCAGCAAAGATATTGACACAAATGAAAAAAAGATGATCAGTTAAGTAAAGTAATAGTCGAACTTTGGCACGATGGACGAGCTCTCACATTCTTGTCCATGACTAACACCGAAAGCTAAACACGTGCTGAGTCCTTGAACCCGCAGCGTGTTCGGACGAATAAAACCGCTCGAGATCGCACCATGGACTTGTTAATGAGAGGTTTGAATCAAAGGATTCCCGCTCTTCCCCTTAGCACCCTACTCATGTCCATAATAGCCATAACATACGTCCTTGAGGCAGCTTCGCTCCAAGCTCGCTGGACTTGAATCGCGCTTGAGAACCGATCGCTCCGATTCATTCGAGAGGCGCTGCTTCTTACTGGAGTCCGAAGCCGCCGAATCAGGAATCTCAGGAGCGTGACTTTCATCTGCACTTTCCAGTAACTTCTCAGCTCGAATCTCCAAGTCTGAGGAACCGAGTTGCTGCAGCTCCTGCAACATGGATGAGGATGAGGAAGATGATGAGGGTGGAGGCTGAGGAGTGCGGGGTTCCCATGGCCGACTCCAGTCTGAGGCTGAACCAATGAGCGCCTGTTCAGTTGGAAAGTATCCGAGTGAGGCAACAGGGCTGGTGGGTAATGGGAGCGGTTTAAGACCATAAGGGATAATGGAGCCACCGCCATTACCTTCTGCATCGTACGATGAAAAGTCCAGCCTGTTGGGGGCCACGAACCAAGATCGCTGAGTGGAAGAAGCACAGCTGAGGTCTGTCGGCTGCAGCGATCCCCGCTCGCTCTCACCATACTGTGCCATTTTGGAGCCATAATGCTGGAACCGCTCCTGGGAGGTTCCGTATCTCTCGGCCGGCCCGTAGCGCTCAGTAACACCTGCACCAAGTCGCTCAGAGAGCAAGGGGCTTCCCCCGTAGCGCTGTCCCACTGCAAGCAGCTGCGACCGTGCCATATCGTGTGGGGATGGCGTGAGTCGCTCCATGTCCATCCCTGGGTAGATCCTGCATCGATTCCACGTGGGGAGGATTGTATTAAAAAAAAAACATGAGGGCTTAAACCACCAGCATTATCACTTGTTAGAATGGACAGGGCCACGAGATGTTGTTAAACTTGAGAGTGGTTGCAACAATCAGAATCAGCGTTACACTTACACCTTGAAATACTTGTTTTATTTGATCATCAGAGATGACTCTTATGCACAATAAATTGTCTATCAGTTTTATCAGTAAGAAGAAAGATCGCTACGATCGTACCATTTGAATAAAATGGGATCTTCTTAGGAACGGATATCGGGATGTCATTAAAGAAAGATTGAATAGTTTGACAGAAGAGACGAGGGCAGAAAAGACGATTCATAATTACAAAAAGAATCAAACCCCAATCCGAAGGAAGTGGTTCAGTTTGGCATTTTTAATATGAAATTGGCAAAGCCTAGAAACGAACGAAACCTAAACATTTACCCTTTAGAATTACCCATTGGAAAAGTCTAGAATTACCCTTTAGAATTACACTTCAGAATTACCCTTTAGAATTACCCTTTAGAATTACCCTTTAGAATTACCCTTTAGAATTACCCTTCAGAATTACCCTTTAGAATTACCCTTTAGAATTACCCTTTAGAATTACCCTTTAAAATTACCCTTTAGAATTACCCTTTAGAATTTCCCTTTAGAATTACCCTTTAAAATTACCCTTTAGAATTAACTCTTTCGAATTACCCTTCAGAATTACCCTTTAGAATTACCCTTTAGAATTACCCTTCAGAATTACCCTTTAGAATTACCCTTTGGAATTACCCTTTAGAATTACACTTTAGAATTACCATTTAGAATTACCATTTAGAATTACACTTTAGAATTACACTTTAGAATTACACTTTAGAATTACACTTTAGAATTACACTTTAGAATTACACTTTAGAATTACACTTTAGAATTACACTTTAGAATTACACTTTAGAATTACGCTTTAGAATTACGCTTTAGAATTACACTTTAGAATTACACTTTAGAATTACACTTTAGAATTACCCTTTAGAATTACCCTTTAGAATTACCCTTTAGAATTACACTTTAGAATTACACTTTAGAATTACACTTCAGAATTACACTTCAGAATTACACTTTAGAATTACACTTCAGAATTACACTTTAGAATTGCACTTTGGAATTGCACTTTGGAATTGCACTTTGGAATTGCACTTTGGAATTACCCTTTAGAATTACCCTTTGGAATTACCCTTTGGAAGTACACTTTAGAATTACCCTTTAGAATTACACTTTAGAATTACCCTTTAGAATTACACTTTAGAATTGCACTTTGGAATTGCACTTTGGAATTACCCTTTAGAATTACCCTTTGGAATTACCCTTTAGAATTACACTTTGGAATTAAACTTTAGAATTAAACTTTAGAATTCCCCTTTCGAAACGTCTAGATTCTAGAATTACCCTTTAGGATTAACCAGTAGAATTACCCTTTAGAATTACCCTTTCGAACCCTCTGGAGTTACACTTTAGAACTAGAATGGCACTCAGTGGAGAGTATACCTCCGCCTGGTGAACAGTTTACGTTTTGTATCCAACTGATAGGCCGGATCTGGATTCGGACCTGAACCAAATTCTAATCGACTTGTTCTTATCACCTAACCAACTCATCCACCAAGTTTATTCATAACTCGTCCATAACTTTTTAAAATAACATGTTAAATATCGCTTTTCACCCAATCTCTCAATGGTGAAGAATAACTTAAAATTAAATTATTATTGAAGCCGAATCCATATTCAGATCTTCACCAAAATCGAATCTGTTAGTCCTTTTCACACACCCAACCTGCACACCAAGTTTCGTCCAAATCTGCCCTCAACTTTTTTAGATATCCTGCTATGTATCGTTTTTGGCCCCATCTCCCAATGGTGAAGAATCATTAAAAAAGTTATTGTAGCCGGATCCGAATCTTCACCAAAATCTAATAATTTCGTCCTTGTGAAATACGCTACATCTCTGCAAATTCCGTTGGAATCCGTCCACAACTTTTTGAGATATTTTGTTCACAAACAAACAAACGGACAGACAAACAGACAGGGGTGAATACATAACCTCCATCCACCTTTGGTGGCAGAGGTAATTACCTTCGCAAAAGCGGAAGGTTATGTTTTGATCGCTGTGTATTTATTTGTATGTCTGTGTGTGTGTGTGTATGTTATTCGCATAACTCAAAAAGTATTCAACCGAATTGCATGAAATTTGGTGGGATGATTGGTTATTATACGGGACACATTTGATTAGATTTTGGGAGCAATTGGGTCAAAGGTCAAGGTCAAGGTCACGAAAAGGTCAAAATCGTATTTTAGTACAGTACAGAACAGTAGCTGCGGCGAAGGTATGCGCTCTACCGAGTGCCCGTTCTAGTTACACTTTAGAATTACACTTTAGAATTACACTTTAGAATTACACTTTAGAATTACACTTTAGAATTACACTTTAGAATTACCCTTTAGAATTACACTTTAGAATTACCCTTTAGAATTACCCTTTGGAATTACCCTTTAGAATTACCCTTTGGAATTACTCTTTAGAATTACACTTTGGAATTAAACTTTAGAATTCCCCTTTCGAAACGTCTAGATTCTAGAATTACCCTTTATGATTAACCAGTAGAATTACCCTTTAGAATTACCCTTTCGAACCCTCTGGAGTTGCACTTTAGAACTAGAATGGCACTCAGTGGAGAGTATACCTCCGCCTGGGGAACAGTTTACGTTTTGTATCCAACTGATAGGCCGGATCTGGATTCGGACCTGAACCAAATTCTAATCGACTTGTTCTTATCACCTAACCAACTCATCCACCAAGTTTATTCATAACTCGTCCATAACTTTTTAAAATAACATGTTAAATATCGCTTTTCACCCAATCTCTCAATGGTGAAGAATCACTTAAAATTAAATTATTATTGAAGCCGAATCCATATTCAGATCTTCACCAAAATCGAATCTATTAGTCCTTTTCACACACCCAACCTGCACACCAAGTTTCGTCCAAATCTGCCCTCAACTTTTTTAGATATCCTGCTATGTATCGTTTTTGGCCCCATCTCCCAATGGTGAAGAATCACTAAAAAAATTCTTGTAGCTGGATCCCAATCTTCACCAAAATCTAATAATTTCGTCCTTGTGAAATACGCTACATCTCTGCAAATTCCGTTGGAATCCGTCCACAACTTTTTGAGATATTTTGTTCACAAACAAACAAACGGACAGACAAACAGACAGGGGTGAATACATAACCTCCATCCACCTTTGGTGGCGGAGGTAATTACACTTTAGAATTACACTTTAGAATTACACTTTAGAATTACACTTTAGAATTACACTTTAGAATTACACTTTAGAATTACACTTTAGAATTACACTTTTGAATTACACTTTAGAATTACACTTAAGAATAACACTTTAGAATTACACTTTAGAATTACACTTTAGAATTACACTTTAGAATAACTCTTTAGAATTACACTTTAGAATTACACTTAAGAATTACACTTTAGAATTACACTTTAGAATTACACTTTAGAATTACACTTTAGAATTACACTTTAGAATTACACTTTAGAATTACACTTTAGAATTACACTTAAGAATAACTCTTTAGAATTACACTTTAGAATTACACTTTAGAATTACACTTTAGAATTACACTTTAGAATTACACTTTAGAATTACACTTTAGAATTACACTTTAGAATTACACTTTAGAATTACACTTTAGAATTACACTTTAGAATTACCCTTTAGAATTACACTTTAGTATTACCCTTTAGAATTACACTTTAGAATAACACTTTAGAGTTACACTTTAGAATTACACTTTAGAATTACACTTTAGAATTACACTTCAGAATTACCCTTTAGAATTACACTTTAGAATTACCCTTTAGAATTACACTTTAGAATTACACTTTAGAATTACACTTTAGAATTACACTTTAGAATTACCCTTTAGAATTACACTTTAGAATTACTCTTTAGAATTACACTTTAGAATTACCGTTTAGAATTACACTTTAGAATTACTCTTTAGAATTACACTTTAGAATTACCGTTTAGAATTACACTTTAGAATTACACTTTAGAATTACACTTTAGAATTACACTTTAGAATTACACTTTAGAATTACCGTTTAGAATTACACTTTAGAATTACACTTTAGAATTACACTTTAGAATTACACTTTAGAATTACCCTTTAGAATTACCCTTTAGAATTACACTTTAGTATTACCCTTTAGAATTACACTTTAGAATTACCCTTTAGAATTACACTTTAGAATTACACTTTAGAATTACACTTTAGAATTACACTTTAGAATTACACTTTAGAATTACACTTTAGAATTACACTTTAGAATTACCCTTTAGAATTACCCTTTGGAATTACACTTTAGAATTACACTTTAGAATTACACTTTAGAATTACACTTTAGTATTACCCTTTAGAATTACACTTTAGAATTACACTTTAGAATTACCCTTTAGAATTACACTTTAGAATTACTCTTTAGAATTACACTTTAGAATTATACTTTAGAATTACCCTTTGGAATTACACTTTAGAATTACACTTTAGAATTACACTTTAGAATTACACTTTAGAATTACACTTTAGAATTACACTTCAGAATAACCCTTTAGAATTACACTTCAGAATTACACTTTAGGATTACACTTCAGAATAACCCTTTAGAATTACACTTTAGAATTACACTTTAGAATTACACTTTAGAATTACACTTTAGAATTACACTTTAGAATTACACTTTAGAATTACCGTTTAGAATTACACTTTAGAATTACACTTTAGAACTAGAACGGGCACTCGGTAGAGCGCATACCTTCGCCGCAGCTACTTTTGTTGCCAAAATAAAAGACTACAAGATCTGTGTAGCAAGATTCGAGGGAATGACACTCGATGACTACAAGATCTCGGCGCTGATTCGTTGTCACTGTGCCATAGTCCCGTTGATTTGCACAGAAAGAACCATGTTTACGGCTGCTAATCCAAGTTTATTACATGCATCCTTACAACTGTAAAATATGCATATATATATATATATGTTCTGTTTTTCATCTCTTCAAATTGCACCAACAGTCGAAAACATCATGACACATAAGAATGACACATCTACTTTCATCCAATTTGGATCCGAATTGACCGCGTTATGATTTTTAAAAAACCGCACATTTTGCAAGGGCGTGACCCCCCTGACCTTTGGCCCCCAACCGCTAACAAGGGTTATGACGTCAGAGTGTCATGTCGCATATCACAAGATTGGGCATTGAATTCTGAACATTTTGGCATTAGTTTCATACAAATTGGACACAAATTGACCGCGCTATGGTAAAAAGACGATTTTGACCTTTTCATGACCTTGACCTTGACCTTTGACCCGATCGATTCCAAAATCTAATCAAATGGTTCCCGGATAATAACCTATCATCCCACCAAATTTCATGCGAATCGGTTGAATACTTTTTGAGTTATGCGAATAACATACACACACACACACACACAGACATACAAATAAATACACAGCGATCAAAACATAACCTGCCGCTTTTGCGAAGGTAATTACACTTTAGAATTACACTTTAGAATTACACTTTAGAATTACCCTTTATAATTACACTTTAGAATTACACTTTAGAATTACACTTTAGAATTACACTTTAGAATTACACTTTAGAATTACACTTTAGAATTACACTTTAGAATTACACTTTTGAATTACACTTTAGAATTACACTTTAGAATTACACTTAAGAATAACACTTTAGAATTACACTTTAGAATTACACTTTAGAATTACACTTTAGAATTACACTTTAGAATTACACTTTAGAATAACTCTTTAGAATTACACTTTAGAATTACACTTAAGAATTACACTTTAGAATTACACTTTAGAATTACACTTTAGAATTACACTTTAGAATTACACTTAAGAATAACTCTTTAGAATTACACTTTAGAAATACACTTTAGAATTACACTTTAGAAATACACTTTAGAATTACACTTTGGAATTACACTTTGGAATTACACTTTAGAATTACTAGGGCATGCCCGTACTATATATATATCTAAAAGTATATCCCCCCCCTCTATTTACATGCAATGGTTTGGTCCAAAGCGAACGGCTTGCGAGTACGGTGACAATCCCCCCCCTCTATTTACATGAAATGGTTTGGTCCAAAGCGAACGGCTTGCGAGTACGGTGACAATCCCCCCCCTCTATTTACATGAAATGGTTTGGTCCAAAGCGAACGGCTTGCGAGTACGGTGACAATCCCCCCCTCTATTTACATGAAATGGTTTGGTCCAAAGCTAACGGCTTGCGGAGTTTGGTAAAGAAATCGCCATCGCGTGCACAAATGCGCAGGAAAGCGAATGAATCGCAAATTAGTTTTAATTAGTTTTAAAACATAGTTTAACGCCCGAGCGAGTTTAACGCAATCGCAAATCGCATCGCAAAGCGAAAGAATCGCAAATTAGTTTTAATTAGTTTTAAAACATAGTTTAACGCCAACATAGCGCCAACATAGTTTGCCGACGGGAAATAAATGAATACGCTCTCAAATGTGCCGTCCGAGGCAGAGTCTGTTCGCCACGTTCGGCACACGTGATAGCTCGCTGCTCTCTGATTGGTTGAATCGTTTTTTGGACATAGCTCGGTAATTACTTCTCCGATTAATATGAAACCTTGAAAAGGCACATCCTCGGGTCCCCAGCAATATACCTGGCAAGTTTAAAGTATATCGGACCCGTGGTTGTCGAGAAACAGCGGTCACAGACAAACAAACACACACACAGACACACACACACACACACACACAGAGATTGCTGGAATTATAGATAGATACTTTAAAATTACACTTTAGAATTACACTTTAGAATTACACATTAGAATTACACATTAGAATTACACTTTATAATTATACTTTAGAATTACCCTTTAGAATTACACTTTAGAATTACCCTTTAGAATTACACTTTAGAATTACCCTTTATAATTAGTCTTTAGAATTACACTTTAGAATTACACTTTAGAATTACACTTTAAAATTACACTTTAGAATTACCCTTTAGAATTACACTTTAGAATTATACTTTAGAATTACACTTTAGAATTACACTTTAGAATTACACTTTAGAATTACACTTTAGAATTACCCTTTGGAATAACACTTTAGAATTACACTTTAGAATTACGCTTTAGAATTACGCTTTAGAATTACGCTTTAGAATTACACTTCAGAATTACCCATTAGAATTACACTTTACAATTACACTTCAGAATTACCCTTTAGAATTACACTTTAGAATTACACTTTAGAAGTACACTTTAGAATTACCCTTTAGAATTACACTTTAGAATAACACTTTAGAATAACACTTTAGAGTTACACTTTAGAATTACACTTTAGAATTACACTTTAGAATTACACTTCAGAATTACCCTTTAGAATTACACTTTAGAATTACACTTTAGAATTACCCTTTAGAATTACACTTTAGAATTACACTTTAGAATTACACTTTAGAATTACACTTTAGAATTACACTTTAGAATTACACTTTAGAATTACACTTTAGAATTACACTTTAGAGTTACACTTTAGAATTACACTTTAGAATTACACTGTAGAATTACGCTTTAGAATTATGCTTTAGAATTACACTTTAGAATTACACTTTAGAATTACACTTTAGAATTACACTTTAGAATTACACTTTAGAATAACACTTTAGAATTACACTTTAGAATTACCCTTTGGAATTACACTTTAGAATTACACTTTAGAATTACACTTTAGAATTACACTTTAGAATTACCCTTTAGAATTACACTTTAGAATTACACTTTAGAATTACCCTTTAGAATTACACTTTAGAATAACACTTTAGAGTTACACTTTAGAATTACACTTTAGAATTACACTTTAGAATTACACTTTAGAATTACACTTTAGAATTACACTTCAGAATTACCCTTTAGAATTACACTTTAGAATTACACTTTAGAATTACCCTTTAGAATTACCCTTTAGAATTACACTTTAGAATTACACTTTAGAATTACACTTTAGAATTACACTTTAGAATTACACTTTAGAGTTACACTTTAGAATTACACTTTAGAATTACACTTTAGAATTACACTTTAGAATTATGCTTTAGAATTACGCTTTAGAATTACACTTTAGAATTACACTTTAGAATTACACTTTAGAATTACACTTTAGAATAACACTTTAGAATTACACTTTAGAATTACCCTTTGGAATTACACTTTGGAATTACACTTTAGAATTACACTTTAGAATTACCCTTTAGAATTACCCTTTAGAATTACTCTTTAGAATTACACTTTAGAATTACCGTTTAGAATTACACTTTAGAATTACACTTTAGAATTACACTTTAGAATTACACTTTAGAATTACACTTTAGAATTACACTTTAGAATTACACTTTAGAATTACACTTTAGAATTACACTTTAGAATTACACTTTAGAATTACACTTTAGAATTACACTTCAGAATTACACTTTAGAATTACACTTTAGAATTACACTTTAGAATTACACTTTAGAATTACACTTTAGAATTACACTTTTGAATTACCCTTTAGAATTACCCTTTAGAATTACCCTTTAGAATTACACTTTAGTATTACGCTTTAGAATTCCACTTTAGAATTCCACTTTAGAATTACCCTTTAGAATTACACTTTAGAATTACACTTTAGAATTACACTTTAGAATTACACTTTAGAATTACACTTTAGAATTACCCTTTAGAATTACACTTTAGAATTACACTTTAGAATTACACTTTAGAATTACACTTTAGAATTACACTTTAGAATTACACTTTAGAATTACACTTTAGAATTACACTTTAGAATTACACTTTAGAATTACCCTTTAGAATTACCCTTTGGAATTACACTTTAGAATTACACTTTAGAATTACCCTTTAGAATTACACTTTAGAATTACACTTTAGTATTACCCTTTAGAATTACACTTTAGAATTACACTTTAGAATTACCCTTTAGTATTACCCTTTAGAATTACACTTTAGAATTACACTTTAGAATTACCCTTTAGAATTACACTTTAGAATTACTCTTTAGAATTACACTTTAGAATTATACTTTAGAATTACCCTTTGGAATTACACTTTAGAATTACACTTTAGAATTACACTTTAGAATTACACTTTAGAATTACACTTCAGAATAACCCTTTAGAATTACACTTCAGAATTACACTTTAGAATTACACTTCAGAATAACCCTTTAGAATTACACTTTAGAATTACACTTTAGAATTACACTTTAGAATTACACTTTAGAATTACACTTTAGAATTACACTTTAGAATTACACTTTAGAATTACCGTTTAGAATTACACTTTAGAATTACACTTTAGAATTACACTTTAGAATTACACTTTAGAATTACCCTTTATAATTACACTTTAGAATTACACTTTAGAATTACACTTTAGAATTACACTTTAGAATTACACTTTAGAATTACACTTTAGAATTACACTTTAGAATTACACTTTAGAATTACAGTTTAGTATTACCCTTTAGAATTACCCTTTAGAATTACACTTTAGAATTACACTTTAGAATTACCCTTTGGAATTACACTTTAGAATTACACTTTAGAATTACACTTTAGAATTACACTTTAGAATTACACTTCAGAATAACCCTTTAGAATTACACTTCAGAATTACACTTTAGAATTACACTTCAGAATAACCCTTTAGAATTACACTTTAGAATTACACTTTAGAATTACACTTTAGAATTACACTTTAGAATTACACTTTAGAATTACACTTTAGAATTACACTTTAGAATTACCGTTTAGAATTACACTTTAGAATTACACTTTAGAATTACACTTTAGAATTACACTTTAGAATTACACTTTAGAATTACCCTTTATAATTACACTTTAGAATTACACTTTAGAATTACACTTTAGAATTACACTTTAGAATTACACTTTAGAATTACACTTTAGAATTACACTTTAGAATTACACTTTAGAATTACACTTTAGAATTATCCTTTAGTATTACCCTTTAGAATTACACTTTAGAATTACACTTTAGAATTACACTTTAGAATTACACTTTAGAATTACACTTTAGAATTACACTTCAGAATAACCCTTTAGAATTACACTTTAGAATTACACTTCAGAATAACCCTTTAGAATTACACTTTAGAATTACACTTTAGAATTACACTTTAGAATTACACTTTAGAATTACAGTTTAGTATTACCCTTTAGAATTACCCTTTAGAATTACACTTTAGAATTACACTTCAGAATAACCCTTTAGAATTACACTTTAGAATTACACTTCAGAATAACCCTTTAGAATTACACTTTAGAATTACACTTTAGAATTACACTTTAGAATTACACTTTAGAATTACAGTTTAGTATTACCCTTTAGAATTACCCTTTGGAATTACACTTTAGAATTACACTTTAGAATTACACTTTAGAATTACACTTTAGAATTACACTTCAGAATAACCCTTTAGAATTACACTTCAGAATTACACTTTAGAATTACACTTCAGAATAACCCTTTAGAATTACACTTTAGAATTACACTTTAGAATTACACTTTAGAATTACACTTTAGAATTACACTTTAGAATTACCGTTTAGAATTACACTTTAGAATTACACTTTAGAATTACACTTTAGAATTACACTTTAGAATTACACTTTAGAATTACCCTTTATAATTACACTTTAGAATTACACTTTAGAATTACACTTTCGAATTACACTTTAGAATTACACTTTAGAATTACACTTTAGAATTACACTTTAGAATTACACTTTAGAATTACACTTTAGAATTATCCTTTAGTATTACCCTTTAGAATTACACTTTAGAATTACACTTTAGAATTACACTTTAGAATTACACTTTAGAATTACACTTTAGAATTACACTTTAGAATTACACTTTAGAATTACACTTCAGAATAACCCTTTAGAATTACACTTTAGAATTACACTTCAGAATAACCCTTTAGAATTACACTTTAGAATTACACTTTAGAATTACACTTTAGAATTACACTTTAGAATTACACTTTAGAATTACACTTTAGAATAACACTTTAGAATTACACTTTAGAATTACCCTTTGGAATTACACTTTGGAATTACACTTTAGAATTACACTTTAGAATTACCCTTTAGAATTACCCTTTAGAATTACACTTTAGAATTACACTTTAGAATTACACTTTAGAATTACACTTTAGAATTACACTTTAGAATTACACTTTAGAATTACACTTTAGAATTACACTTTAGAATTACACTTTAGAATTACACTTTAGAATTACACTTTAGAATTACACTTTAGAATTACCCTTTAGAATTACCCTTTAGAATTACCCTTTAGAATTACACTTTAGTATTACGCTTTAGAATTCCACTTTAGAATTACCCTTTGGAATTACACTTTAGAATTACACTTTAGAATTACACTTTAGAATTACACTTTAGAATTACACTTTAGAATTACACTTTAGAATTACCCTTTAGAATTACCCTTTAGAATTACACTTTAGAATTACACTTTAGAATTACACTTTAGAATTACACTTTAGAATTACACTTTAGAATTACACTTTAGAATTACACTTTAGAATTACACTTTAGAATTACACTTTAGAATTACCCTTTAGAATTACACTTTAGAATTACACTTTAGAATTACACTTTAGAATTACACTTTAGAATTATACTTTAGAATTACACTTTAGAATTATCCTTTAGTATTACCCTTTAGAATTACACTTTAGAATTACACTTTAGAATTACACTTTAGAATTACACTTTAGAATTACACTTTAGAATTACACTTTAGAATTACACTTTAGAATTACACTTCAGAATAACCCTTTAGAATTACACTTTAGAATTACACTTCAGAATAACCCTTTAGAATTACACTTTAGAATTACACTTTAGAATTACACTTTAGAATTACACTTTAGAATTACACTTTAGAATTACACTTTAGAATAACACTTTAGAATTACACTTTAGAATTACCCTTTGGAATTACACTTTGGAATTACACTTTAGAATTACACTTTAGAATTACCCTTTAGAATTACCCTTTAGAATTACACTTTAGAATTACACTTTAGAATTACACTTTAGAATTACACTTTAGAATTACACTTTAGAATTACACTTTAGAATTACACTTTAGAATTACACTTTAGAATTACACTTTAGAATTACACTTTAGAATTACACTTTAGAATTACACTTTAGAATTACACTTTAGAATTACCCTTTAGAATTACCCTTTAGAATTACCCTTTAGAATTACACTTTAGTATTACGCTTTAGAATTCCACTTTAGAATTACCCTTTAGAATTACACTTTAGAATTACACTTTAGAATTACACTTTAGAATTACACTTTAGAATTACACTTTAGAATTACACTTTAGAATTACCCTTTAGAATTACACTTTAGAATTACACTTTAGAATTACACTTTAGAATTACACTTTAGAATTACACTTTAGAATTACACTTTAGAATTACACTTTAGAATTACACTTTAGAATTACACTTTAGAATTACCCTTTAGAATTACCCTTTGGAATTACACTTTAGAATTACACTTTAGAATTACCCTTTAGAATTACACTTTAGAATTACACTTTAGTATTACCCTTTAGAATTACACTTTAGAATTACACTTTAGAATTACCCTTTAGTATTACCCTTTAGAATTACACTTTAGAATTACACTTTAGAATTACCGTTTAGAATTACACTTTAGAATTACTCTTTAGAATTACACTTTAGAATTATACTTTAGAATTACCCTTTGGAATTACACTTTAGAATTACACTTTAGAATTACACTTTAGAATTACACTTTAGAATTACCCTTTAGAATTACCCTTTAGAATTACACTTTAGAATTACCCTTTAGAATTACACTTTAGAATTACACTTTAGAATTACACTTTAGAATTCCACTTTAGAATTACCCTTTAGAATTACACTTTAGAATTATACTTTAGAATTACCCTTTAGAATTACACTTTAGAATTACACTTTAGAATTACACTTTAGAATTACACTTTAGAATTACCCTTTAGAATTACACTTTAGAATTACACTTTAGAATTACACTTTAGAATTACACTTTAGAATTACCCTTTAGAATTACACTTTAGAATTACTCTTTAGAATTACACTTTAGAATTACCGTTTAGAATTACACTTTAGAATTACTCTTTAGAATTACACTTTAGAATTACCGTTTAGAATTACACTTTAGAATTACACTTTAGAATTACACTTTAGAATTACACTTTAGAATTACACTTTAGAATTACCGTTTAGAATTACACTTTAGAATTACACTTTAGAATTACACTTTAGAATTACACTTTAGAATTACCCTTTAGAATTACCCTTTAGAATTACACTTTAGTATTACCCTTTAGAATTACACTTTAGAATTACCCTTTAGAATTACACTTTAGAATTACACTTCAGAATTACACTTTAGAATTACACTTCAGAATAACCCTTTAGAATTACACTTTAGAATTACACTTTAGAATTACACTTTAGAATTACACTTTAGAATTACACTTTAGAATTACACTTTAGAATTACACTTTAGAATTACACTTTAGAATTACCGTTTAGAATTACACTTTAGAATTACACTTTAGAATTACACTTTAGAATTACACTTTAGAATTACCCTTTATAATTACACTTTAGAATTACACTTTAGAATTACACTTTAGAATTACACTTTAGAATTACACTTTAGAATTACACTTTAGAATTACACTTTAGAATTACACTTTAGAATTACACTTTAGAATTATCCTTTAGTATTACCCTTTAGAATTACACTTTAGAATTACACTTTAGAATTACACTTTAGAATTACACTTTAGAATTACACTTTAGAATTACACTTTAGAATTACACTTCAGAATAACCCTTTAGAATTACACTTTAGAATTACACTTCAGAATAACCCTTTAGAATTACACTTTAGAATTACACTTTAGAATTACACTTTAGAATTACACTTTAGAATTACAGTTTAGTATTACCCTTTAGAATTACCCTTTAGAATTACACTTTAGAATTACACTTCAGAATAACCCTTTAGAATTACACTTTAGAATTACACTTCAGAATAACCCTTTAGAATTACACTTTAGAATTACACTTTAGAATTACACTTTAGAATTACACTTTAGAATTACAGTTTAGTATTACCCTTTAGAATTACCCTTTGGAATTACACTTTAGAATTACACTTTAGAATTACACTTTAGAATTACACTTTAGAATTACACTTCAGAATAACCCTTTAGAATTACACTTCAGAATTACACTTTAGAATTACACTTCAGAATAACCCTTTAGAATTACACTTTAGAATTACACTTTAGAATTACACTTTAGAATTACACTTTAGAATTACACTTTAGAATTACACTTTAGAATTACCGTTTAGAATTACACTTTAGAATTACACTTTAGAATTACACTTTAGAATTACACTTTAGAATTACACTTTAGAATTACCCTTTATAATTACACTTTAGAATTACACTTTAGAATTACACTTTCGAATTACACTTTAGAATTACACTTTAGAATTACACTTTAGAATTACACTTTAGAATTACACTTTAGAATTACACTTTAGAATTAGCCTTTAGTATTACCCTTTAGAATTACACTTTAGAATTACACTTTAGAATTACACTTTAGAATTACACTTTAGAATTACACTTTAGAATTACACTTTAGAATTACACTTTAGAATTACACTTCAGAATAACCCTTTAGAATTACACTTTAGAATTACACTTCAGAATAACCCTTTAGAATTACACTTTAGAATTACACTTTAGAATTACACTTTAGAATTACACTTTAGAATTACACTTTAGAATTACACTTTAGAATAACACTTTAGAATTACACTTTAGAATTACCCTTTGGAATTACACTTTGGAATTACACTTTAGAATTACACTTTAGAATTACCCTTTAGAATTACCCTTTAGAATTACACTTTAGAATTACACTTTAGAATTACACTTTAGAATTACACTTTAGAATTACACTTTAGAATTACACTTTAGAATTACACTTTAGAATTACACTTTAGAATTACACTTTAGAATTACACTTTAGAATTACACTTTAGAATTACACTTTAGAATTACCCTTTAGAATTACCCTTTAGAATTACCCTTTAGAATTACACTTTAGTATTACGCTTTAGAATTCCACTTTAGAATTACCCTTTAGAATTACACTTTAGAATTACACTTTAGAATTACACTTTAGAATTACACTTTAGAATTACACTTTAGAATTACACTTTAGAATTACACTTTAGAATTACCCTTTAGAATTACACTTTAGAATTACACTTTAGAATTACACTTTAGAATTACACTTTAGAATTACACTTTAGAATTACACTTTAGAATTACACTTTAGAATTACACTTTAGAATTACACTTTAGAATTACCCTTTAGAATTACCCTTTGGAATTACACTTTAGAATTACCCTTTAGAATTACACTTTAGAATTACACTTTAGTATTACCCTTTAGAATTACACTTTAGAATTACACTTTAGAATTACCCTTTAGTATTACCCTTTAGAATTACACTTTAGAATTACACTTTAGAATTACCGTTTAGAATTACACTTTAGAATTACTCTTTAGAATTACACTTTAGAATTATACTTTAGAATTACCCTTTGGAATTACACTTTAGAATTACACTTTAGAATTACACTTTAGAATTACACTTTAGAATTACCCTTTAGAATTACCCTTTAGAATTACACTTTAGAATTACCCTTTAGAATTACACTTTAGAATTACACTTTAGAATTACACTTTAGAATTCCACTTTAGAATTACCCTTTAGAATTACACTTTAGAATTATACTTTAGAATTACCCTTTAGAATTACACTTTAGAATTACACTTTAGAATTACACTTTAGAATTACACTTTAGAATTACACTTTAGAATTACACTTTAGAATTACACTTTAGAATTATACTTTAGAATTACACTTTAGAATTATACTTTAGAATTACACTTTAGCATTATCCTTTAGAACCCTCGAGACTTACACTTTAGAATTAACCTTTAGGATTATCCTTTAAAACCCCTTATAGAATTACCCTTTAGAATTACCAATTAGAATTACCATTTGGAATTACCCTTTAAAACCCTTTTTAATTACCCTTTAGAACCCTTTATAATTACCATTTAGAATTACCCTGTAGAACCCTTCAGAGTTATCCATTAGAATTACCATTTCGAATGACACTTTATAATTAAACACGGTGGATGAGAAAGGTTCTTATTTTTCATTTTTGACGGATCGACATAGCCAAATATTGCAGCGGCTTCATCACTTAAAATTGATTTCATGTCGATCAATAGCACGAAGCATATCAGAAAAGATTTCCAATAATTATTTACAACCACACCTGGTGGCATATTGTTCCGCTCTGAGTCTGGTAGTTGGAGGTTCAAACACTGGACGAGTTGTACCAAAGACTATAAAAATCGTACGTGAGTGCTGCTTCATTGCATGACACACAGCAAATAAAAGGATAGAGCACGGACAAATAACCATAGGAAGGTAATCATTTCGCAGTCTTGATGCGCATCCTCTTGTAATGACGTTTTTTGGATAGATATGAATTCCCTTCTTGAAAGGGAATGCGTATCTATCCAGACTTGGTGGCATGCAAATCGATTAGGCTGTGCAAATGTTCAAAGAGCTACACAGCTGATGAGACAATGTGAAGAAGGCTCTATGTACAAAAAGATCTTCATCCGGCCTTGCCAGAGTAACTACCAGGAGAGTCGGGAGGGCCGACGGGAGTTGTGGGAGATACGTTGAAGGCAGCAGGAAATTGGGGTGTGAAGAGAATGACAGAGATCTGTAATCTGGTGGTGAAAGAAGGCCGCATTCCAGTGGATTGGGAACTGAGTACCCTCGTCCCTCTATACAAGGGGAAAGGTGACCCTCTGGAGTGTGGCTCGTACCGAGCGATAAAGTTATTGGAGCATGGAATGAAGGTATTGGAAAGGGTGTTGGAGAGGAGGATAAGGAAGAAAGTGAAGATCGACGAAATGCAGTTTGGATTCATGCCAGGAAGAGGAACGACAGATGCGCTTTTCATTGTGAGGCAGTTGCAGGAGAAGTACATGGAGAAGAGGAGGAAGTTGCTTCTTGGGTTTGTTGATCTGGAGAAAGCATTCGATCGGGTTCCATGCAAAGTATTGACATGGGCATTGAGGAAGTTAGGAGTGGAGGAATGGTTGATCAGAGTCGTGATGGCAATGTACAAAACAGCGCGCACAGCTGTAAGGACGAAGGACGGGAACAGTGGTGAGTTTGAGGTGAAGGTGGGAGTGCATCATGGGTCGGTACTAAGTCCACTACTATTTGTAGCTGTGATGGAGGTGCTGGCTCAGAACGTAAAGGAGGGTTTGCCATGGGAGTTGTTGTATGCAGATGATCTGGTGTTGATTGCGGAAAGTATGGATGGACAGAAGGAAAAGATGAACATGTGGAAGGAATGTATGGAGACAAAAGGTCTGAAGGTGAATATCGGAAAGACGAAGGTGATGGCAAGTGGTAAAGCATGTGGTGAGGTGGAAATAACTGGGAAGTGGCCCTGTGCTGTGTGTAGGAAGGGTGTCGGAGTGAACTCCATTCAGTGTACAATGTGCGCTGAGTGGGTTCATCAAAAATGTAGTGGTCTGAGAGGGTCATTAACCAGTGTGGCAGCTATATTCAAATGTCAGGTGTGCACAGAGTGAGCTGCAGATGGAGGAAACGTTGAGTTTGATCTTGGAGACGGCGTGAAGCTGGAAGGTGTGAAAACATTTTGCTACCTCGGAGACATGCTGAATGGAGAAGGTGGATCAGACTCGGCAACGGTTGCTCGAGTGAGATGTGCATGGAAGAAGTTTCGGGAATTGAGTGGCGTGCTGATGATGAGGGGAGTGTCGCTGAAGCTGAAGGGAAAGGTGTATGCTGCATGTGTGAGAAGTGTTAAGATTTATGGGAGCGAGACATGGGTAATGAACGTAGAGCAGCACCGAAGGTTGGAAAGGGTGGAAATGCGAATGGTTCGACAGATGTGCGGAGTATCGTTGAGAGAGAGGAAGACAAATGATGAATTGCGAAAGATGATGGGAATAGAGCCTGTGATTGATGCTGTGAAAAGGAACAGGTTGAGATGGTTTGGTCATGTGTTGAGGAAGGATGAAAGTGACTGGTTGAGAAGAGTGATGGAAATGAATGTAGAGGGAAGTAGAAGACGGGGAAGACCGAGAAAGACTTGGCTAAAGATGGTGGAAGAAGAAATGCGGGCAAGGGGGTTAACAAGGAGAGATGCAGAAAATAGGGCAAAATGGAGAAGATTGTCATGGGGACCGCAAGGCTAACCCCCGCTCTAGCAGGGAAAATGGCCTTTAAAATGCATGTTGTTGTTGTCTGGCGCGGGTGGTGCCAGCATGAGTGATGCGCCGAGCGATGATGGTACAAGCAGCGCGACTTCATTCACTGCAAGCAGGGGATGGTTCAATCGTTTCAAGGAGCGGTACTGTCTCACACATGTGAAGCTCTCAGGGGAGCATGCGTCCGCGGACCACGATGTGGCAAAAGCGTTCCCTGCTCAACTCACAAGGCTGATCAAAGAGAAGGGATACCTCCCAGAGCAGGTGTTCAATGCTGACGAGACTGGCCTCTTCTGGAAAAATATGCCCATGAGAACTTTCATCTCGAAGCGCGAGGAGACAGCATCGAGATTCAAGGCTGCCAATGACCAGGTATCTCTCCTGCTCTGTGCAAACGCAAAAGGGGCCCTCATGCTGAAACCCATGGTGTTGTACCGTTCCCTGAACCGGCGTGCTCTCAAGGGCAAGAACAAGCAAACTCTGCCGTGTTTTGGAGGGGCCAACAGGAAAGCCTGGGTGACGACAGCAACCTTCCTGGACTGGTTCCATAATTGTTTCGTCCCTCAGGTGGAGAGGTACATGGTGGGAAAAATCCTTGCGTTCAATGTTATTTTGCTCCTGGACAACGCTCCTGGACACCCTGCAAACCTGGACGTGGCTCACCCGAACATCGAGGTGATCTTCCTGCCACCAACACCACCTCCCTCATCCAGCCACTCAACCAAGGTGTGATTTCAACGTTTAAAACGTATTATACCCGTCGCATCTTTCATTGCATTTTGGATGCAATGGACCCAGGGCTCACCGTCAGGCAGTGTTGGAAGAATTTCGACATTGCCCACTGCATCGGCGCCATCAAGGAGTCGCTGGATGAGGTGAGAGCCACCACCATCAACGCATGCTGGCACAACCTGTGGCCACAGGCAGTCAGAAACTTTACTGGCTTCCCCGATAACACTGAGGAGAGGCATGTGATTATCGGGTTGGCACGGCAGTTGGGAGGGGAAGAATTTGATGACATGCAGCCTGAGGAGTTGGAGGATCTCATTGCCTCACATGGCGACAACCTCACCGAGGAGGAGTTGGAGGTCATTATAACGGTTTCCGAGGAGGAGGAGGCGGGCAGTGATGAGGAAGAGCTGCCGAGGTCTAATCTCACAGTCCAGTTCCTGGGTGAGTTGCTGCATGACATGCATGCGCTTGTCGACAAGTCGGAAGATGCTGACCCAGTCATGGAGAGGTACCTCAAGTTCAAGAGGAGCTTGGATGATTTGTTCTTCCCTACAAATATCTGCATCAAAACCTGTGGCAATCTGCCAGGCAGCTCTCCATTACTCATTTCTTTCACCCTGCTCCCTCCACCTCGACACCACCAGTATCCTCCTCTCCTGACGCCCTCTCAATGTACTCACCAGCATCCTCACCAACACCCTCAACTGCTGCCTCTCCTGCCTATCCTGCCTCTCCCTCAGTGCACGATGTAGCAGGACTATCATTTTGGTCATCCTCAGATTTCGAGGAATTCATGGGATTTTAATTCATCACCATAATCATCATCACCATCATTTGAAAGTTGCGTGTGTTTGTAAAATAAAAATTTTAAACGGTACATGATGGTGTTGTGTTTTTTTGTTTTTTTACTTTCACGATATGGTGTGGTTAAGCTGGTTAAGCACTTTTAATAAACTGTAAGCACATTCCTTCAATAAATTGGAAATGGAACCTGGTGTTGTTTTTTATTTGTAAGCATTTTTTGTGAAACTGTAATCATGTGCATTTGCAGTGGAAAACATTTTTAAATTTAAAATTTTTCCTCTACGTATCACCATCTCTTATCCTCCCCCATCCAAAACCTTGATCTTTTCTACCCCCGCTAATTTCGGTCCCCTTGTGTTTTATACCTCCCCCCCCACTCCCCTTCCCACGCTTCCTGCCCCCAAGCCCTCTCCCTCCCACACTTCTCCCTGCTCTCAAATGTTGTGTTTGTGTGCTTCCCCCTCTCTCCCCATCTTGTCTTCCGCTCCCTCTTTTTGTGTGTTTTGTTTGTCTGGTTGATTTGTTTGTTTGATAAATGTTAGCTCTTTCACGAGCCTCGACTCTGTATACAAAAAAAAACAAAAAAAAAAAAACAAACAAACAAAAAAAAACCTATATTGTATCCGCCTTTTCCCCATTTAAATAATGCGGTGGCATACATTCACGGGATTTTCATCGACCTTCACGGATTTTCGTAGACATTCGCGGGTTTTGTCTCGCCATTTCCGGAACTTTGATCGACCGTCGCAGATTATCGTTGACATTCTCGGGATTTGCCTGACCATTCATGGATTTAGCCTCGCCATTCGTGGATTTCCGTGACTTGGGAACCTATCCTCCCTTTTACCATTGAAACAATGCCCTGATATTCACGGGTTTCGCTATTCGCGGATTTTGCAGGAACGTATCCCACCACGAATAGTGGGGTCCGACAGTATATGTATATATATATATATATATATATATATATATGTCACATATGTGTCACATATATATATTGTTGCGGTTTTGAGTTTTGTACAATAAAGGTTAAATTTCCCCCTCATAGTTTAGTCACACAAACAACACGTAGCCTCGCGATATTTCAGTTATTTCATAGTATGTGTGAGAATAGTCCTTTTCCTGTGTTAGTCTTGCGTTGAGTAGAATAATGAGAGTAGGTCCTCCATTGCCTTATGCCGTTTCCATTGCCTTATGCCATCTTATGCTTCTTTGTGCTGCCTTTGGCTTTTTGGCGCAAATTGACACGAGGCGGGCCTGGCAGGTCGAGTCGGGACCGAATGAGGGCGGCGAAGAAGTTGACGGTAAGCGCAAGCCGCCAATCAGGGCTCAAGGGGAGTGGATGCGGCAATGCATCACAGGGCGTGGTCGGAACGTTCGAGAGGGCTCAGGGCATGTCCATATAACCCGTTGCGCAAAGCCCCCACCAGTAGCAGTTCGGGGTGAGCAGTTGAGTGCGGTGAATTCGGTGAGTTATGAGCTATTGGAGAGGCGCGTATTGATGAGAGTTACGAGATCGGAGAAAAGACGCGCATGAACCAAGTATAAACGCTCGTATTAAAGTGACGCTCAGGTGAGCTTGAGGCTGAGCCTCTACTGCATTGGGTTACGTGAGTGATAGCGCGCTGGTAACTCGACGCGCTGTGGAAAGCCGCCGAGAGACGCATACATTCCCTCCCACCTTCCTGCCTCATCTGCTGCCTTTTGTTCGAGAGACACGCTACGAGGATCCTTTCCACCACCTGCTTGCCATCTTCGCGGGACGTGCTGGGACCGTGGAGAGCACGCCGGGCCGCCGTTCCTGGACGACCAAGGCAGCGCGTGAACATAATCCTGCCTGCAATTCCCCTTTGTGAGTGTGATCGGGCCCATGTCTGGGGTTAATATAAGACTGACTAAGTTCTGCTCTGTGTCTGCTTTCTACCGAATTGTACATTGTGTAAATAATAGTAATTCAATCCTGGTATTCCTTTATTCGACCGTCTCGTCCCTTCCATCATTGACTAAGCGTGGTACGAATAGAACCACTTGAATTGGGTTCCAATACTAGAAAACTGCACGGACCACGTGGTACGCAATCCGCTCGGTGTACTCAAATTACATGTGGCACGTGCAAGGCTTGGTTCCCCGCTTCCATGGTGGTGCAGGTATTTAGGTACGTGCGAGACTCGTCCCGAAACCCTACCTTGCGTTTGCCCAGAAGGGGCGTTTCAAGTCTCGGTTACGCCGGCCCAGAAAGAACAAGGGGCTTAATCTCCCCTTGGTAAGGGTAGGAAGGGCGGCGGAAAACCGTAACTATAAATATATATATATATATATATATATATATATATATATATACATACATACACACACACACACACACACACACACACACACACACACACACACACACACACACACACACACACACACACACACACACAAGGCGCGTCTGGGGAAGGGTCGAGTGTGGTGCCTCCAAACGAAGGGTCGAGCGCAGCATGTCTGGGGGAAGGGTTGTGCAAGGCACATCTGGGGGAAGGGTCGAGCGTGGCACATCCAGGGGTAGGGTCGAGTGTGGCGCATCTGTGGGATGGGTACAGCGTGGAGCGTCCAGGGGATGGGTCGAGCATGATGCATCCTGAGGAAAAGTCAAGGGCGGCATGTCTGGGATAGGGTTGAGTGCAGCGTGTCCATGGAAAGGGTATAGCGGGAAGGGTATAGCACGAAGTGTCTGGGAGAAGGGTCGATTCGAGTGCTGTGTGTCCGGGCGAAGGGTCGAGCGCGACCTGTCCATGGGAAGGGTAGAGCGCAGCACAACTCGGGGAAGGTTTGAAGTGTGGAGCTTCAAGGGGAAGAGTCGAGTGCGGCTCTTTTGATGGAAGAGTCGAGCATAATGTGTCTGGTAGCAGGTTCGAGCACAGCACGTCTGGGGGAAGGGTCGGTTGTGGTGCATCCAGGGGAAAGGTTGAGCATGGCATGTCCGCGGGTAGGGTCAAGCATGGCGCGTCCGGGGGAAGGGTCGAGTGTGGTGCCTCCAGACGAACGAAGGGTCAAGCACGTCTGGGGGAAGGGTTGTGCGAGGCACATCTGGGGGAAGGGTCGAGTGCGGCGCGTCCAGGTGAAGGGTCCAGTGTGGTGCATCCGTGGGATGGGTACAGCGCGGCACATCTGGAGAAAGGGTCGAGTGTGGAGCTTCCGGGGAAAGAGTCAAGCGCGGCTCATTTGGGGGAATGGTCGAGCGTGATGCGTCTGGCGGCAGGGTCGAGCACGGCTGTTTGGGGGAAGGAAGAGTAGAGCGCGCCGCATCCAGGTGAAAGAAGAGTAGAGTATGCCGTGTCTGGGGGAAGGAAGAGTAGAGCATGACACATCTGGGGGAAGGCAGAATAGAGCACCTCACAACCTGCAGAAGAACGCATCCTGCAGATGATCTGGGGAAGAGTCGTATGTTCTGCATCCATGGAAAGAGTCATGCGTGCCGCCCTTAGTGGAAGAGATGTGCACGCTGCATCTGCGGGCATAGTTACATGTGCCCATGCACGACATTTCCCCAGATACGTGCGTATGACTCTTCCGCGGATATAAATCCAGATCGACTTTGTGACGTCGAATTGACGATCTGCTCGATAAAATGCATCTCATCCTAAGGTGTACAATGCTATTAGCTTGGGCAGTTATGGGAAAAGAATGCCTTTTTGAAATGTGATGGCACGATGGAACATGGAAAGAGAGGTTGTCAGAGGGATTGATTTTTTCTGTGTTTGCATTTAACATTTGTGGAAACTTATAGTTACAGAAGTGAAAGCCTATTATAACTGTGGTGAGGAAGGCAAGATAGACAAAAGAGATGGCGCTGATAGATAAGAACGTAAAAGGTGGAATAAAATGCCATACGGTTTTTTTGTGGAATAGAATGGTGGAACAAAATGCCCCAAAAATGTACCTGGGGGAGAATGGCGAGGTGTGTCCATGGAAAGACATGTGTGCGGCATGCGTGACTATATGTGGGATAGTCATGTATGGCGCTTCCAGGGGAAAGTTGCGCACATCAGTGACGTCGTGTCTCATTACAGAATGATTGAGCTCAAAGCTCTGGCCATGGTTTGGGGCATGAAGAAGTGCTGCCAATACCTAGCTACTGGGCCTACCCACATTTCAGCTCGTTATTGACCACAAACCGCTTGAACCCGTACTGAACACGAACACGTTGGACGCGATTGCATGATAACCCAACCCGCGCTCATGTCTTGTAGAGAAATCATCTCTCTATACATTTACAGCGACTTGGCAGAAGGGATGTGAGTAGGCCAACCCAGATGTTCTCTCACACCACCTGGTGGATAGCCTCCTGTCAGATCACAAGGAGGTAGAGATGCACATTCAACATGGTATACAGCAAGTCATATTGGCAGCAGTAGCTAGGGAACATCAACGACAGGGGTCTGAAGAACATCTACACTATCCTATACTTCATAAACACCGCACTGAAGCATGACAGCTTTTCGGCAAATCGTAATGAGTGGGACCATCACTTCAAGGCTTACTTTGGGATATGTGATCAGCTTTCAGTTGATGACATCATACTCTAGGTCTAGGGTCAGCGGATTGTCATACCTCGTGTAGCACATACTGAAGTTTTGAATCGACTACATGATGCGTATCATGGCCTGGAACGTACGATACACCGAGCTCGACAGACTGTTTTTTGGCCAATTGACCGAAGCCTGGTGTTGGCTTAGCGGTTGGGGTGCTGGCTTGGGAAATTTCTTTCGCGTAATCTAGGGATAAATTGGGCGAGAAAGAATAATTGATGACATCATTGTCACATGGTTCAGCAGTCATATTTTTACGACATAGCCCATAGGGCAATGCCGTCTGGAACAGTGTTTGTCTGATGCCGATGATGCCTGTCTGATGCCGAACAGTGTTTGCCGATGTGTGTCGTGTAGTGAAATCGTATTCGTACTGAACCCGGGGGTGATGCTCGCTGCTCGTTGACACCGCTAGGGGCGTGACTATAAGACCCGCTGCTGCGGACGGTGCTCCGAGACTTCTCCTGTGACACGTTACATCTGGTAGACTCGCTAACGGTACGCCAGCATAGAATATCCAGCTTGCTTGCATTGAATGTTATGAATGGTCCCATGTGATGCCACATCGTATACTTATTGCATTTCCTGCATTACAGGATGATGTCATGATCTAAATGGAATTAAACCACAAGTTGGACTAAAGTTGTGTGGACCTGATTGGTTTTCCACAACACTTAATTCCATTTATATCTACCGACATGGCTGGCAACAAGACGCTGGCGGTTGCCGTATTCTGCGCCGACCCGCAAGCCCCGGATGGTGGCTTGCAACTGAAGCACTGGCTCAGAACATTGGAGAATCATTTCGAGGAGCCTGAGACCGCGCCGACGGCTGCCGCGAAACTAGCAACGCTTCATTCAAAAATCGACTACAAGGTGTACAATTCCATCGCTCAATTCGCGACGTATGACCTCTCGATCGCGGAGCTCAAACGGCTGTACATAAAGGAA
The DNA here is from genome assembly GCF_964187855.1 of Myxine glutinosa. Classification (NCBI taxonomy): domain Eukaryota; kingdom Metazoa; phylum Chordata; class Myxini; order Myxiniformes; family Myxinidae; genus Myxine; species Myxine glutinosa. Next base: position 10,909,699 of record NC_136270.1, on the reverse strand, counting down.
AAAAGCCCGGTGTATGCACGATATTTGCTGCTAACGCGACGTCAGCAACCCAACGAGGTGATGGACCACTATGCCCAGGAGCTCCGGCAGCTCTTGCTGGACAGCATCAAGGAGCCACAGACTCCCGCGCAGGCTCAGGATGATCTTCTTTTAGATGCCTTCATTGCAGGGGTCTCCTCCCAGGAACTAAGGCTCAAGCTCTTAGAGAAGACCGACCTGACCTTCGCTACGGCACTCGAGCAAGGGAAAGTATACACCGAAGCGCGGATGCAATCGAACACCTATGATCGCACGCGCCTCTTGGCGGGCACTACACTACACGCCCGGCCGGAGAGTGCTACCGCCGAGGACGCGGACCTGCTCGCGGAACTCCGGGATGCTCCGGAGGAAGACCCAGTCCTGACGGCTGCCGCTACGACCAGACCCAAGGCCTTACGCGGGGCCGCATGCTTTTTCTGTGGGGGGCCACGCCATGCCCGGCCCGTGTGTCCGGCACGAGACGCTATATGCCATTTGTGCTCGCAAAAGGGACATTACGCGAAAGTGTGCAGGAAAACGGCACACGGCTCGCGGCTCATTGAATCGCGCGGTCGCGGTCGCGCGGTCGTGGCGACCTTGAATGGGCTCATTGCGGAGCCTGCGAGCCGAGCCCGAAACCCGGCGCCTTACCCGTCTTCGAAGGGGAGGGCCCCTCTCTGCGGGCCCCTGGGCGCTCAGACGTCCTTGGCGGGCGTCACCGGACAGCCACCACAGTCTCATCCTCAATCGGGCACGAAGTACGTGTCCTTCACCAAACTCCGGGCCACGCCAGGGGCTTTGAAGCCTCGCCAAGCCCCAGCGGAACGTTCTCCTCGTGTCGTCCACGAGCTAACGGTGGCCCTCACCCCGGAAAAGGCGATTTCGAATACTACGGAGGCCTTTTCCTGCCAAAAGTGTCAAAAGGCGTTTTCAAATACTACGGAGGCCTTTTCCCATCAGAATTGTCAGATTTTGAATCGCGAAACACCGGAATGCTTGGGAAAGCCCTCTGATGGCATTAATGGATTCCCCATGGACAACGCATACTCCGGCCACGACCGCAAAACTGCTGCTGGCATAGGATCCACCCGCGAGGCTTGTCCGACCCATTCGGGGGGTTCAGTCCCACTCCCAGCAGCCTCGTCTGGCCTGGGTCAAGCCCTTATTCCCCTCATGGTCGAAGGCCATTGTGTTCGGGCCTTGGTGGATACAGGGTCTACGGATAGTTTTATCGACCAGCGACTTGTGCTCAGGCATGGATGGCGGATCTGGAGGTCTACGAGACGGATCTTCATGGCTTCCCAGGGGCTTCGACTCAGCACGAAGGGGGAATGCTGATTGAAACTCGTGCTAAAGGGGCGGGTTTTTCCTGATGTACACCTTATGGTTTTACCCGCTTTATGTGCTGATATTCTGTTAGGACACGATTTTCTTAAGCTGCATGGACGTCTGGTAATGGAGTTTGGTGGGCCTGACACGCTTGTTGTGGGGGCAGACGACGCGCTTGCGGTGTGCGCCCTAGCGCAAATGGACATCCAGCCGCTTTCGCTGTTCCCCAATCTAACCTCCGACTGCACCTCTGTCGCGGTGAAATCACGGCGCTACTCTCGCGCAGACATGCAATTCATTGCGGACGAAACGGCTCAGCTCTTGAAAGACGGCATCATAGAACCTAGCAGGTCGCCGTGGCGCGCCCAGGTCTTGGTGGTGCGCAGCGAGGCCCACCGCAGACGCATGGTAATCGACTATTCCCAAACGATTAACCGCTTTACACAGCTGGATGCCTACCCCCTTCCGGGGATGGACGCGCTGGTGCAACAGGTGTCCCAGTATTCGGTCTATAGCACTCTCGATCTCCGTAGTGCGTACCACCAGATCCCTATCTCTAGGGCGGATCGTATCTATACCGCTTTTGAGTCGGGGCAGCGGTTGTACCAATTTACGCGATTGCCTTTTGGGGTAACGAACGGGGTCGCTTGTTTCCAGAGGGCCATGGATGACCTCATTGCGCGGGAGCACTTAACCGATGTTTTCGTCTACCTCGATAATCTTACGGTTTGTGGATATGACCAAGGGCACCATGATGCTAATCTGAAGCGCTTCCTTGAGGTCGCGCAGAGGTATCACTTAACTATGAACGAGGATAAGTGCCAATACTCCCTACGCACGATAGATCTTCTGGGGTACACCGTGACCCATGGCTCTGTCGCTCCGGATAAGGAGCGTCTGCGACCTTTGCTCGACATGGCCCCTCCCTGTGATCGGGCGTCCCTGAAGCGCGCCCTCGGGCTATTCGCCCATTACTCCAAATGGGTGCAAAATTTATCCGCGAAACTTCGCCCCCTCGTGGCCTGCGACACCTTCCCACTGAGTCCGGCCGCATTGGCGGCCTTTGAAGGCCTTAAGGCCGACATCGCCCGAGCCGCCGTGGTGACAATCGACGAGAGCGGCTCTTTCGTCCTCGAAAGTGACGCCTCGGATCAGGCCATCGCGGCGACCCTCTCCCAAGGGGGGCGTCCCGTGGCTTTCTTTTCACGGACTCTTACCACTGCTGAGCGGAGACACTCGTCCGTCGAAAAGGAAGCGTATGCGATCGTCGAGTCTATTCGGCGATGGCGCCCGTACTTACTCGGGCGGTGCTTCCAAATCATCACGGACCAGCAAAGCGTTGCGTTCATGTACGACACCTTACACGCCCAGCGCATTAAGAATGAGAAAATCACTCGCTGGCGTATCGAACTCGCCGACTTCTGTTACACCATCAAATATCGCCCGGGGAAGGATAACCGGGCCGCCGATGCCTTATCACGACCGGCTACATGCGCGGGTATCACCTCTTTGGAGGGCCTACGGGTGCTGCATGCCACTGCGGGCCATCCCGGCGTGACGCGTTTCACTCATTTTGTGCGGCGTGGCAATCTCCCATACTCGATTGACGATATCCGCCGTATCTGTCGCGACTGCGCTATCTGCGCGGAAATCAAACCGCGTTTCTATAACCCTCCCATGGGGACTCTGGTTAAGGCTACGCGACCGTGGGAACGCTTGGCGATGGATTTCAAGGGCCCATTGCCGGTGTCGAGCGGCTCTCGCCATCTGCTCACTATCGTCGATGAGTACTCGCGATTCCCCTTTGCTTATACGTGCGCGGACATGACTGCTGCCACGGTGATGCGATGCTTACAGAACTTGTTCTCAATGTTCGGGTACCTGGCCTATGTCCATACCGAGCGGGGTGCGGTCTTCTTGTCTCAGGAGGTGCGCGGCTATCTGCTCCAAAATAACATTGCTTCTAGTTACACCACGCCGTACAGACCCCCAGGCTAATGGGCAGATCGAACGCTTCAACGGGATTATCTGGAGGGCCGTCATGCTCAACCTCCGGACCCTCGGCCGGGGCCTCGATAAATGGGCTTGGTCGCTACCTGCGGCATTGAACTCGATCAGGGCTCTCCTGTGTACGGCAACCAACCAAACTCCCCACGAGCGACTTTTCCACCACCCCAGGAGCACGGGGTGTATACGGTCTTTGCCCAGTTGGCTCGCTGGGCCCGGGCCGGCCTACCTTAAACGGGCGGTTCGCGCGAGCAAGTACGACCCCCTAGTGGACAAAGTGCAGATTCTCCAGGCTAATCCTGAGCATGCTCGTGTGATGACGACTGATGGCCGTGAGACTACTGTCTCCGTCCGTCACCTTGCCCCTTGCGGGGTCGCCGACCTGAGTAGGGAATCGGACGGACCGACCGAACCCATCTATGAGACTATGGCCTCTCCCGACGCTCCCATCGCCGAAAGTCTACCGACTCTCCCCTCGCCGGGTCTACCTGGGCCCGACGACTTGGAGTTACCCCCTTCGTCACCCGACCCTGATGGCGCCTCCGACGCCGGGGACACAGGGATACGTGATGCCATACCCGGGGAATTTCGGACGCGTGCTGGCAGAGCAATTCGCCGCCCGGCCCGATACGGTTGGGTCGACTGATGTTCCGTATCCTGTTCGTGCTGACGCTCGCTCGCTTCTAGCCGCACCGCCGTATAATTCTGACGGGGGGGGGGGGGGGGGAGAATGTAGTGAAATCGTATTCGTACTGAACCCGGGGGTGATGCTCGCTGCTCGTTGACACCGCTAGGGGCGTGACTATAAGACCCGCTGCTGCGGACGGTGCTCCGAGACTTCTCCTGTGACACGTTACATCTGGTAGACTCGCTAACGGTACGCCAGCATAGAATATCCAGCTTGCTTGCATTGAATGTTATGAATGGTCCCATGTGATGCCACATCGTATACTTATTGCATTTCCGGCATTACAGGATGATGTCATGATCTAAATGGAATTAAACCACAAGTTGGACTAAAGTTGTGTGGACCTGATTGGTTTTCCACAACATGTCGTATGTTCCTCACAAACATCCACCAATCATAGCTGAGGATCTGATCACATGACAGGGGGACAAGCAGATCTTCCACTCAGCACATCCAATCCCGGCTATGCCATTGTTAGACTATCGGTCTTGTTTGAATTGAGTTGAGTAAAAGTCAAATAACTGATGAAGACGATCAAGAAGCACTATCTAGGGAAAGTTCAACTGAACAAATCTTAGTGAATATCATTATTTATATTTCAAAACAGATGTTTTATCATCAGCTTATTTATTTGAAGCATTTAGAGACCTTTATAATGATAAATAACTGTACGGATTAAACCCAGTCCAGTATTATACAGCTGCTGAAATAACTTGTTAAAAATGACTCAACAACCATCAGAAATAATTACTGACATCGATGGGCATGATACAGGTAGGAAAGCTAAAACATGTGGAATATCAGATTTGTGTTCAAAAAAATATGCTAAAGCAAATAACAAATATCTTCCAGATGATGAAGATTTGAAAGTTATCAAATGTATTTTGATGCTAACAATTTATATGGGTGAGCAATGTCTCAGTCTATACAATACTAGCAGAGGTACCCGGCTTTGCACGGGAGTGGGAGGAGGAGGGGAGGGGGAAGAGGAGGGGAGGGGAACGGGGGGGGAGGGGGGAGGGGGAAGCGGGGGAGGAGGAGGGGAGGGGGAAGAGGAGGGGAGGGGAATGGGGGGGAGGGGGAAGGGGGGGAGGGGGGAGGGGAAGGGGGGAGGGAAGGGTGCGGGGGTGCCCAGGGGAAGAAGGGCCCCTCCCCTCCCCCTCCCCCCCCTTTCCCCTCCCCCCCTCCCCTCCCCATTCCCCCTCCCCCTCCCCCTTCCCCCTCCCCCTCCCCCCTCCCATCCCCTTCCCCCTCGTTCCCCTCCCCTTCTCTTCCCCCTCCCCTCCTCCTCCCCCTTCACACCAGGGGGGTTGACTCAGCCTGTCATCCCACCGAGGTCGGAAGTCGGAACTCATTGTCGTCAAATAAATGTAGCCTGTATGTTTCACTCTTTGTCACATGCCGTTGGTCCCATGTCAATCGGATGAAGTTGAAAAATTAACGTTACGAAGGTTCTCTGGGACGTACTGATTCCGAATAATGAAGTTGAAAAATTAACGTTCCGAAATACGCTAATTACGCTAACAGAAGCGCTGGAGGGAGCACTGCGCTCCCTCCCTTAGATTCCCTCCCTCTTCTGCTAGCGCTAATTACGCGTAACACACTAATTTTAAAACCCGAAGTTTTTTTAATTTTAAGGTGTGCTGTAGTCAGAAGCGCTAGAAGCGCTGCGCTCCCTCCCTTCGAATCCCTCTCTCTTCTGCCGCTTCTGCGCCGGCAATGCTTCTGCTACGCTAATTTTAAAACCCGAAATTTTTTAAATGTTTATGTCTCCGTGACATTCCTGGGACCATCCCGAGTCGAACAGTACTTTCCGCTCGCAAATCCGTCCACGGGTTCTCGAGATCTTAGAGATCGTAGATCGATCAGGATACAGACACAGAGGCCAACTCTACTTTATATATATAGATGGAGGGTTCAAATGGGTAAACGATGAAAAAGTTTTGAAAGAGGTTTTCATTTCTACCCAGTAAAAATGAGATAAATTTAGAGTTGGATGTTCCTTTGACCGAGATTTAAAATATCCAAAATAACTCCATAACAAACACAAACACACAACATTTGCTCATGATAAAGAAAACCAAGTAAAGAATGGCTCAGTGATTATGAACAATTTCTTTTTTACTCCAAACCACAGACAAACCAAAGGATTACTTGCAAAGAGAAGAAGAAACAAATTTTTAGAAAGACTTTCATAAAACAATGAATAATGCTGTATTTTATTTTAAATACAAGGTACGGGCTCGTAATGGAGCTGCCATTTATACACACACGGACAAACTGACGAGACAAACACTTAACACAGCCACTGAGCTTGGGGTAAGTGACGTCATTTCCTGGGATACTATGGGTACCAGTGACGTCACAACAATGATGCTGCCTTTCTCACCATACTCAGCGGGGCATTTCCTCAAGAGGAATTTCCTCCTCCGCATGGATGCCAACATATGGGGATTGGCTGAGCTCTATCTTTATAAATGACAATAACATTTTCAATGACAATAAAAGTTTCCAAAGACAATAAAGAAGCCTCATATTCTTTTGTGGAGTCAAGTTGTAGTGGGTAAGGGAATGAAGCTGTGTGATCACTTGTTGTGAAATTAAAACGAAGGATTGTGCTTCTCATCTTATTTAATATCTAATAAAATATCTTTGTATTGACATTTATTAATTATTTTCATATTCATAAACTGATCTAAAATGGCGGATGCTTCATTAAAACAATTGTTGTTTCCAGCCTTCTTACTACCTAACAGCAACAATAGCCTATTAACTAATTGTGATGGGTCATTTGGAAGAAAACTAACACCTGAACCACACCTTTTTAAAGCCTTAATAATATGTTTCTCCTTTTCATTCTTAAAACCAGATTTCCCAGCAACATAAACTCCATAATCAAGTGAGTTTAGTAAATCAATATATACCCTATCATCTTCACTTCGTGTATTCAACAGTTCATCAAAATAACTTGAACTATGGTATCCATCTTTTGTGAGAAGAAAATTAATCGCTAGGTTAATTTAATAGGTGGTCGGGCAGAACTTAAGAACATCAATTTATCATTAAATATCAATACCTTTTCTTTAAAAAGATAAAACTGTGCTGGTTTTTCTGTTGGAATGAGACCCGCTCTGGTTTTTGAAACCGCCGAATATTCATTGTTCTGAAGAGCTTCCACAACATAATCAAGAGGTTGATTTACCTTTACCAGTTGTTGAAATAATCCTTCATCATTATATTCTAATTCTCTTATATCCTCCAATTCTTGCTCTGTCATTTGACTAAAATCTTTGAGCATATTAAGTTTTCCAGGAGTGTATTCCATCGTGGGAATTGAAGAAAGTTGTTCTCTTTGTTGGGAAGTTTTTAAAAGTGGTTAAAAATCTCTTGTTTTCTTTCAAACGCTTCTTCACCCGTTAGTTTCTGTCTGCGTTTCTTCTTTATTTTTTTCCTGTTGTTTTACAACTTTTAAACTCCTGATACTCCTTAAACTTTATTGCTCTTTTTGCAAGTTCTTTTTCTGTATTTATTTATTGAAAAATATTATTTACTGAATTGTAAAGGTCAATGGAGAAATTTCCTTTTCTTAATCATTAAAGTAGATACAACAAACACAACAGGCATTTTAAGGCCATTTTCCCTGCTAGAGCGGGGGTTAGCCTTGCGGTCCCCATGACAATCTTCTCCATTTTGCCCTATTTTCTACATCTCCCCTTGTTAACCCCCTTGCCCGCATTTCTTCTTCCACCATCTTTAGCCACGTCTTTCTCGGTCTTCCCCATCCTCTACTTCCTTCTACATTCATTTCCATCACTCTTCTCAACCAGTCACTTTTATCCTTCCTCAACACATGACCAAACCATCTCAACCTGTTTCTCTTCACAGCATCAATCACAGGCTCTATTCCCATCATCTTTCGCAATTCATCATTTGTCTTCCTCTCTCTCAACGATACTCCACACATCCACCTAAAGTAGATGTGTTCAAATAAATCCTTTTCTTCAAATATTTTATCAAATTCTTTATTAGCATTAACACGAGTTGTAATTTCTTCTTCACCAATACTAGTATCTCTGCTTTTCATACGTTGTCGTTGAGTTTCTTCATCGACATCAAAACCGAATGATAAAACCTCAACACCATTATCACTCAGATGTTTCATAATTTGTCTCATTCCTTCTGGATTAGTTTCTAAAATCCCAAGACCACCAGATTTTAGTTTCTTTAACTCACTCTTACAATGTAAATATTTTGTCGTGCCAAGAGAGACCTCCTCAAATATTTGACCTTCGTTCCTCAATCGCATATGTTCCTCCATTGAAATATAGTAATAATCTTCACCTTCTACTTCTGGTCGCATTGCTCTGATTTTTGTGGATACAATACAAATCATAGGGTGTTTTTTTTTTTTAAACTTACAAACTTTTCATTTTTACTATTCAAGAGCCTAGATTTATGAAAGTTTTTTTCCTGAAGCAGATTTACCCACAAGATTAACAATAATAGTTGTCATTTATGTATGTAATTATTTATATTAAAAAAATAATTCATTATCTCATCTTGTTTCACAACAATATATTTATATTTTCCAGTCGTGTGTTTCATGTAATCCTCACATTCCTTTTTACTACATAATGTCGAGCAATTGTCTCGACTTGAAAAATGTAATACATCTATTTAATTTAACTTAAGTAAAATAAAAGTATTGGCATTGTTTCTTATTGAGCGATGAGGGAGTTGAAAGTATGATTGACTGAGATAAATACAATTACAAGAAGAATGTCTCCCTCTTGTGTCATAGCTATCCATAACCGTTTGGTTTCTCTCATTAACACAATCATCAAAGATAACGAGGTTCTTTTTTGATTTATCTAAATCTTGGGGTGAAGGTATATCATCCGTATTATCGCTGAGAATACAAGTTATGGGTTTTGATTTCTTTTTACATTCCTGTGTATCACAAAATAATGGTATTATATCTTCAATGTTGTAGTCATTTAGTTTGTTTTGAAGTTTAAATAAACCGATTATGTCTTCTTTTTGAAGACCCGCATTAAAACCTCGTGTAAGTAGTTGATACTCGGGTTGAAAACTTGACTTTGTGAAAATTATTAAATTATCATAATCTAAAAAGTAGGGGCTAAGGAGCATCTTTAAAAGCAAACAGGTTTTCCCAAATCCACTTGAACCAACTATTAGACATCTTAATGAATTTTTATTTTTTGGGTTGTTAAATTTTATCTTATTTTCCCAAATAGGTAAAAAAAAACATTCATTTATAAACAGTATTTGGAAAACAAGTCATCTAATTTTTTACAGGCTTTTTTTTAGAAACTCTATGTTTTATCCTGAGTTCAGGTTTAATTTTAAGATAATCCATTTATATAATATCTTGTGTTGATATTTCCCTGAAAATGACAATCGTGAATAGCAAATAACATCAATCCTTGAAGCATTACCCTAATTTTATCAATCTCTTCCATTGTAAGGAAAGGAGCATCCTAAACATCATAAACACCAATAATAGTGTGAAAGTCTTCTTCAAATAAATGTTTGACTTCATCAGAAAAATCAATATTCATTTATCTTATTAATCTTGTAAAGTTATTCATTTTTGGTGTAATTTTGAAACAGTTATGTTCCTTTTTATATTTTTTTCATCATTAATTAGAAGATAATCACAAAATATACATTGTTTATAGGCTTTCGCCTCTGTGTTTAATTCCACTCTATTACACACAGGACAATTCTCTAATTTATCGTAGGGAGTATCGGGGAATTCAAGAGGTTCAACATCTGGTATATCTTTTAGATTAATCATATTTATATAGTACTAGGGCATGCCCGTACTATATCTATATCTAAAATTATATCCCCCCCTCTATTTACATGAAATGGTTTGGTCCATGAAATGTTTTGGTTCATTCGCAACGCCAAAGCGAACGGCGAACGCTTTACATGAAATGGTTTGGTTCATGAAATGTTTTGGTCCATTCGCAACGCCAAAGCGAACGGCGAACGGCTTGCGAGTACAGTGACAATCCCCCCGGGGTTTTAATTAGTTTTAAAACATCGTTTAACGCCAACATAGCGCCAACATAGTTTGCCGACGGGAAATAAATGAATACGCTCTCAAATGTGCCATCCGAGGCAGAGTGTGTTCGCCACGTTCGGCACACGCGATAGCTCGCTGCTCTCTGATTGGTTGAATCGTTTTTTGGACATAGCTCGGTAAGTAATTGTCCGATTAATATGAAACCTTGAAAAGGCACATCCTCGGGTCCCCAGCAATATACCTGGCAAGTTTAAAGTATATCGGACCCGTGGTTGTCGAGAAACAGCGGTCACAGACAAACAAACGTACAAACGTACAAACAAACAAACACACAGAGATTACTGGAATTATAGATAGATAACTTTACTTAAAATAAATTTCATCTTCACTATAATTAGTGCTTTCATAATCAACATCATCTATAAAACTACTTTCATAACTATCGTTTGACACAAACTCTCAGTATCATAACTGTCTTCTGTTCCAATAGAGATACTATCATCACTATCATAATCCCAAAAATCTTCAACTGAATCATGACTCATTTATTATGGAAAAATATATTGAAGGACTCTAAGCAAAGATATTTAAACCAAGAACCAAGTTCAAACATACTATTTATCAATATACTTGGCGGTGATGAGTGTCATAAGAAAATTAAGTTATTCCCTAAAAAATAAGTCAAATATTCGTTGGCTCTCTATATGACTTCAAAGAAAGTATGCGAGAAAATGGAGTGGTACGAGTGTTTTAGAATCAATAAAGGGCTTGGAGGAAGTGGGATAAATAGGAGGATTTTTAGGGGTGTGGGTGTTTTGGAAATAGTGGGCATGGTTTATCAAAAAGCAGGTGTGGTTTGTAATAGTTGGTCTAATGAGGATTTAATATTTAATAATAGGTTTATTTGAAAGTGGAAGAAATAGACGGATTTTTTCGGGTATGATCAATGGAATAATGGAAGACGTGGGCGTGGCTTGTGAATAAATATTCGTTGATATGCTAGAGGAAGAGGGAGAAATAGGAGGATTTTTTAAGGGTTAAGGGGGTGTTTTAGAAATAGTTTTTCCCTTTTTCCCATTCACTTCAATGTAAAATTGGGTGTTGTTTAGAATCAACAAAGGGTTTGGGGGTCTAATGAGGATTTAACCTTTGTTATTGGTTTAGATGGGGAAGCGAGAAAAAGACGGATGTTTTGGGGGTTTTTGGTGGGTGGCCCATAAGTTCCTACGCACTTTCCAAATTCACTTACATGTAAAATTGGGTGTGTTTTAGAACCCCCATTTTCCTACTACTCATAAGACATGATATATTTTGGGAAGCATCATATAAGTCATTTAATAAACTTAACTTTAAAAGAATAGACTATTCTATGAGAACTTTTGTCGTATTCATATGGAGAAGGAAAGCATTATAATGGATAAACCCATTTATATGGAAACATCAGTACTTGACTTGTCAAAGTTGTTCAACTATATTTATAATAACTTCAAGAAGAATCACAATGAGAATATTCGTTTATTGTTTAAAGATATAGACAGACAGCTTGATATTAGAAATTAATAATGTACAATATTTCTGAGGATATGACACAAGACAGACATTTATGGCACACGCAACTATAAAAGAAGATAACCTATTTTCGATAAAGAATTAGTCATTGAAAATTTTCATGATGAGCTTTTGAGAAATTATGAACGAATTTGTAGGACTAAGAGCAAAGTCTATACTTATAGGTATGCTTCCAAATGTTCTATTAACAAAAGAAGCAGAATCTGTCTGTGTATGTGTGTGTGTGTGGCAAAGCTTTAGTCGAAAGTGGTAGTGGTCTTCCTGGCACCGTAGGATAATAAAAATGGTGCCATTGGAAATCTCTAATAATCTATTCACTTAGAACAAAATTTAAAAGTAGAAAAAGTAGAGTCTGTTTAATCATAAGAAAGCCTTTTTGCAGGACTTCGAGCCTAATATACCATATCAATGATGGAATCATATCTTATGGATACCTAATCTCGTGGAACATTTATGGTAGATCTCACCTCATTTATGGTAAATACCTTGTCTTTTGGATATAAGCATCAATATATTTTAAGAGTTAAGATCAACAACAACAAACAACATGCATTTTAAAGGCCATTTTCCCTACTAGAGCGGGGGTTAGCCTTGCGGTCCCCATGACAATCTTCTCCATTTTCCCTATTTTCTGCATCTCTCCTTGTTAACCCCCTTGCCCGCATTTCTTCTTCCACCATCTTTAGCCAAGTCTTCTCGGTCTTCCCCGTCCTCTACTTCGTTCTACATTCATTTCCATCACTCTTCTCAACCAGTCACTTTCATCCTTCCTCAACACATGACCAAACCATCTCAACCTGTTCCTCTTCACAGTATCAATCACAGGCTCTATTCCCATCATCTTTCACAATTCATCATTTGTCTTCCACTCTCTCAACGATACTCCGCACATCCGTCGAACCATTTGCATTTCCACCCTTTCCAACCTTCGTTGCTGCTCTACGTTCATTACCCATGACTCGCTCCCATAAATCATAACACTTCTCACACATGCAGCAATGCAGCATACACCTTTCCCTTCAGCTTCAACGACACTCCCCTCATCATCAGCATGCCACTCAGTTCCCGAAACTTCTTCCATGCACATCTCACTCTAGCAACCGTTGCCGAGTGTGATCCACCTTCTCCAATCAGCATGTCTCCGAGGTAGCAAAATGTTTTCACACCTTCCAGCTTCACGCCGTCTCCAAGATCCAACTCAACATTTCCTCCATCTGCAGCTCCCTCTGTGCACACCTTACATTTGAATGTAGCTGCCACACTGGTTAATGACCCTCTCAGACCACTACATTTTTGATGAACCCACTCAGCGCACATTGTACATTGAATGGAGTTCACTCCGACACCCTTCCTACACACAGCACAGGGCCACTTCCCAGTTCTTTCCACCTCACCACATACTTTACCACTTGCCATCACCTTCGTCTTTCCGATATTCACCTTCAGACCTTTTGTCTCCATACATTCCTTCCACTTGTTCATTTTTTCCTTCAGTCCATCCATACTTTCCGCAATTAACACCAGATCATCTGCATACAACAACTCCCACGGTAAACCCTCCTTTACATTCTGAGCCAGCACCTCCATCACAGCTACAAATAGTAGTGGACTTAGTACTGACCCCTGATGCACTCCCACCTTCACCTCAAACTCACCACTGTTCCCGTCCTTCGTCCTTACAGCTGTGCATGCTCTTTTGTACATTGCTATCACTACTCTGATCAACCATTCCTCCACTCCTAATTTCCTCAATGCCCATGTCAATACTCTGCGTGGAACCCTATCGAATGCTTTCTCCAGATCAACAAACCCAAGAAACAACTTCTTCCTCTTCTCCATGTACTTCTCCTGCAACTGCCTCACAATGAAAAGCGATTCTGTCGTTCCTCTTCCTGGCATAAATCCAAACTGCATTTCGTCGATCTTCACTTTCTTCCTTATCCTCCTCTCCAACACCCTTTCCAATACCTTCATTCCATGCTCCAATAACTTTATCGCTCGGTACGAGACACACTCGAGAGGGTCACCTTTCCCCTTGTGTAGAGGGACGAGGGTACTCAGTTCCCAATCCACTGGAATGCGGCCTTCTTTCACCACCAAATTACAGATCTCTGTCATTCCCTTCACACCCCAACTTCCTGCTGCCTTCAACATATCTCCCATAACTCCCGTCGGCCCTCTCACTTTTCTACCCTTCATTGCTTTTATCGCTTCCTCAACTTCCTTCTCAGTTATCCTCTCTGCCGGTCCTAAAACTGGGTTACTCTCTATGTTGCCTTCCCATTCATTCTCTGTATTCAACAGCATTTCCATATATCTTTTCCATCTTCCTTTAATTCCATCTGGGTCGACAACGATTTGTCCCACTTCATCCTTCAGGCAACTCACCCCCATCACATCACACCTCTCTTTCGCTATCTGCTTTGCAATCCTGAATACTGCTTTCTGACCCTCTTCCGAATCCAAGCATTCTCCGAACATTTTCCGACATGCCTCCTGCGCCTTTGCTACCTCTTTCTTTGTAGCCTTCCTGGCTGCCTTATAACTTTCATGCTCTGCTGTTTCTGCTCCCGTACCCTTCGCCTTCTGCCACTCCTTGAACTTCTTCTCTTCTCGTCAATCCTCTTTCCAACTTCATCATCCCACCACCATGTTTCCGAGTGCCTCGGTGGTCCTTTTGTCCATCCACATACCTCACCAACGGCTCCCAACAGACTAGCTTTCATTGACATCCAACCACTTTCAAGCTCAACCACATCATCCTCGACCCTACTCAGCCTCTCTTTTAATTGCCTCCCTTACTGTCACCTCTTTCAACCTCCACACCTTCATTCTCGGTTGGTACTTCACCCGCCGAGCTCTCCTCGCACCTTTGACCCTTATGTCACAGACAACCAAGTGGTGCTGTGAAACAGCTTCCTCCCCCGGGATCACCTTTGTGTCCCGGAGGTGCCCCCTATCTCGCCTATGCACCATCAGGTAGTCAACGGTTGTCGTCGACCCACCTGACGTGTATGCAACAAGCTTATTATCCTCTTCTGGAACTGAGTATTACAAATCAACAATTCAGCTCCATCAGCAAACTCCAAAATCCTTTCACCTTCTCCATTTCTCACACCATATCCGTAACCCCCATGAACTCCCTCAAAACCATCCATACTCCTTCCCACATGTCCATTTAGGTCTCCTCCTACCACAACAACTTCCTCATCTTTCACGTTTTCCATCAGCTTCTCTATCGCACACCAGAACTTGTCCTTCTCTTCATCGCTTCGACCAACCTGCGGAGCATATCCCGAGATGACGTTCACCAAGAGCTTTCCAATCATCATTTTCACCATCATAAACCTATCACTCACTCTAGTCACACTCACCACACTGTCTACAAACTCCTCAGAAAACAGGACACCAACACCATTCACGCCCTCCAGGCACCCTTGCCACATAAACTTGTATTTCTGTCCCTGCCTACCCTTCACCATTCTCACACCACTTCCCTTTCATCTCGTCTCTTGCACACAACATATGTCCACTCTTCTTCTGACCAATACTTCCACCACTTCTCCTGATCTCCCTGTCATTGTCCCTACATTCCATATCCCAAACCTCAGAAACCGATCTCCACTTCGGGCTGTACCCTGCCCATATGTAGTTGTAATTGTCATGGTTCTCTTTTTGAGGCAATGTTTTTATGGGCGGATGCCCTTCCTGACGCCAACCCTCTTAGTCGTCTCTTACGACACGCAGGGATACGGTGTACCTATTCTAATCCAGGGTACACACTGGGAAACATTTAAAACATGGAAATTCTGGGGGGGGGGGGGGGGGGGGGAGGGGGGGTGGCGTCAGCATCACGGCTGCGGTTTAAACATATTTAATTAGTATTTAAACAAAACCATGAAAAACAATCTGGGAAAAGTCTCTAAGTGAGAACGTGGATTTGAGAAAGCAGGAGCAGAGGTGGAAGAAAAGCGAGATATAGGGGGCGGGGCACAAGTGGAGACGAGGAGGAGAGCGAACAAGCACGTGTCCGGGAGGAGAGAAAGAATTAATATAGAATTTTTTGTTTGTTTGTTTATTTGTTTGTTCTGTTTTCAAAATGCTGGACAAAGGGTAAGATGTTCGTGAGAGGTAGGGGGGTAGAAAAGAAAATCAAAGAAACAAGCAAATACTATGAAGGAAAGAACCCATATTCACAAAACACTGACGGGGGGGGGGGGGGGGGAGCCCGGAGAGACCAGGCCGTGCACGAGGCGCGAACAAAAAAAACCCCCACTAATTACACACAAATTTGCAACAACTACAAAACCAAAACCAAATAGAAACACACAATAACACATACACAACAAAATACCCAGTGGAAATTTGACAAAGACAAGATCAGGAAAACACTCAAACTTTGATGCCGTGGAGAGATCGAAGCAAGCCTCGTCGCTCGAGGGGCCGGAGTTAAGATCGTTAAGTGTTAAGATAATTAAGTGTTAATATATTGATGTGGTTTTGGAAAACCCCGGGAGTTGCATTCAACACATAAAGGAACCCTGGAGTTTAGATATATTTTGTTTAGTTAGATTACCTCTCCTGTCGTATCAGTGGACAGGTAAATGCATTCATTCTCTCGATCCCCTCTGTTCTTAGGAATCCCTTCCTATGTCTTTCCCAATCTCTTTTAATCACCCTCTCCTTCTTCGCACCTCTTTACAGCGCATCCATACCAACATTACACCTACAAAACTCATGTTACCAATCGCCTGCATCATAGCGCTTGGGTGCCATTCGGTGCCATATGGCATCGGCATCATAGCGATTGGGTGCTGCTGGTCCTGCATGGGGCCTGCATCATAGCGCTTGGGTACTGCTGGTCCTGCATCATACCAATTGGGTGCTGCTGGTCCTGCATGGCGCCTGCATCATAGCGATTGGGTGCTGCTGGTCCTGCATGGCGCCTGCATCATAGCGATTGGGTGCTGCTGGTCCTGCATGGCGCCTGCATCATAGCGATTGGGTACTGCTGGTCCTGTACAGCGCATACACGGATAAACCAATGAACACAGCCTGATAAAAGCAGTGCTCCAATGAGAAGGCTGCACCAATAAACAACAAACTGCTCCAAAATGCTGGTCGGCTTTGAGGACACGCTTCAGCCAAGGGCTTTATAAGACCAAGCATCCCGGGACTCAGTCATGTGTGTGCAGGGAATGAGAGCCAGAAAAAGCCTTGGAGGAACAAGTCAGGTGAACACAAGCCTCTGCGTAGCAGCTCTGTTGGGATCGAGCCAGCCACGGAGCAAGTCCTGATGAGCCAATGTGCTCTTTCCCTGGGCGTGCTGGTGAACACACACTGACATACACTCTCTTCTTCTTTCTTTCCCTATTTCTAATTGTTCACTTGGAATGTACAAGAGCAATCAACAGTTGCACCCTCAACTAATTCAGTGTTGGGTTACTGACTCGCATTCACGATTTCCTCTGTCGCCCCACGAACATTCACCCGCACTTCTATCCACACAGAGCGCCACATAATTACCTGCCTCTTCCCTCCCCCCTCGCCCCTTTTCATGGAGGGATAAACGTAAGCATACAGGCTTACGTCGAGTGAGCAAAGGGTCACCAAGTGAGCAAAGGCTGCCTTCTTTATCTCCTTGTCTATCACTATTTGTTGTCTAATTTCCCGCAGAGAACGAGGCGCCTTTGCCTGTAGTTTCATGATATGTTGACTGTTTAAGAGGCTCGCGTGTTGATGGGTAATTAACTGTAAAACCAAATACTGCTTTGGAGTCATCAGAAGGAACCAGAAGTAAAGAGAAAAGATGGAGTCATCAGGAGGAACGTGGATATGATTCAGGTTTCAGCCGCTACTCCTCAACCCTCAAACCCATCCAGGCGCAGCCACTGAGCCAAGTGAACCTTTCAGAAAAAATTCTGCAAGAATTCTCTTCTCCTAAGACAGACAGATAAAGAAAGAGAGAAATAAATAAGAATCAAGAATTAGAATGAATAAAGAGAAATATGAAAAAGTAGAAAGAAATGTGAAAGGAACAAAGATGTTGGGAAGAACCTGGATAGATAGATTTCAGCAGTTCTTCCTCAGGCAAAAACACAGCAACAGTTACAAGCTACCAGAGGTCCATGAAGACTTTCTTTTGTGACATTACATTGCTTGTATATATGTGCTTATTTGTTAGCATGATCATTCATTTGCAACCTTCCCAATTGTCTCTTTCTCTGGTGCTTAGACACCAGTATGTAAATAGTGGATGGGAGCTTTGCCCCGCAGTTTTACGATGGTCAGAGACGAGCCGATGAACTTACGGTTCAGCTCGGTCATTATTGATTTATAGGAGTGGTCTCAAGAGCATGTTTCCCTCCCTATCTGGGGGATTAATTTTCCAGGAAGGTAACAAGGACATCAATTTGCCAGGAGGTAATTGGATGCGAGGACCCTACCTAAATTAATAGTCTCCGATGGCGTCCGTGGTTGCTTAGCAACCCGTCGTGCTGCAGAGTTATCTTCGGCTTGTCAGCTTCAGGGTAAAAAGTGGGGAAACGGGTCTGAGAAGCCACTTGTGACCCGGCCGGCAAACTCATAACAATATTGTATAAATAATGTGGTAATTACTAAAACAAATGGGTGGAGTTAAAACTTATTACCTCACGTACACAAATCGAAAATCAGGATTAAGCAATATTGGTTCATGTCTGTCCGTCTGTATAATCAGTTTATGATCATCAATTTATGATTGAGGAACAACTTATTCAAATTGAACGTTATATTTTGAACACGATTCAGAACATGAGTCGGAAGACAAACCTGCCGTTTTACTGTACTTTAGCCTTGAATTCGTCCTGATCGTACATGCAGAGAAGAGTGAGATCATATTTTTACTCTTTCTGCTTGCCTAGCAGTCAAACAAAACTGAAAATCATTCTAAACAGGAAACATGCTGTTTTTAAGGACGTTATAAAGGACACATACAACAGGCACGAATAATTAATGTAACGTGTTAGATAGGGTCATGTAATATACAGTATATACCTGAATACTAGAACACAAATCGACTTCTAAATACTTCCAAGAACCTCCAGATTTGCAGTCCTTGGACATGTTTTATAGGATGCAGGGTGTATAAGACTGCTTCAATAACGCTAAACTTCCGGAATTTTTTAAACGATCTTCAAAATCATTATTGTATTAAAACTGAAGCATATACTTGAACACTGCATGAGGTATCGTGTTCCCGAACTCTCTAATTGACAAGTTGTCCACTTTAAAGCATTTGCTTCCAAGTTTAAATGCCCCCAAAGAAATGAACCTACTCTTAAAATTGCATTTATTAGTCTTTCTCCTCTTTTACTTGAATATGTCTAAAAAATAAATGTGACAGTTGAAACGATAGACAGAAAAAGTGTAAACTTTGAGGATCTAACCATGTACAATCTACATTAACAAACCAAGCTAAACTAACTATAAATCAAGAAAAATAAATTGGATTCATGATTGAGGGTCAGAGATTTCTTGTGCATTAAATTTCAGTGCATTCTTTTAACGACTTTTCATAATTACGCTGTGGAAATTAGACTGAGGAGAATTTCACGCACAAAGCAGACAGTACAGTGAATATTTTATTTTGAATTCGACATGATCTTGACTTTTTCTGTAATTTCCTATATTCCTTTTTTTGTGTGTCATATTCCGTTTTCCATTTGAAGTGACTGATTCCATTAATCTTGTACATTTTTTGTGATCACAGAAAATCACTGGCTCGGCTTATTTTTGTAGCTGTTACCACGTCGCACGCCGCCGTCAACAACAGAGCCTATTCAAGCTATCAAGTTAAGTTGGCATCTTTCCTCTTCGATACATAAATTTAATTTATATTAGTAACAGTTGTGTACCAGGCTGCTCGAGAGGTAGCGATTCCGTCTTGAATGGGTTAAATTCCTGACCAGACTACAACCTCTGGGCAGTACAGCGTCGCTGTCATTTTGTATGATAAGAAGAAGGCATGCCTGTTTATGATTGGTTATGGCTTCCTAACACTGTACGCCGTATTCTGTAAAGAAGAATGTTCATGACTTCCTACCATTGCAAAATGTATGTAAACAGTGACAAAAATACACAGACACTTCTTCAGTCATACTGCCATAAAAACTAGAAACACCTGCTGCCTTGGGGAGCGATTGTGCCGCACAGGATCACGTGATGTACCATTGTCTTAGGTGGTGTGACCCTCTGTGAGCAGAAATGGAGGCTCCACCAGCAGACTTTTGTGAATGGATATTTTACATTACTATGGGAAAAGTCCGTCAAAATGGTGGGCGCACAAAACTTAACACAACACAGAGGATTACCATACACCCAAAGGTATGAATTACGTCTGCTGAATTATTTGCAATATATGTATAATGCAGTCCAATAAATGAGACTTTCCCGGTGGAGGACTAGCAGTGTGGGAAGCAATTTGTCAAAAAAATACACACACACACACACACACACACACACACACACACACACACACACACACACACACACACACACACACACACACACACACACTACCTCCGGGCTAAAACCAAATTTGCGTACAAAAAAGTCCATGGGAACGATCGCACATTTGACCGCGCATTTTGTTTTCTAAAATCGTAAAATCGTGGGATGGTCATCCATGGGACGCCCGTTTATAAACATCCGTCCGAGGGACGGCACACACATTGGTGAATCACCCTGCCTGTGAAACACCCGGTGACGGAGTGATATTTCATAGCTGGATTGGGATTCAAAACCCGGCTCGACAGCTGAGAGGTGAGTGTGCATAACTTCAGGCCATGTCATCAGCCAAACACACCACTCAACTCACACACCAATTTATTATGCAATACACCCACAACAATCCCCACAAAGCATAGAAACACACAACACACCTCAGAGCACACAACACCACAAACCATGCCACACACATACCACACTCAGCACAGCACACCACACCCAATACGCCACACATCACCAAACACCACACCTCAACACCATACACAAAACACATGAACACACTTACACGTCATAATTCAAACCTGTCATTTTGACACCCTTTAATTATGCTTTTCACACCAGCGAAATAAATGAAGGTTTTTGTGCATAATTTTAGTTTTACACAGACTTTTCGCACCAGTAAACATATCCATTTATTTGGGCGGTGTATAATGACTTTGAGCTGTGCTGCCACGTTCAGTCCCGAAAATAATAAAAATAACCCCATGTACATGCATGAAGCAAAACATGCGTACTGCTTATGTGCATATATAATACATCGTGGATATATACCTGGGATCATTACAATTGCACTGTGCCATGGACTGACACTCAGGCCTTAGACTTGAGGCCTGCCATCTGTTCAGCTTCACAAAATGGCAGTGCATAATTTGAATTGTGGGTGGAGTCAGGCCAGCTGTCTAGCCAATGGGGGTACAACAGTCCTTCGATGGTCAGCCCACTGATTTACTCATGCATTCATGAAGCAGGAT
This sequence comes from Myxine glutinosa, assembly GCF_964187855.1. Lineage (NCBI taxonomy): Eukaryota > Metazoa > Chordata > Myxini > Myxiniformes > Myxinidae > Myxine > Myxine glutinosa. The sequence goes on along the minus strand of NC_136270.1, from coordinate 10,888,515 downwards.
AGGTACATAGTCCAAACATAGTTCGTGATTGAGATTTCGATGGATACGTATTGATAGTTTTGCAATTCTTCCTGGATTTGTGGCTTTTTGTTCCATCAGTATGCAAAATTTCAGCTTTCTGTCATAACCACAGTTTATACGAGTACCAAACATTTATATGAGTGAGAGTCAGGGGTTAGAAAGAGCTTTATATATTAGTAGTGCAGCCTGCTTGCAGACCGCAAGCAGGTACTGAGGTGCATCCTACCTTTCTAACCCCAGCCAACTGTCCTCTGTTGAAACTGATTGTGTAGATGGGTTATGCGAATGTATTAGCCCTGAGTGGGAGTAGTTATTCTTTATTGTCACTTTTGGCATGTCTCTTGTTGATTTAGTGACTTGATAACATCTTCTGAGGTCAAAAACAGTTCCTCTCCTCATGGTAAAGAACATTGCAGCATGGCTTATTGAAGACCCTGCTTGAAGGTATCAAATGATTCGATTCCTTTCATTTTCTGATAGACATGGCATTGTAATAAGATTGTTACGCTACACACGTAAAGCGAAAACCAGGGTTAAGAAACCGGTTTACTTCTATCTGTCTGTCTGTCCTGTTCACAAACATCGGTTTATAATCGAGGAACAACTTGATTTCAATTGAATGTTATATTTTGAACACAAATCAGAAAAATAATGTAATCAGTGTGTTAATTTTTTTGATGGTCCCCATGCTGGTGTCTCAGAAAGACTTTCTATTTTTTTTCAGAATGCCTTGTGTCACATCCAAAACACCTAAGGGTGCAAAAGTTAGACATGCTGAAAAATTATTGCAAGAAGCAATTACGTCGTGTGGAAAATTGCAATCAGGTGTTCCACACATCCCTCATGCTAAAAAGGCCTTTGGAATTAACACTGGAACAGTCCTTCAGCAGCAATTGCGTAACGAATTCTACATGTTCGGCCTTTTGAAAGAAATCAAGTGAATCAAGAATGAGTGATCAGAATGAGCTCGTAATTTAACAGTTTACAGGTAAAGTATTTTTTTTATGTAAAAAGGTCAAATGTTCCGAAATATAACGATTTATATTATAATGGGTTGTGAGGCAATGCGAGGAGATGGAGTTTATGATTCCATGTGGAATACAAATGTTAATTATAAATCGAAATCGATTAAAATCGGAGAAAAATGGTGAAACTTATGAATCGAAATTGAAAACAAGCAGTGATTGTCATGTTATTATCGCTGCTTCACCGTAAATCATAAAACAGCCAATTTGTGTTATCATGTTAAGTTAGCACCTTTCCTTTTTGATATGTGTTTGTCACACTCTCAGTAGTAGATGATCGAGTGAAGAAGGCATGCTTGTTTACGGCTAGCATACACAATCAATAAAGAAGAATGCATATGACTTTCGACTGCTATACACCGTCCGTAAACAACAAAAACTCACAGACTTCTCAAATCGTACCACTAGAAAACTTAGAAGCATCCTCGAGTGATCGTGCTGGTGCAAGGTCATGTGATGTGCCATTGTCTTTTCATTGGTAAGGAGTACAATTCTGGATGGGTCGCCACTGACTCAGTATACTCGAATGGCTTATTACCCCAGTTTGCTGGTACTCATTTTGTCGAACTCGGAATGACAGGCTGAGTCAACCCACCTATTTAACCGGCACAACAGGAGCTCAAACTCAAACCCTAAGACCTTAAGCCAGCCCCCTCAACCGCTAAGCCAACACCAGGTAAAATATGAATAGTATGATTTCCTGTAAATATGTGCCCTTTTGAATATACATGTTAAACTGGTTTGTTCTTCTGACTCATCCTGCTCATATCAGGACAGTGGCATATGGCGGCTAAGAGAGGATCCGATTGATCTAGTGAATGGCGCGTAGAATAAGACCGCGGTCACGTTACTTGGTTTGCTCGGCCAAATATAAAATCTGTCACATGATTGCCTATCGGCACGATACTCACCCATACCGGGAACTTCAATCTGTACATAACTCAACTTTGGAAGTGGTATTCCAGTGACATGGGGCTACCATCGTCAATTAGTGACTCGCCAAATTCAGACCACAGTTAGCCGGAACATGGCCACCATTACAATATGTTCCATGTCGTGGAAGTAGATAAAAGTTAAAATAAATTAGGTAAACAGGTTTGAACTCCCATTTATAATCATGGGCACACATACAAATAATGTTTCCTTATAATGCCTGTAGTTCTAAAACATTTTAAATAAATTATGAAAGGCAAATGCAAGAATTATCTCACCAACAACACATTTGGTTGATTAAAATTCGAGAAAAAAGTGTATTTCAAAGACTACAGTCTCTGTTCTGCTCTGAGTTGATGGGGTGGGGAATTTGTTTTTACCCGCCTCTAACCTTCCTTTTCAAACCAGAGTACAACCACCAGTTTTAAACTCATTCCCTCCAGCAGTTCAAGAGTGCATAGAATCAAAATAAACATGAACACAAAGACACATTTCTCATACAAGTACCCCCGGTCACCATGGGAGCGGAAAAAGGGTCATTCCTCTTTGGGGTATGTAGATTACAGTCGATCTATGGTCGGATCTCAAGAACATTGGGTGTGTGTTCATTTACAAAGTTTCTTGTGGAGAGATCGCCAAGTGGTTTAAGCATTTGTGCAATCACTCAATTCAAAACCGTTAAGGAACGGCTGGCTTGGCAAGCGCTAGCTAGCTGCTTGGAAAATGAGCACATCCTGGTCTTCCTCCCTTTGTTTCATATTAAACAGCGGGAGTGAGTTTCAAAAGTGCGCTTCGAAAAATGCCACGGTAGTGGTAGAAAGGGCCATGTTATGAACTCAACATTTGTGGGTTATATAGAGTACCATAGATCTTCGCTCAGTTCTGTAAGTAAACCTTACTTCACGGATGTCGGGATTCTACAAATTTCTTCATTTAGTGTTATAAAGAGCATTAGCGACTGTTTAAAAAGCAAATCATACGTGTTTGTGGTTTATAATATTTTTTTCTTCCTGTAGAAGCTGTTGCTCACACGGAAACGCCATTATAACGATAAGCTATTTAAAAACGTTATCACCACAGGAAAAATGCCTTGGGGAAGTGGGACATTATCTTACTATAATTCACCAAATGTCCGTCCGTCCGTCTGTCTATCTGTCTGTTCAAACCAGAGTACAAACCAGAGTTTCTGTCTGTTCGAAGGTACCGTAAAAACTGCTGAACAGATCGCAAAGATATTTTGGGTGGATAATCCTGGGAGTCTAATCTTGGGATAATCCAGGAGTAAAATAGGCTATTTAGTTTTCCCAATTTCAGCTTTAGTCTCCAGCATTCTCAGGTTTGGACTCACGCATAACATTCGCGTTCGCATAACGTTCATTGTACTCATTGTGACAATGTTGTTTTCCCGGGTGCCGCACAAATGGCTGCACTGATCACTGCACAGACTCGATCGGACTCGGTGACCTCGGACAAAGACCTTTTATAAGGACACGGGTTGAATCCTGGATGAACGATCGATGTTTCTATACGTGAACGTACCCGTTTGTTTGCGAACGGGTATGTTTTTCATGGAAGTCCTTCACGAACTTGCTGTCCATGTCTGACGTGCGACTGAAGGTACTACAGGAATGTGGAATTTATTGGTTTCATGCTTTAGCATTTGCCGTATCTGCATTGCCTGTTTGCTTCAGGCCTCCCACCCGTGCGTAGCACGGGTATCTCCCTAGTTAGTATTAATATTGTTTTGTCATAACATTAATAAAATGCGAATATCATTAATTTTGTTATTAAAAGCGTCTTTGGAAAAACGCCACAATAAATCTTCTTCTTTGGACAAACGCCACGATAAAACTAACTTAATACGGCTATACACCTCAACACGCAACCCATTGACGGCAATGGTGGGGAGAACCCGCTCGGGGGAGAAAACCCCCTTGGGGAGGGGGGGAAATGAATGCGCGACAACCTTCATTATGTAACCCTTGGTCATCCTGTCAAGTTTGGTTGAGATTGGATAAGTAAGGACGGAATGTATTGGCGTCAAAAATTCATCAGACAGACGGACAGACACAACTGGCGTATTTTAGTACGATTATATAATTAGTATCATCGTAATTATGAGTACCAAGGGCTTTGATCTCTATTGAAAAGTTGGGGTGGAGACGGGGGACATGGGAGCAAACAGCACGAAGCCAACACAGCGTGGGGTCTGGGACCCTTCAACGAGCCTCGGAAAATATAGTTTTCTGAGCACTTTATGGCTGCTTGTGCTACCTTTTCTGGGAAATTTATTTAGGGGGTAGGGTAGAGGTCAACTTTATTTTGTGTACAGTCCAAAAATAAAGGAATCGGAAAAAAATTCAAAGTAAGCAAGAAAGGAACAGGATCAACAGTCAAATGACCTAAAATCCAATTAAGCGAGCAAGTGGTGAGCACAGCGGCTGTATGTCGCGAATGATGCTTGAAGCTGCTATGGTTTTTCTAAGATGGAAAAAGCAAATAAAACATGGGAATTTCTCTGGATCTTTCACAATCGAGTCAAAAGCAATGCAATAAACTGAAAATAATGTCTCAAAATGAAAGATTAAGGCGAAAACTATCGAGATGGAAGGCCCGTCGTAATAAGGTCTCCAACTGAGAGCGGAGCTATACGGTACACATTCACTTGGAAAAATTTGTGTCGACCCACCCTACCCCCTTTGAAACCCATGGGATTAGGGCAAAACAAGCAGCTACAACCATTGTCTTACCTCTTACTCTTAGTTCCCCTGGCAAGGTGAGATTGTTGAGATGAGATAACGAATGACCAAATTAATCAACCTAAGACAGACAGCAAATTGCGTATTTTAGTAAGATGATGATGATGATGACGTAACTAGACAAGCCCTCAAAGTGTTGTAAACTAGTGCCCTCAAGTACCAGTCAGCACGTGATATTGAGCATCAAAACATCACAAGGCAAGCAATAACCCTAACGCTCACAATACACCAGACAGACTAACATAGTTAGAAGAGTGAATATATATTCTTGGCTGAAATAATGACTCCCTATAAGTTATGGTACCCTATATGTAAATCTGGTTGACCCCTTTAGCTTAACCATCTGGATCAATGGCCCGCAATATTCTGAAACCGGGTTGAAAGCCACGACTATATATGTATTTGTCTATTGTCTGCATGGTTAAAGCGTCCGCTCTGAGGACGGGAGGTTGGCTGGTTCGAACCCTGGGTGAGTCATACCGAATACTTTCAAATTGGTATTTGCTGCTTCCTTTCTCAACATTCTGTATTTAAAAAGGATATAACATGGCCAATCAACCATAAGTTGGTTGCAATAATGCATGCTTTGATTGGTCTATTGGCCTCCTGTGTCAAAGTTCATTTTTAAGGAAACTCATATTCTTAATGACCTTGTAATTAACATTAAAGTACACCAATGTCTTGTTCCTGCAGCTGATTTATGTAGCTCAAGCTGAAGCTCTCACATGAAACTAAGACAAACTAAACAAACAAACTAAACTAAGACAAATATAAAAATGAATAAACTCTTCACATAAGCAGTGTATTTAGATAAATACGCATTAACTTGCATTTATTTGTGAACAATTAATTTAAGACCCAATACATTATTTTCAAAATGATGTACAAATGCTAAACGAGGCCTTTTGCACATGTGCTGTTTGTGTGTGTTTACACTGAATCGGTTCGACTCGCCGGGCACTTTTAACCTGTCGATTCTAGCGTGAAATCTGTGATTAAAGTAATCTTAAACATAGTTTTTAATACATTAGATGAAAAAGTGATAATTTCGATATGGTCAAGCATAATTGTTCTGTTCTTGAATGCAAATCCGACTCACAGAAATACAGGAAATACGACAAATATCCGTGGATGAGAGGTGTCGGGTTCGTACCATTTTCTGTTAATACAAGCTAGCCTCGGCCGTGGATGTAATACACATACCATACACAAACACACACATCAACGGACGATTCTCCTTTCAGCAATAGATGCAAAAATGTAGTATAATTTTTCTTAAGGCCCCGGAACCAAACAAAAAATATATATTTATAACGGCACTCACAGCCCATACAACTCTCACACCAAAGCCCCTCCTTCCAAGCATGATTAATAGTAAATATAATCATTTTTAACTTACTCTGTGCATTCACAAGCCCGAGATATGTCATTTCCATTTGTGTTCAGAAGCACCTAATCCAGACACAGTCCATTCACTGGTAGTGATCCGTCGGGGGTTTGTGTAGGAAACGCCCATCCACTCGGGCCTTGTACTGATGGACGAGAGTTTGTACTACGAGCAGCTGAGTTTGTACTACAAACGACCCACATGGAGGAGAGTTTGTAATACGGGCAGCTGCGCCCGTTCGGAAAGATGAGAATTTTTTTCCAAGTCTTTCGTTGCGCAAAAGCAGAGTCCTTTCTCACAGGTACTTTTCCAAGTATTTTCTACTTCTTTTCAAACCATTGTGAGCCATTTCAGGTAACAATCCCCATCCCGGAAAATATATATGAATGAATGATCGTTTTAAGGCCATTTTCCCCACTAGAGCGGAGGTTAGCCTTGCGGGCCCCATGACAATCATGGTTCCCTGTTTGAGGCAATGTTTTTATGGCCGGATGCCCTTCCTGACGCCAACCCTTGGACGCCCCTTACGATGCGCAGGGATACGGTGTACCTATTCTAATCCGGGGTACACACCGGGAGGTGTGTACGGATGAAAATTGATGAAAGAATCGGATGAAGAGAATCAAGAGAAGAGAATCGGATCAAGAGAATCGGATGAAAATTGACCATTTTATGTGACGCTGACATCTGACCTTTGATCAAATTTTTTATTTCATTTCTCCATATTCTCATGATAAAGCTTTGTTGAAAATTTGATGACAACAGCTCAAATGGTAACACACACGCACATACAAATACACACGCACACACACACACATGATTGCAGAACCCCGTCTCCGGCTGCATAGCGGATGGGCGAATGAACATGGTGAACAAGAAAGAGCAATCAGAGATTGCAGACCCTCGCCAGGATGTGTTTTTAGTGATTTGTTAGGCTTTTGTGTTAAAAACAAACATGGCGGCCGAACCACGTGACCGATGACATCATCATTAGTTTTTTTTTCTCCACAAATTTATCCCTACATGATGCTCAAGAAATTTCATGTTGATCGGATTAAGTTTTATACTTGTCGAATTATGACGTCATAACCTATGACATTCAGAACAAAGTTCAGGGGAGCTAATGCGATGGCGCGTCGTCCGTCAGTCCGTCCATCCATAAACACTTGAAGCTTCTCCAAAACAGCTGATGGGATTGCGACCAAATTTGGCACAAATGATATTTGTTGTGTTGTGACTAAACTTTGTTCGTGGCATTAAAAAAAATCGGGGTCCAAAGGGGTACACCGGGGGTCAAAGTGGATCCAGGTTTGACCCCCCCAAAAATAAGAATTTGCTTTTTTTCTCTGAAACTACACACTCTATTTCGACGAAACTTGACCACAACCTTCATCACCTGTGTTGTACCAAAGTTTGTTCACGGCATTTTAAAAAATCAGACCCTGAGGGGTCTACTGGGGGGTTGCCCCCAAAATAGGTCTTTTTTGTTTGTTTGTTTGCTTAAAATCTTATGATTATGTTGGTATGATTCTACATGCTGCCCTGTCTTCTAGCAATCATTTAAATTGGTTTGAAATACATTTAGTCGGTGCAGTGTACTGTTTATTCGACTTTTTTTTTTTCGGACACACAGTTCGACCGGACACACAATATATTTTATTTTGCCCCAAACTCACCAGTTTCCTTGGTTTCTGCATATGAGCAACGACCATTCTGGGGCGGATTACGTCATTTCGAAAGTCGAGTACTGTGTAGTGTTCTCAATTGCTCTTATCTACAATGGCGAGTCCAAGCCAACTCACTCTCACTTAACCACCCATAATTGGTGTTGTAGTTAAGATACAGTGTTATGAATGGACTGAAGAAGCAATCAATAGGAGCATATCCCGGTAGAGATGGTTCAAAGGTCGTGAAGATCACTGACTATAACGAAAATGCTGTATTCTTGTGGTATCATGAATCAAAGCAATTGCACACTATCCTATTAAAATTCAAGGGACGCACACAATTTTATGAACAACACATAAATGAGCCTTTGTGTACCTCCAATGAATATCTTGGAGAGCCTCGTGTGCCCGAATCACAGTGTGGACTAAACATCTGCAACCAATGTTTGACAAGTTAGAGGTGGGACTCTCATTCATTCTGAGCACAGTATATCTATTAATTATCACAGATTTTGTTATTGTGACTGTTGTTGAGGTTGGTAGTGGTGTTACCGAGCCCCCCACCCAGCGCCGCCCCCACACACACACACACACACACACACACACACACACACACACACACACACACACACACACACCAGAGTGTCGTTTCTGTCAAAGCCGTCTCGAGGTTATGATTACAATGTATAGTTTAAGTTAAATCTAAGCTGGCTTACGGTTACAATCCCAGACAGGTTGCCACTCCGTTGCAGGATATGAGCCTGAGTGGGCAGGAATATGTAACTTGGTCATGGTGGTGGCGATAAATTGCCTCCTCTTCGCAAAAGACATCATGGGGTCTTCGGCCCATCTACCGACTAATTCTACAAGATGGAATTCCCAGCAAACGTCCATCTAAGGAATGTTGCACACTTTCATGTATACTGGTGACAGTTTGGGCGAACATTAAAACTCAGGTTACACAGCTCAGAGGAGAGTACACATACACTACCGGTCAAAAGTTTTAGCACACCTCGATTTTTCCAGTTTTTATTGAAATTTACGCAGTTTAATGTCTCAATGTACTCCAAAATTAAGCATCGAACAAATAAACAATTGGAGATAAAAAAAGAAATCATAGAATCATTTTGTTTAACAAAATTTAATTTATATTTTTGACTCAGCAAAGTAGCCACCTTTTGCAGATATAACCGCCGAACACACTCGTGGCATTCTTTCTACAATGGAAATCAAATATTGTTCGGGAAGTTCTTCCCAACACTGTTGCAGAAGTTCCCACAAATGTGTTGCACTTGTAGGTTGCTTTGCTTTTACTCTTCTGTCCAGTTCATCCCAAACCAGCTCGATGGGGTTTACGTCTGGAGACTGTGCTGGCCATTCCATAATTTGAAGCCTACCTCTCTGGCCTTGAAACAAATAATGATCCTGTGTTTAGGGTCATTATCTTGCTGTAGGATGAACCCCTGACCAACTAGGTGTATACCAGAGGGTATTGCATGGCGCTGCAAAATGCTGTGGTAGCCCTTTTGGTTCAGGGTGCCAGTTACTCTGTGCAGGTCGCCGACTCTGGATCCAGCAAAAGAGCCCCAGACCATCACGCTTCCTCCTCCATGTTTGACAGTTGGTGTCACACATTGAGGAACCATCCTTTCGCCTACTCGACGACGTACAAAAACCCTGCGTGATGAACCAAAGATTTCAAATTTTGATTCATAGGTCCATAAGACCTTCTTCCAATCTTCAGTAGTCCACGGGCGGTGCTTTGTGGCCCAGGCAAGCCTCTTTTTCTTATTTTGCCATTTTAGCAATGGCTTTCTTACTGCCACTCGACTTGTCAAACCTGCAGCTCAAAGTCTTCTCTTCACAGTTGAAACTGAGACTTGCTTACTTCGACCAGTGTTAAGCTGTGCTTGAAGCTGTTGTCCTGTGAGCCGCCTATCACGCAAGCTGTTGACTCTCAGAAACTTGTCTTCTGATTCTGTTGTGGCTTTGGGTCTGCCAGGCCTCTTCCTGTCAGAGTTTCCTCCAGTTTCCAATATACTACTTCCTGCAGTGCAATATTGTCCAAATAATGCTTCAGAGGGTGTAATAACAGTCTGTTCCAATACTGCTTTTATACAGACAGGGGGTTTGCAATCAAGTAATCAGCAGAGGTTGGGACACCTGTACGAATTGTTTGCATCGACTTTCAAGGCTTAATTTACTTACATTGCTGCAGAACAGCTGTAAGTTGTTAACCCATTACTTGTTCCCTGAAGAGGGCCTTTTTTTTTTTACTATATAACTGTGCAATTTACATTATTTTCCCCCGTTTTTGCAAACCTAAACTTCTTTTTTTTTTAACCTCAAGCAGTTTACTGCTTACCTTTGTACCATTTTAGGTTATTCACTGGACATTAAACTGCGTACATTTCAATAAAAACTGGAAAAATTGAGGTGTTCTAAAACTTTTGACCGGTAGTGTACCTCTAATATTTTGCCAGCCCAAGAGTCCTGCCATTACACTTAAATAAAATGCACCAAAACTAGTGGCGCTCCACAAAACCTGTTTTCATACCTGGACGTCTCGGGTATATACACCACACTACATGACACTGTGCATTGACCACAGCAATGAAAGTCATGTGTACAGCTTATTTTACGCACTAATCCACATGCAGAACACAAGACTCAGAAAAATGCACAGGTGCTTACCAAACAACCTAATGACCCCAGGATACCTATCAACACGTCCTGAAGGTTTGATGTGCGATGATATGTCTGGGGCTGGTGTTGTCTGGAGTCTCCCACTTCACGATGGTATTCCCCATAGTTGATGTAGGGGTTTGATGGGACGGTTGAAACCATCCTGATGGAGGTGTCTACTCTGCTCAAACAATTATCATTCCTCATTGGAACTTCCTCGATTCTTTCCTCTTGGAAATGCCACTGAAACTAAGCAATTAAACTTTTCCATGTCCGTTTACAATATTCAATTGATATGATATAGAGGGTGTCTCAATAAAATGTATACAGACTTTATACATTGAAAACTATACCATCTTGTTGTTCTGCACCGACTTATGGACAACAGCTAATTGACAACGTGCAGTCCTTCCATCACACCCTATCGCCACATCCGTGAGTCATTAGTAACACTCAACATCGCCCCTCTCTGTGCTGTTTGATTAATTTTTTCTGGAATATCAAAATGTGTATACCTTTTATTGAGACAACCTTCATCATAGCATACTGTATTCATATTATGAGATGTATTATTCAAATAATACCCAAATGGGGGCAATTATTGCAATACGAAAGGTGTGCGCCAAAACTCTGAGTTCAATGTAGATCCATGGTGATGAACTATGGTGGTAATGCAAATGTATAAAACGTTATATTTCATGAAAACCTGCGGTCTATGACATTTGAATTGGTGTATATAGTTTGTACAACAGCATTGGATAGGCACTCACGTATCGTAGTTGTCCCGAAAGCCTTTCGCAAAGGGGTTGTGGTCGATCTTGAGCTGAGTTATCTGTGGAGGCACGGGAGGCACGCTGGGAGGGGGGGGATTGATGAATGGTCTATGTGGATAACTGAAGGGAGAGAGGGTGGTGGGCCATGCTGGGTCAAAGCTTGAGGTTTCATTTGGAATTGCATTGATGGAAGGCCGTACAAAGATGATAAGGACAGGTAAGGATGATGGGGATAGGTAGATTATAAAAGGAGGAGAAAAGTCATGCTGTGCACGTACATCCGTGTTCTGATAGGCAGTCACAGCAATGAACTGAGTTTCTGGAAACGTAAAGCTCTGCGAGCGACCCTGCACGCCCGCCTGGGCGCTCGAACCAGCAGCGTTGGCTTGGTCCGTGGGGGCAGTCTCCTCCACGCCCTCTTCCGCCACCTCAACGATGTGCAACCGTGGCTGGTACTTGTGCAGAGACTGCAGGACAATCATCTGTGGAACACCCGGCCATTCTCCGCACAATGTTCAGGGAACTTTTCTACATTATGAAAATTCCGAAAGATAATGTATACACGGAATGAAACCGAATGCTCCTCCACTTCAGGATATTCGCCGCTTTCCCTTCACTCCAATTTTACAAACTATAAGCAAATGTTATCATTTCACTCACACTTTGCGACTACCGTAAAACACAAGGAGTACTTGTTACAACAATAGCAACAGTCATTTGATAAGGGGAAGTAAGCCTTTCCAGCTTTTTAAACATCATTTTTCATAGATACGTGAGAGTTTATCTACCTTCCTACACAGAAATAAAAAAGCAATTGAATTGTTGTTATTGTTTAACTGTGACATTAAGATATGAAAAAAATCATTCGAAAACAAATTTTGTTCATCAAATTCTTGTTCTAGGTGGATCACAACTATTACACTGCAGGCTGTCTGCGTATTCTATCTATCTGATTGCTTATTGCAGAACAATCCTTTTTCGAATCTCATTGGACCATTGTCACGATTATACATCAGGACTGGATCTGAAGTCCACCATATATACTGAATAGCTGGACACTCCTTCCGCCCACGGGGTACACAGAGCAAATGGATAATCGATAATGCACGAGGTATACAACAATATTATTTGGTCATGCGATATATATATATATATATATATATATATATATATATACATATATATATATACATACATATTGTTGCGGTTTTGAGAACCCCTCACTTGTAAATACTTGTAAATAATAACTCTTGTAAATATCCCATCATTTAATAAGGTCGCACCCATAGTTAGGCCATGTGCAACACGTAGGACACAATAGGACTTTCAGTTATTTCCTTAATATGTGTTTCAGATAAGGCTGTGTTCCCAATAGTTGCATTAATGAAATAAGATAGGCCCCATTCCGTCCATTTTGCCAGTCTCTCTCTCCAAATTGTATTACACGCCTCTGCCAGCCGCAGCCGCCTCAGCGTTCACTCCAAACGCCATTACGCACGCGGTCAAGCTTGGAGAAGAAGGGGGAGTAGCGCCAAGAACGAGGCGTGGCCCTGTCAATGTTCCGTCAAGGGGCGGAGCCAGTGAGCCCTCGCTACCCAATCAGGGCTGAGGTGAGCTCACTGGTGGGCATGGTTTGAGAGTGCGCGGCTTGATTTCTAAGCGGACTATATAAGCGCAAGCGCGGTGCCTTTTCACAGAGAGGATTGGAGAGAGGAGAGAGAGAGAGGAGAGGGAGAAGAGAGACTGTGGACTGCGCGAGGAGACCGATTGGTAACGGAACGGAGCGAGAGAAAGCGCTATCACGGAACTGCACGAGGGTACCCTCTGATACGAACATTGAGAGAGAGAGAGTTGGCACACATATTACGGATGCCGCATCCCAGTCCCCCGATATATCTATAAGGTCCGGTCGCGCGCCAACGACACGAAAAGCTGCCTGCCATTCTTCACCGCGGACCCGGAGCCTGGAACCATCTGCTTGGACCTTCTCCTCCTACCACTACCATCCCATGTGAGTCTGTCTGTTTGTCCTGGGGTTGTAAGTAAGACTGTTTAGATAAGCTTGCCCTGTGTCCTTTTGGTCTTGTATATTCCTTTCGTTTCCTCTTCTTTTGGTTTTTGAATATAATTAATAAACCCACTCTTTGTTCTTCTTATTTTCTGGGTTTTCTCTTATTCGATCGTTTGCGTCCTTTCTTTCAATTGAGTAACTGTGGCACGATAGGAACCGCTTTAATCGGGTTTAGTCTATGGTTAACGGCCCGAGTTGCGGCTCGCTTCGCTCGGCGTATCCATTACCGCTGCGGCTCGGGTGGGAGTTATCTCCTCGCTTACGGCCGGTGGTAGTACTTAGGTAATAAGACTAATTGGGCTTACAACCCGACTTACCACCGACTGGAAGTGACGTAATAATTTCCAGGATTGGGGGGACGGCCAGCTTAAAAGACAAGGGGATTAACCCCCACTTGATAAGGGGAGAGCTGACCCCCGAATCCGCAACAATATATATAGATATATAGATACACTACATATATACACACATATACATATATATATATGTATATATGTCAGCCATTAGGGTTTTAGCCCCATGACTCAATTGATCATAACATCTGAAATTATATATCGTGCTTCTGAAAACTGATTTGAACTCAACTGCAGGCAGAGGTGAGTGGACAAAATGTGGTTTCGAGGCTCGACGTGCAGGGTGGATCCTTAGCCTAGTAAATTAGTCCTTGAATGAATGTGTCAAACAGTAGATAAAATGCTCTCGACCCACGTACAGGAAAAACATGTCATCCAAACGCCTCCTTCACAAAGGGAATAATTAATTATATATCTTCGTAGTGTTTAGTATGTCTCCTAAACCAAGGACGTATCCAATCTTCATCTACCATTTAGCCTAGTGTATAAGAATATTTACTTCGGCCTGCGCTCGGGTCTGATATGTTTAGATAGATAGCCAAAAAAAGCGTAGCCTATCATTATGCTTACATCTTGTTGTCTAAATTTGACCTTCTATAGGACGGGACAATGGGAGGTGTTGTCCTTATGGTCCAGTAGTGCTATGTCTTCAGCGCAGATTCTTGTCTAATATTTTGCTATAAATGAAATGCCTTTCCACTTATTTTTCAGCGAGTGTCTTGAGGAATTGTCCGCTGCGTGTTAGGCGGTACATTCTCGAGCCTCGCTCCACACGTGTGTGTATAATCGATTCTATTAAACATTTTTGCTCTGATTCTTCTTCTTCTTCCTTCCCTTGAGGTCTTCGACCGAGATATATATATACATATACTGTATGTATTATATATACCAGCAACGGTACCCGCCCTACGGGCGGGGCTTCAATTGGGAAGCCCAAATGAAAAGGTAAAATATCAGAAATTGAAGGTTTTCTTCTTTTAAACGATTTATATAAACATCCGTTGAATCATATCACACGCAAATCATCAAAATCTAAACAGTACATGGCTAAACAGTACATGGACGATCACGTACCACGTACGTCTCATGTCTCGCTCGATCTTATGTTGTCCCGATAATGATCCTTCCACAGGTTCACCGACGGAAACCTTGTTGCGACTTTTACTTCCCCTAGACAGTCAGGTTCGCTCATCTTTTCGGTGGCACGAGCCGAGAACGGCCCGTGGAGGGGCTGATCCGAGGATCTCATCAAACCGTCCGATTGGTAGTAGCAACGGGCGGTGTGTACAAAGGGCAGGGACTTAATCAACGCGATCTGATGACTCGCGCTTACTGGGAATTCCTCGTTCATGGGACACTGTCTCAAGCCCCAGTCCCCATCACGGATGGGGCTCAGCGGTTTACCCGAGCCTGATGGCGAAGGGGAAGGTACACGCTGGCTCGTCCAGTGTAGCGCGCGTGTGGCCCCCGACATCGAAGGGCATTAAACGTTCATTAAACATTAAACGTTCATTAAAGGATTACGAAACGAAAAACATTACGAAATCACGTTCACACCGTCACGTCAAACACTACCGTGAACACATACATCGTCACAACATCGTCACAATGAGAACATCGTCACAATGAACGTTATGCGAACGCGAATGTTATGCGGGAGTCCAAACCTGAGAATGCTGGAGACCAAAGCTGAAATTGGGAAAACTAAATAGCCTATTTTACTGCTGGAGATCCCAGGATTACAAACCCAAAATATATTTGCGAACGGTTCAGCAGTTTTTACGGTACCTTCGAACAGAAAGACGGACATTTGGTGAATTATAGTAAGATATATACAGTCACGTGAAAAAGTAAGTACACCCCATGTAAAGTTTTGACTTTTTCAACATATTTCAACATACAGCTATTTGATCTTCATTTCAACAATATTGGTAGATAAAGGTGATATAATATAACAAATATCATGAAACATTTACATTTTGTCGTCCATTATATAATTTAAATAAACATAAATGCAAATTTCGCATGTGGAAAAAGTAAGTACACCCTTGGCTCTAATAGGTGGTATTGCCCCTTTGGCAGAAACAACCTCAAGTAGGCGTTTCTTATAACTGTCTACCAGTATCTGACGTCGACTGGGAGACATTTTTGCCCACTCCTCCATGCAGAATTATTTCAGCTGTGCGATGTTTGAGGGGTTTCTTGCATGCACAGCTTGTTTCAAATCCCCCCACAACATCTCGATGGGATTTAGATCCGGGCTTTGACTTGGCCATTCCAGAACCCTCCATTTCTCTCTTTTCAGCCATTCCTTGGTGGATTTACTGGTACTAGGGCATGCCCGTACTATATCTATATCTAAAATTATATCCCCCCCCCTCTATTTACATGAAATGGTTTGGTCCAAAGCGAACGGCTTGCGAGTACGGTGACAATCCCCCCCCCCTCTATTTACATGAAATGGTTTGGTCCAAAGCGAACGGCTTGCGGAGTTTGGTAAAGAAATCGCCATAGCGTGCCCAAACGCGCAGGAAAGCGAAAGAATCGCAAATTTAAGGAAATGCCCGTACTTCCGTAAGGAAGAGAAAAAAAATGAAAAGGAAAAACATTCCAAACCGCGAGGGAAAACAACACGGCACGTCGACACAACAACGTGTCCTGTGATTGGCCGTACGTGGCTGCCAGTAGCTGCCCCCAAAAAAAAGCTTTCACCGTCCGGCGACTGAATTTAAGGGGAAAAATAAAACGCTCTTCGCTTAAAACAACGCCCTTCGCTCTGACTGAATTGGGACAATGTTTTTATGTTTTTAATTGAATTACTATCCGTAATGGCGCACGCTCTCACGGGAGCTCCGGAAGGTCGTATATCGCAGTTACGATGAATCGCAAATTAGTTTTTATTAGTTTTAAAACATAGTTTAACGCCAACATAGCGCCAACATAGTTTGCAAACGTGAAATAAATGAATACGCTCTCAAATGTGCCATCCGAGGCAGAGTGTGTTCGCCACGTTCGGCACACGCGATAGCTCGCTGCTCTCTGATTGGTTGAATCGTTTTTTGGACATAGCTCGGTAAGTAATTGTCCGATTAATATGAAACCTTGAAAAGGCACATCCTCGGGTCCCCAGCAATATACCTGGCAAGTTTAAAGTATATCGGACCCGTGGTTGTCGAGAAACAGCGGTCACAGACAAACAAACAAACAAACAAACAAACAAACAAACACACAGAGATTACTGGAATTATAGATAGATGTTTAGGGTTATTGTCATGTTGCAAGGTCCACCTTCGGTTGAGCTTCAGCTTTCCGACAGATGGCCTCACATTATCCTCAAGCACCCTGTGGTACAATGAAGAATTCATAGTGGTTTCTATGATGGTGAGCTGCCCAGGCCCTGATGCAGCAAAGCTGCCCCAAACCATAATATTTCCACCACCATGCTTTACAGTTGGTATCACGTTCTTGTGGTCAAATGCTTTCTTTGGTTTTCGCCAAACATGTCTTCTGGTACTGTGGCCAAATAGCTCTACCTTTGACTCATCTGTCCAGAGCACATTGTTCCAGAAGTGCTGGTCTTTGCCTAGGTGTTCATTGGCAAACTTTAGTCTTGCTCTGATGTTCTTTCTGGACAGCAAAGGTTTCCTCCTGGCACACCTCCCATGTAGATCAAATTTGTGCAGTCTCTTTCTATTGGTAGACTCGTGCACTTTGACATCAACAGTGGCAAGAGCTACCTGTAGGTCCCGTGATGACATTCTGGGGTTCTTAGAAACTTCTTTCAGCATCTTGCGGTCTGCTCTCGGGCTGAACTTGCTGGGGCGGCCTGGCCTGAACAAGTTGGCAGTTGTTTGGAATATTCTCCACTTGTAGATGATCTTCCGGACAGTCGAATGATTGATTTCAAATTGTTTGGAGATCTTTTTAAATCCCTTCCCAGACTTGTAGGCATCTATAACCTTCTTTCTGAAGGCCTCATAGAGCTCTTTTGATCTCGGCATGGTGATGCCACACACTTCAACAACAAAGAGCAAACCAAACGAAATGTCTGAGGTTTAAATAACAGGTTCCTCCAAGATCCTCTCTAACGATGTTCTAATCATTTGCACCTGAGCTGGTGCACCTGATTCTAATTTTACGTATTTGAAGTAGTGATAAATGTAGGGGTATGCTTACTTTTCCCACATGCAAAATTTGCATTTATGTTTATTTAAATTATACAATGGACTACAAAATGTAAATGTTTCATGATATTTGTTATATTATATCACCTTTATCTATCAATATTGTTGAAATGAAGATCAAATAGCTGTATGTTGAAGTATGTTGAAAAGGTCAAAACTTTACATGGGGTGTACTTACTTTTTCACGTGACTGTATGTATGTATGTATGTATGTATGTATGTATGTATGTATGTATGTATGTATGTATATATATATATATATATATATATATATATATATATATATATATATATATATATATATATTGTTACGGTTCTCTACGCCGCCCTTCTTCCCCGTTCAGGGACGCAGAGACACAGAGTAGCCTGAGACAGTCTTAACTTAACACCCAGACAACGGGCCCGCTCACACTCACACAGGGAATTGCAGATGGGTAGATG
>NC_136270.1:10582716-10867716 GCF_964187855.1 Myxine glutinosa | reverse complement strand
GCAGACTGGAAGTTTGGGACGATTACACCTCACCACCAAGTAATTCAAAACACCTCACCACCAAGTAATTTAAAACACCTCACAGCCATAAAACACGTAATAAAAACACC
This sequence comes from Myxine glutinosa, assembly GCF_964187855.1. NCBI lineage: Eukaryota > Metazoa > Chordata > Myxini > Myxiniformes > Myxinidae > Myxine > Myxine glutinosa. The sequence continues at coordinate 10,867,606 of NC_136270.1, read as the reverse complement.
TCACCATCACAAAATTAAAAACACCTCACCACCACGAAAGTGAAAACACCTCACAGCCATCAAACACGTAATAAAAACACCTCATAGCCGTAAAACACGTAATAAAAACACCTCACCACCACAAAATTAAAAACACCTCACCACCACGAAAGTGAAAACACCTCACAGCCATAAAACACATAATAAAAACACCTCATAGCCGTAAAACACGTAATAAAAACACCTCAACACCCCAAAATTAAAAACACCTCACGGCCATCAAACACGTAATAAAAACACCCCACAGCCATAAAACACGTAATAAAAACACACCACCACAAAATTAAAAACACGTAATAAAAACACTTCACAGCCATAAAACACATAAGAAAAACACCTCACCACCACTAAATTAAAAACACTTCACAGCCATAAAACACGTAATAAAAACACCTCACCACCACGAAATTAAAAACACCTCACAGCCATAAAACACGTAATAAAAACACCTCACCACCACAAAATTAAAAACACCTCACAGCCATAAAACACGTAATAAAAACACCTCACCACCACAAAATTAAAAAACACCTCACAGCCATAAAACACATAATAAAAAACACCTCACAGCCATAAACCACGTAATAAAAACACCTCACAGCCATAAAACACGTAATAAAAACACCTCACAGCCATAAAACACATAATAAAAACACCTCCCAGCCATAAAACACGTAATAAAAACACCTCCCAGCCATAAAACACGTAATAAAAACACCTCCCAGCCATAAAACACGTAATAAAAACACCTCACCACCACAAAAATAAAAACACCTCACAGCCATAAAACACGTAAAAAAAAACACCTCACTGCCACGAAATTAAAAACACGTCACCACCACATCATTTAAAAACACCTCACCACCAAGAAATTCAAAACACCTCACCACCATGTACGTAAATCAAAACACCTCACAACCATGTGATTTAAAAACACCTCACCACCATGTGATTTTAAAACACCTCACCACCACATCATTTAAAAACACCTCACCACCACATAATTCAAAATACCTCACCACCACGTGATTCAAAACCACCACAACGTTATTTTAAAAAACTTCACAACCACGGAAACAAAAGTTTGAGGGAGTCGTTAAGTGACAACACTTTGGTGCATATGTATGTATATATATATATACATATTAGCGGGGTCACCCGTGGGAATCCACGGGCATGGATGTGTGTGACGAATTTTAAATATATGTCGACTGTTATTTTAGGCGGTGTATTTTCGTTTATCATCATGGCGCGATTTTAAAATATATATCTCTGCATTTTCCTCTCCAATACCTCCTCACACTTTACACGCACACCGGCCCATGCTTACATATACACACACACACACACACACACACACACACATATACACCCACACACATACACACACACACACAGACACATATACACATATGTATCCACATATATGCACATTATACACATATATACATCTCCACACACACACACACACACACACACACACACACATACACACACACACACACACACACACACAGACACACACACACACACACACAGACACACATATACACATACACACACAACAACATGCATTTTAAGGCCATTTTCCCTGCTAGAGCGGGGGTTAGCCTACACACACATACACACACATATATGCATGCATGCACGCACGCGCGTGCGCGCACGCACACACACACGCACACACACACACACACGCACACACACACACACACACACACACACACACACACACACACACACACACACACACACACACACACACGTGCACACACACACACACACACACACACACACACACACACACACACACACACATATATGCACGTGCACACACACACATACACACACACACGTACACATGTCCCACATGTATATATCCCACATCCCACATGTATATACATGTTTAAAGTGTACGTGCCCTTCCCCCCTCCCCCACCCGGCAACGCTGGGTACTTCTGCTGGTAACTAATAAAATAAAAACGAAGAAATATCTCTCGGTAATTTCATGAAACTTGGTGGAATTGGATGAAATTCGCTTGGTGAATTCACTCGGTTTATTCGGTTCGGCTCGGTTCACTCGGTTTAAAGAAAAAGCGATAATGTCGACATGTTGCCGTCTGTGTCATGTTGGGCGGTGTATGATACTTGTTGGCGGTGTTGGGCGGTGATATGGTGTATTTTTAAAAATATATCTCTGCGTTTTCCCGCGTTGCTGACACCGAGTCTAAAACCATCAATAAAAATGAAATCAGATGGCGAGTTAGATTGGAGATAAAGGCGTGAGAGAGACTCAAGATCCGAAGGATCGGATCGGATTTTCTCTCCGTTTTTTTTCAACCGAGTCTAAAACTATGTTAGCGACTGCGAAAAATGAAATGATATATCGAATTAGAATTGAAATAAAACTGTGTGAGAGAGAAAGACAGCACGGGCCGAACTAAACAGGCCTCAAAGCTATTCGAGAAGGAGTGGGTGGAGCTACTCTGCAAACCGAGTAAGCCACACCCCCGGACAGATGTCCAACAGACAGACAGAATCACCGTAGCTTATTATAATATATATATATATATTATATATATATATATATATATATATATATATATATATATACAGACTTGGCATTCAATATGGAATATTTTTATTTTCTTGACTTGGGTTTACTTTCTGAACTCAGTATATCAATCTGGTGAGTTTCTTTTACCCTTCGGTGATGTCTTTGTTGAATCAACCATGTCACTGATTGTGTTTCGCAGCAAGAAGTCAATAACAGGATTATATCACAGGTGGCGTGACAAAATGTAAGGACAGGTACATTTGATGATTGGCTTCACAATCGGGTATATAAGGGTTGTTGCGTTCTGTATTAGTGGAAAACAACTGCTGCACATCTACAAAAGTTATTGCCGCTTCCTCTGGAGATGGTCCGTCAACTTGACAATGCTGTTTGTCATGGAGTGGTGGCTTTACGAAATTCTGGCATGAAACAGCGTGCTATTGCTCGGCAGTATGGCATCACTCAAGGTCAGGTGTCAAAGATCCTGAAACGAAATGCTCAGAGGGGTGTCCCTACTCCAATACCGAGGCCAGGACGTCCACGCAGAACCACAAGGAGAGATGATCGCCAGTTGCACCGGTTAGTCTGCAATGGCCGTACCAAGTCAGCTAATCGGCTTAGGGCTGAGTGGCAGCAACTGACAAATGTGCCTGTATCCAGAAGGCTAGTCAACCAACGACTGGAAAGCCACGCCTGACCAGACAACACAGCCAGCGCCGATTGCAGTGGGCCAGAGAGCACCGTCAATGGCAGCCAGGACACTGGAATCACGTGACCTTCAGTGACGAGTCTAGATTTCTGGTCTATCGTCAAGATGGCCGCGTCCGAGTGCGCAGACAAGTGCATGAACCCCACAACGAAGATTGTATAGTGCCAAGAGTCCAAGCTGGAGGTGGTGGGGTGACCATTTGGGCTGCTTTTCATGCAGGGGGCAAAACTGACCTGGTTGTTCTGAATGGAAAGCTGAACCAGTTCAAGAACAGGGTCATTCTGGAAGAAACATTGCTTCCATTTTCTTGTGCAGCCTTTCGAGGAAACTTTATCTTCCAAGATGACAATGCACGGCCTCATCATGCTCGCATGATCCAGCACTTTCTTGCTGACCGTGGTGTAGAGCATGTGGAGTGGCCTGCCATGTTCCCGGATATGAATCCGAGAGAGAACTTGTGGGCAGAATTAACGCGTCAAATCGACAACTTGGACCAGCAGCCTACCTCTGTGCGTGAATTGCAGCAGACTATTGTCACTGCATGGCAAGCGATTCCTGTCCAAACCTTGGCAAATCTCGTGAACAGCATGCCTCGACGTGTACGTGCTCTCCTGAATGCTCGTGGGGGTTACACGAAGTACTGAACTGTAATTTTACTGTCCGTAATCCCAGTCATAATTTAGCTTTTGTTTTTGTTGAATTTTTTTTTGGCTAATGTGCAAAATAAAGAGATACTTCTGGAAAACGTACAGAAGTTTAACACAGTACTGTCCATGAATTGAGTTCGATATCAGTTTACATCACTTTCAAGGATCAATTTATTTGCTTCGAAATATCAAATGTGGTTTTGTTTCTTTTAAAGGTCACATTAACAAAATCTCGAATAATTTCAACATAATTCCAATGAACTTTTGGTTCTAAGTCATCTTGAAAAGTAAGTTCACCCCCACAAAAAAAAAATTCCATATTAAATGCCAAGTCTGTGTGTGTGTATATATATATATATATATATATATATATATATATATATATATATATATATATATATATATATATATATATATATATATATATATATATATATATATGAAAGATCCGGATCGAGAAACCAGACTTTTAAAAGTGATTCTTCACCATTGAGAGATGGCACCAAAAACTATATATAGCATGATATTTCAAAACGTGGACAGTTTATGACAAAGCTTAGTGGACAAAAAGCAAAAGCTTGACAAAAAAAAGCCGATTACATTTTGGTTGAGGTCCGGATACAGATGCGGCCTATCAGTGGGATACAAATCATAAACTGTTCAATGTTCATCCTGGAGGATGTACGCACTCTACCAAGTGCCATTCTAGTTTGTGTATGCTTCTCAACAAAATGATTTTTTTTTCTCCAAGTATTTCCAAAGCACGTGCATCCGGTGCTTACATTACACAACATGAGGTGCAGTGCTTTCCGCATGTGCATTTACCTGGCACGTGTTGTTTGATCCTCCCTTGTTGTTGGTGAGCTTTAACTTTCCAAAGGAGATTTCCTGGCGCATCCAGTGCGCCCCGGTGTTGGGGGAGTCCGGGTGCAGGTACACACGGTTTCCTGTGGAGAGTACATGCATGCATCATGCATGTGCATGTGCATTTGAGCGTTGTGAGCTCTGGCCATGCGCCCCCGCATCATGCATGTGCATTTGAGCGTTGTGAGCTCTGGTCATGCGCACCGCAAGCGCACTGTGACGGCACGCGAGAACGTGGCGCATGACGGCACCGAGGGCACAGTGCATGATGGAACCACAGGCATGGCACATGATGGCACCGAAAGCAGGGCCCATGACGGCACCGAGGGCACGGCGCACGACAGCACAGAGGGCATGGAGCATGACAGCACCAAGGGCACGGCGCATGACAGCACCGAGGGCATGGCACATGATGGCATCCAGAGAGCGCACAGCACATGATGGCACCGAAAGCAGGGTGCATGATGGCATCGAGGACACGGCGTATGACAGCACAGAGGGCATGGCGCATGATTGCATCAAAAGCAGGGCGCATGACAGCACCGAGGGCATGGCGCATGACAGCACCGAGAAAGAGCACGGCACACGATGGCACCAAAAGCACCGAGGGCAGGGCACATGATGGCACCGAGGGCACGGCGCATGACGGCACCGGGAGCATGGCGTATGGCAGAACCGAGAGCATGGCATATGTTGATGGCACAGAGATGATGGCACAGAGAACATGGCGCATGATGGCACAACGAACACAGCACATAACGGCACCGAGAGCGCACCGTGATGGCACCACGGGCGAGCAATTCACGAGCGATTTCGAAAACCTTTTATTGCGCACTCGACGTGAGCAGAGTAAAAAAAAAAAATCCATCTGTTATCGTACTTGAAAAGCGGGAATCTGCGCGTTTTACACACTAAAAGTATAAATAAAATGTGTTTTATCAAAAGCAGGATTTGGGTGTGCAGGTGGGGGGTGGCGGGTGGAGGGGGGGGGGGGGACAAATCGGGCAGGTGATTACGCACCTTATATAAAACGGAACTGAGACGAGCCGGCGATTAAAGCACGTGTTTGTAAAATAATTTGATGAGTCGTTAACTTTATCACCCGTGTGAAACTTTCAAACCGGAGCTGTCTCAAACATGAAAGCGTTTTTGCGACGTCGCTCTGCGCGCACTGCTCGGTGATGCCACAGCCCCAATTCCCGCGTTTTTTTACGCGCACGTGTTCGCTCCCCATATTTCTCTTTGTCAAGCAAAATGTCACCTCCCTCCTTCCCTACCCCACATGCTCATGTCATCGGTGGTAAGGCGTGGAAATCTCAGCAAGAAGGCACGCAATTCATGCCCAACCGCGTGTCTACCGAAACTATATGGTAGGTTAATCGTGGGCTAGAGTGCGGCACACAATCCACAGAGACACGGCAGTGTTACAAAATGGAAAGTATTTTTGTCTGCATCTTTGTGTCGAACTGACCTTGCACGTTTGTGTCCGCCTTCCCGCACGGCACCCATTTTCCACCTTGGAAGCGCCAATGGTTCGGGTCTGCGAGGACAACGTCCACGAAGATGTTGTAATGGGCGGTCGGGTCCAGTCCCGACACCGTGAAGCTCAAGAAGGGGAACATCCTCCTGCACCCGGGGATGGTCACATGAGAAGGTCCACACGAGCTGGCTGAGGAGATGGGAATGTTATACACAGAACACACACCGTGTATTGTAGTATTAAATCTAGTTACTCTGGTGTGCACATGAGATGTACATGTGGGACGTGCATGTGGGCATGGAAATGGGTGCACGCGCACATATTTATTAAGGCAATCACTTTGAGTGACGTCATTCAAAAAGATCTTGAAACGAGATCCTCAAGATTGTCCAAAAAAACCAAAACGGTTTTATATTTATTTTAATCGATAATAATCAATTATTATATATTTAAAGCAGCAGAAACCATGGTAAAAATACCACGGTAGAAAATAAGAGGGCCTTAAATTATTGCGCTGGCTAAAAGAGCTAAAAAAAATGGCAGGTTCTCAAAAAGGAATGTTTTAGCAATGGTATGCACCTGCACTTAAAGTAAAGAAAAGAGGAAAATTAGTTTAACAACTCATTAATTTATTCAAAACATTTGATTGTGCAAACTTACAATGGATTATGTGAAGATAGTTTTACATTTAGGAACGAAGTACAGGCTGTCCACAAAGTCTTGTTCCAGTTTGAAAATTTCATGACAAAAAAAGCCAATAGAGTTGTTAGATACTCCTTTAAATACTTTTACACACACACACACACACGTGTATAAATATAATTATATATGTGTATATATATGTGTGTGTATGTATATATATATAGAAATAAATAAATATAAAGAAATAAAGAAATTTGTATATATATATATATATATATATATATATATATATATATATATATATATATATATATATATATATATATATATATATATATAAATATAAATATATATTAATATATATATATAAATATACATGCATATAAAACATGCATATAAAATAATAAAAATAAAATATACATACATATGTAAAAAAAAAATATATATATATATATGTTAAAAATATATATATATATATATATGTATATATATATATATATATATATGAGCATATATATACATATACACCACGTGGCAGCATATATATATATATATATATATATATATATATATATATATATATATATATATATATATATATATATATATATATATATATATATATATACATGCATATATACATGCATATATATATATATATATATATATATATATATATATATATATATATATATATATATATATATATATATATATATATATATATATATATACGCACATACATATATGTAAACATATATTTAAACAGTCGAGCATTTTGTCTTGAACCATTCCTGGGTGCTTTTTGAAGTTTGTTTGGGGTCATTGTCTTGCTGCAAGACCCATAACCTTCGACGGAGACCCAGCATTCTGACACTGGGTTGAACATTGCGCTCCAAAATGCCTTGGTGATCTGATTTTATGACGTCATGCACACATTCAAGGCACCGAGGCAGCACAGCAATCCCAAAACATCACTGAACCTCCTCCATGTTTGACTGTAGGGAAGGTGTTCCTTTCTTTGAAGGCTTCATTTTGTTTTCTGTAAACATAGACATGATGTGCTTCACCAAAAAACTCTCATTTGGTCTCATCTGTACACAGGACATTCACCCAGAAGGATTTTGTCTTGTTCCGGTGTGTTTTGGAAAACTCCAGTCGGGCTTTCTCAGCAGTGGGGTCCTCCTGTGTCTCCTACCAGAGAGCCCCCTTTCATTGAGTTGGTGACGGATGGTGCGAGTTGAGACTGTCGTACCTTCTGTCTGAAGGTCAGCTTGAATCTGTTTGGCAGTTAATCGAGGTGCTTTTTCCACCATTCGAACAATCCTTCGCTGCAATCTTCGATCAAGTTTTCACTTGCGGCACGTCCAGGGAGGTAGGCTACAGTGCCATGGGCCTTAAACTTCCTGATAACATTGCGTACGGTGGTCACAGGAACATCAAGGTCGCTGGAGATGGACTTGCAGCCTTGAGATTGTCCATGCTTGGCTACAATCCTGTGTCTGACCTCCTCAGACAATTCTCTGGTTTACTTTCTTTTCTCCATGCTCATTGCGGTACACACAGTGACACAAAACAGCAGAACGACTCCTTTTCTCGATTCAAACTGGTTGAATGAGTGATTTTTTTTATATTGCAGGCACCTGCAACTCACCACAGATGAGTTCAATTCCAAAGGAAAGGAGAATCACCTGCTTAAAATCTAATTATTTCTAACAACCTCGAAAAAGGTGCCAATAATATTGTCTGGGTCATTTCAGGATTTCTATGTGGGTTGAGCTAAGATTTAGTAATTATTACACCTTTTTTGTTTTGTCCCACTGCAAACCAAAGAAATACAAACGTGTATACAGAGATTTTTTTATTTCAACCATTTTCTGGAAAAAATGGTGCATTATTTGAAAAAAGTGCAAAGGTGCCAATATTTTTGGCCAAGACTGTACACACACACGCACACACACACATATATATATATATATATATATATATATATATATATATATATATATATATATATGTTTATTCGCATATATTAGGAAGAAAATACGTAATTGTACTTATTTCTATGCACATGTTTGTTTCGATGGACCTTCATTTGCCATATGTTGGAATGCCGTTATTACATCAGGTTCGTTGAACTTCTCACATATGAGACGAATCAGGTTTGGGTGTTGGGATGTTCAGCACGTGCTTACAGTGCTGCTTTAACTATACACCGCACTACAGAGTGACTTAGTTAAATAATGCAGTTTTAATCGCAAAAGAAAGCTCAATTTGTAACTTTGCTCGCTTTTCGTTTGGAGATCGAAAAATTTCTCCAAATAAATCAGTCCTGAAGATAATTCGTGTGAAAATACCTTTTGGATCTTTTTGGATGACCAATATTATTGGATATATTAAAAATATCCATTTCAAGAAGATAAACAAAATTAAAAATGTTTTACAGTTTGTAATTCTGGAAATTATTATTTTAAATGCTGGCACAGCTTGGTTCCACACATAACAGATGGTGATAGAAAAGGTAACATGCACCTTTCCTTTATAAAGGTAAGTATGGTAAAATGCAAGAATAAAAGTACTCACAAATAATTGTAATCGAAAAATGCTGTTTTGAATAAGATCGATAAATAATTTTTTTTTTCCTCATTTGAACTTTTCATTCGTGAAACGGAATTTTCAATACGGAACAACAAATAGAATATTTGTTTCGTTACAACAGCGGTGTCATGTGGTTTGGTTATTATTTTGTCCGGTTGCTTGTTTCCGTGTTATTAATATTATGGTGCATGCCTCATATAATAAGATGGGCGGTCGGGTCCAATCCCGGAACAGTGAAGGTCAACAAAGGGAACATCCTCATGCATCCGGGAACTATCATATATATAGTGCATATATATATATGCTATGTGTATATGTATGTACATGTGTATATTTTTGTACATGCATATATAAGTATGTATGAATTGGCTATGTGTATATATATGTACATGTATATATTTTTATACATGCACATATATATGTATGTACAGGCTATGTGTATATGTATGTGCACATTTTTGTACATATATATATATATATATATATATACATATATAGGCTATGTGTATATGTATGTACATGTGTATATTTTTGTACATGCATATATAAATATGTATGTATAGGCTATGTGTATATGTATGTGCACATTTTTGTACATATATATATATACATATATAGGCTATGTGTATATGTATGTACATGTGTACATTTTTGTACATGCATATATATATAAATATGTATGTATAGGCCATTTGTATATGTATGTACATGTGTATATATTTATACATGCATATATATATATATATATATATATATATATATATATATATATATACTTCTGTATGTATAGGCTATGTCTATATGTATGTACATGTGTATATTTTTGTACATGCATATATATAAATATGTATGTATAGGCTATGTGTATATGTATGTACATGTGTATATTTTTGTACATGCATATATATATATATATATTTTTTGTACATGCATATATATAAATATGTATGTATGTATCGACTATGTGTAATGTATGTACATGTGTATATTTTTATACATGTATATATATATAATATTATATATATATATATATATATATATATATATATATATATATATATATATATATATATATATATATATATATATATATATATATATATATATATATATATATATATACGTATATATATATATATATATATATATATAGGCTATGTGTATATGTATGTACAAGTGTATATTTTTGTACATGCATATATAAATATGTATGTATACGCTATGTGTATATGTATGTACATGTGTATATTTTTGTACATGCATATATAAATATGTATGTATAGGCTATGTGTATACGTATGTGCATGTGTACATTTTTGTACATGCATATATATATATATATATATATATATATATATATAAATATGTATGTGTTGGCTATGTGTATATGTATGTACATATATAAATATGTATGTATAGGCCATTTGTATATGTATGTACATGTGTATATTTTTGTACATGCATATATATAAATATGTATGTATAGGCTATGTGTATATGTATGTACATGTGCATATTTTTGTACATGTATATATATATATATATATATATATATATATATATATATATATATATATACAATATACATATATATATATACCTCGTATAGGCTATGTGTATATGTATGTACATGTGTATATTTTTTTGTACATGCATATATATAAATATGTATGTATAGACTATGTGTATATGTATGTACATGTGTATATTTTTGTACATGCATATATATATATATATATGTATAGGCTATGTGTATATGTATGTATATATATATATATATGTATAGGCTATGTGTATATGTATGTATAAATATGTATGTATAGGCTATGTGTAGATGTATGTACATGTGTATATTTTTGTACATGCATTTTTGTGCGGGTCTGTGTGTGTGTGTGTGTGTGTGTGTGTGTGTGTGTGTGTGCGTGCGTGCGTGCGTGTGTGTGTGTGTGTGTGAAAAAAGTTGTCGCAAAGTCAGCACGAGGCGATGAATGATCCAGAGTGAGGCGGCAAGTTGTAAAATGCGACCAAACTCACGGGCGTGTAACAAGTGTCGACCACGAGGAACACGATCCGGCTCCGATACGAACCCGCGATCCGAATGCAAATCGCACAGAGAAAAAAACTCACTGCGTTTCCATCCGATGCTGCTGCGGAGAGGGAGAACCTGCGGCCCGAAAGCACCCGCTGAGGTGACGTCACTTACCTGCCCTGTTTGGTGATGATCATCTCGGTCTGGTGCCGGTGGAACTTGAGCCAGAGCGCGCGGTTGCACAGGTACACGTGCGCCTTCCCGGGCACGAGACCCGCCGTTCCGGGAGCCAGCTGGTAGAACGAGCCCCCCTGGTGGTACCCGTGGCCGTACTGTTGTGGGTACGAGTACCCCGCGAACGGCTGAGAGTTGGGCGAGGCGGCGATGAAGGTGCCGTACGGGCCTCCGGGCAGCACGGACTGCGCGGGCACGTATCGCCCCGAGCTTCCCACGGTGAACGCGGCGTGGCCCGAAACCTGCTGTCCCGCGTACGGGAACATAACGCCGGGCGCGGGAACCTGTCCGCTCGCAGCAGGTGCGAATTTGTCCGCCTGTTCGTCGAAGGAAATCCGAGTGTCGCCCGTCTCTCCCAGCAAGTACACGGAGCTCTTCAGCACTTCCTCGTGCGCTTCCTTGGAAGCCGCCAACGAGAAAGCCCCCCCGGCGGAGCCGCCGCCGAAGCCGCACAGTTTGTGCAGGGAACCGGTCCGGAAGGAGCTCTCGGGCTGAGCGCTCAAGTCATCTTTGAAGGAAAGTTCCACCTCGAAGCCCGGCTGCTGGTAGAGGCGGTTCGCGAAACTCTGGAAGCTCGGAGAGAGCTTCATGGAAGGGGTGGCGACGCACATATGGGCCAGCTGCATCGTGTCCGTGAGTGCGCGTACGAGCCAGCAGGGGGTCCCCGCAAGCGGACGCGCCTAACGGATTTAAACCTCCGCCCCCCTCGTCCCCCACTCCCTCCGTAGACCCACCGGGAACCCGGACTCGTGCGATTGGTCATCCGGTGGCGCTTTCGATCCGGTACCCGCAGCATCCGGAACCTCCCCGTGACGGATCCATGCGGGTCGACACGAGGCACTGAAAAGCCACGTTAACGGCGACCGACGCGGCCGAGCGGGACCCACGACCTTTGCACGAAGCTCGATCACACGAGCCCTATTCATGGTGATACCCGACGTCGCTCCGGTCTTAATATTGAAACGAAACGGTTTCGCCAGCAGCAGCAGCAGCACCTGCCACGGGCCCGTTACGCACGGAGCACGTCGCCGGGCCCGGCGCTGCCAAAACCGACTCAAATCAGGGGGAAAGCACAACAGGCGAAGCGAACAAATCCCGATAAATGAAACATTCGGAGAAAAAAACATATATATATATATGTATAAACGAACGAAAACTCCAAGTTCGAATCGCGCACAGGTCGTTTGGTCGGCCAATCGCATTGGGAATAAAAACGAGAATCATGGAATGTTTCGAAACAAAGTGGAGACTTAACTTCTGATGTGCCAAATGACAAGTCTGTCGGACAAAAGTATTTATCGTCGAATATAACAAAGACGCATCTGAATTGAGCGAGTTAATGATACCTGGAAGGTGCGAGCAAGCATACCTTTTCATTCTAAGATAAAACAAACACCTGAAAACAACTATTTCATATTCAGTTACCTTTCGATCACCATGTGTATATTTAAATATATAACACACCTTTCCCTTCGTGCGATTGTATATTTGTTTTTTTTAAAGTCTGTCAAATCTTTTCTCTTTGTACAAGGTGGGCACAAACTTTTTGCTTGTCGGACAATCTTCTCGGTGCAACCCCATTTTTACCTGCGCCACCGAAATTGTCCGAAGATTGTGTTTCACACCTGTTTTGTCTGTCTTTGAGTATCTCAGAGTTGTGGACGGAATGGGACGAAACTTGGTGGACGAGTTGGTCAGGTGAAAAGAACAAGCCGATTCGATTTTGGTTCAGGTTCGAATCCAGACCCGACCAATTAGTGAGTGCCCTTCTTGATTGTTCTATTTTGCAGGTGACAGACGCCGGTGAATTTATGATCGAGGAAAGACTTCTTGCTCCCTTCCGTGAAGCATTACCGACATCGGACAAAAAGGCTTTCTCAACCGGGACAAGAAAAATCCTTCTGCTCGTCCAGCATCACGTGGACATTGTCGAAGTGCGGGTGACTCATATAACACGTGTTCCGATAACATGTTTTCACTACAGAACGGATTTAATTCATGCAGTAACTTTCAATACAGAATTCAAAAAAACATTTTCAAGCAAAATCAACAGCAATTCCTTAAAAATCACAGCAACTTTTAAGGAGTGTTACCCCCGTCGAACCTTCTCCGGGCTTATCAGGGAATGTGATGCAGATTAATTAATGTGATGCTGTTAATTCACCCCAGATCCCCTTTTTCAAAATTCCGACTTCTTTCCTGGAAGTCCTAGCAGTGTCCATGTTTTTTTTACCTCTCACCTCCCCCCCCTTCCCATTCCTCCTTCCCCACCTTCCCATGCCCTACCCCCTTCCCATGCCTCCTCCCCCTCCCATGCCTCCTCCCCCTCCCATGCCTCCTCCCCTCCCCTTCCCATGCCTCCTCCCCCCAAGCCCTCTCCCTCCAACAGATCTCCGATGTCCCTCTCTCCATCTTGTCTGCCGCTCCCTTTATCATGGTTTATGTGTTAGTTTGTCTTTTTGTGATCAATGCTAGCTCTTACACGAGCCTCGATCTTGTATACAAAAAAAAAGAGAAGATGATGAGCTCAGCATCAAGACATTCTGGTGCCAGTTTAACATCAAGATGGCAATTGATATCACCGGTGATGCCTGGGATGGGGTCACTTATCGGTGCATCAATGGAGCGTGGAGGCACCTCTGGCGAAAGACAGTGATTGAGTTCAGAGGTTTCACAGAGGCTGAAGTGAGCGAAGCGAGGCAACAGATTGTGGACATACCCCAGCAAGTGGGATTTTTGAGGAGGTTGACAAAGATGATGTTGAGGATTTGCTTCTCTCCCACAGGGAGGAGCTGAGCAATGAAGATTGCCTCTGGAGGAGAAGCGCATCAGAGAAGAATCACAATCAAGTCCTGAAGAGGATGAGCCTGTTAGAACCCTCACGACGAAGGTCGTAGCTAAAGGTTATTGGTCGATTAAACTTTCAAGCAGGCCATCCCACCAAGTTGATGGATGAAGCCGTCGCCATCTTTGACGAACGTGATCCTGACCACGTGATAAGTTTCAAGGGGCGCAGGGGAGATGGAGAATGTCCTGCGATGTTAAAGGGAGGTCCACGAACAGAAAATGAAGGCAGCCGCTCAAATCTCCATTATGAAGTTCTTCAAAAAAAAATCCCAAGCGAATCGGCCTTCACTTCATCTTCTGCCTCAACTGGACAGCCCGCCACACATGATTAAGCCTGCCATATGCAACCCCAATCATGGTAACACTTGTGAAAAAGTAATGTTACTGCTTTTTTGGGGTTTTTCTCTGTCTTCCACGTTGAAAGGTTGAAATCTTCCCCGTTTGGGTCATAACCCCGATTTTTGCATGTTGAATATTTCCCCCAATAACGGGGTGTTTCGCGGGAACACATCCCCTGCGTTATACGAGGGTCACCTGTATCCTGTTTAACATCACAACGGAAATCAACGCCAAAACGTTCTTCAGAATTAGGCATTCCCCGTTCAACGTTGATGTTCATCATGACAAGCGTTACGCCTGGGTCCCCCGTCGGCGAAGTGATGTGAGTTGACAAAGTGGAAGACGCAAGGCGGCCATCTTGGATTTTGACGTGACGACCCAATTTTCAATAGCGTTCTCCCTTATGCATAGATACACCCACACACTAGATTAGAAGTTAGTAGTTCCTTTATATTTCAAGATATTTCGTTCACAAGGTTCAGACATATATATATATATATATATATATATATATATATATATATATATATATATATATATATATATATATATATATATATATACGGTGGCGGCCATCTTGTATTTTGACGTAGCGACCCAATTTTCAATAGCGTTCTTCCTTTTGCCTAGATACACCCACACACCAGATTAGAAGTTAGTACTTCGCTTATTTTTCAAGATATTCCGCTCACAAGGTTCAGACAGACATGGCGGCGGCCATCTTGGATTTTGACGTAGGTTGCACCCACACCAAATTAAAATTCGGTCCTTCGCTTACGCACGCACGTACGGACGCATGCACGGACGGAGGGGGAAACCATGGTCCCCCTTTCGCTCCGCGGTGCGACGGGGGCCAAAAAGGGATCTTGGCTTGAAGACATGAGCCTGGACACATCGATGAACTCGGTGATAGGGACTCTGATGCGCGAAACACTCTTGGGGCATTTTCCCCACTCATTAATCACAACATGCAGGTGTGCAAAAACCTCACTGCAAAACGACTTTGTGCCCACCCTGTACACCTACCTACCTACCTGTACATGCTTCGTTTACACACACACACAGATGCCTGCGAATCACCAGGGTAACAGTTTATAGCTGGGTCGAGATTCGAAACCAGGCTCGAAACCTCAAAACCAAGTGTACACATATCGCTAACGGCCACCACTCGAACTCCATGACACATCAACAACAAATTGTACGTTAAAAGCACAACTTGTGATTCGTCGTTAAGTTGCTTCACTTCGTCAACAAAATGTCCAAGTAACTTCGTTGTGCTACCGATCCATGTGTTGTTGACTGGAAGTCGCAAAACTATCGTGAACTTGCATTTGTCCGACCCTATTCCGTCAAATTTGCTTCATTGTGAAATAAATCAGAGAAAATGGTCGTTCACGTTGAAAACGTGAACACCCATGTGAGCGAATTTATTTCGAGTGACATAACAAGCAGTGAGTGTAAAGTAGACCAAGGAATACCCAGGAGCGCCAGACCACTTGGTACCCGCAGTTTCGGTCGGGAATTTGTCATCCGTTCAGCGTGCCGGCACACAATGGCCTACTCTGTTCAGAAACCACAGTGGGATCGTTAACGTCCATCAACTAATGCTAGCGGAAAGGCCAGACGGCATAACGTCCATCCGAGTGACGACCCCACCTGCGAAGAACAAATCCGATGGTTTACGATCGGGTCGGGAAACAAACTAAAAAGGTAAATATACCTGCTTCTGGCGGAAAAACTGAAAAGGTAAATGTACCTTCTGCACTTCAACACAAATTGTGCTTCAACAAAGTACAAACAGTAATCAAGGTAAAAGTGCCTTCATCAGACGAGGGCCATTAGTGCAACTGGGAATGAAAAAAAATGCCATGCCCAGCAGGATTAAGTAATCTGTGATAATAGAGTAGGATTATGCAATCTGTGATAATAGAGTAGGATTATGCAATCTGTGATAATAGAGTAGGATTATGCAATCTGTGATAATAGAGTAGGATTATGCAATCTGTGATTATAGAGTTGGATGATGCAATCTGTGATTACAGAGTTGGATGATGCAATCTGTGATTATGGAGTAGGATTATGCAATCTGTGATTACAGAGTAAGAAGATGTAATCTATGATTATAGAGTAAGATGATGTAATCTGTGATTATAGAGTTGGATGATGCAATCTGTGATTATGGAGTAGGATTATGCAATCTGTGATTATATTATAGAGTAGGATTATGCAATCTGTGATTACAGAGTAAGAAGATGTAATCTGTGATTATAGAGTAAGATGATGTAATCTGTGATTATAGAGTAGGATGATGTAATCTGTGATTATAGAGGAGGATGATGTAATCTGTGATTATAGAGTAAGAAGATGTAATCTGTGATTACAGAGTAGGATTATGCAATCTAATTATAGAGTAGGAAGATGGAATCTGTGATTATGCAGTAGGATTATGCAATCTGTGATTATAGAGTAAGAAGATGTAATTTGTGATTATAGAATAAGATGATGTAATCTGTGATTGTAGAGTAAGATGATGCAATCTGTGATTATAGAGTAGGATGATGTAATCTGTGATTATAGAGTAAGAAGATGTAAAGTGTGATTAAAGAGTAAGAAGATGTAATCTGTGATTATAGAGTAAGAAGATGTAATCTGTGATTATGGAGTACGAAGATGTAATCTGTGATTATCGAGTAGGATTATGCCATCTGTGATTATCGAGGAGGATGACGTAATCTGTGATTATAGAGTAGGATGATGCAATCTGTGATTATGGAGTAGGATTATGCAATGTGATTATAGAGTAAGATGATGTAATCTGTGATTATAGAGTAAGATGATGTAATCTGTGATTATAGAGTAAGATGTTGTAATCTGTGATTACAGAGTAAGATGCTGTAATCTGTGATTATAGAGTAGGATGATGTAATCTGTGATTATAGAGTAGGATGATGCAATCTGATTATAGAATAGGATGATGCAATCTGTGATTATGGAGTAGGATTATGCAATTTGATTATAGAGTAGGATGATGTAATCTGTGATTATAGAGTAGGATGATGTAATCTGTGATTATAGAGTAAGATGATGTAATCTGATTATAGAGTAGGATGATGCAATCTGTGATTTATAGAATAGGATGATGCAATCTGTGATTATAGAGTAGGATGATGTAATCTGTGATTATAGAGTAGGATGATGGAATCTGTGATTATAGAGTAGGATGATGTAATCTGTGATTATAGAGTGGGATGATGCAATCTGATTAAAGAATAGGATGATGCAATCTGTGATTATGGAGTAGGATTATGCAATCTGATTATAGAGTAGGATGATGTAATCTGTGATTATAGAGTAAGATGATGTAATCTGTGATTATAGAGTAAGATGATGCAATCTGTGAGTATAGAGTAGGATGATGTAATCTGTGATTACAGAGTAAGAAGATGTAAAGTGTGATTAAAGAGTAAGAAGATGTAATCTGTGATTATAGAGTAAGAAGATGTAATCTGTGATTATGGAATAAGAAGATGTAATCTGTGATTATCGAGTAGGATTATGCCATCTGTGATTATCGAGGAGGATGACGTAATCTGTGATTATAGAGTAGGATGATGCAATCTGTGATTATGGAGTAGGATTATGCAATGTGATTATAGAGTAAGAGGATGTAATCTGTGATTATAGAGTAAGATGATGTAATCTGTGATTATAGAGTCGGACGATGTAATCTGTGATTATAGAGTAGGACGATGTAATCTGTGAGTATAGAGTAGGATGATGTAATCTGTGATTATAGAGTAAGAAGATGTAATCTGTGATTATAGAGAAGGACGATGTAATCTGTGATTATGGAGTAGGATTATGCAATCTGTGATTATAGAGTAGGATGATGTAATCTGTGATTACAGAGTACGATGATGTAATCTGTGATTATAGAGTAAGAAGATGTAAACTGTGATTATAGAGTAGGATGATGCAATCTGTGATTATGGAGTAGGATTATGCAATCTGTGATTACAGAGTAGGATGATGTAATCTGTGATTATAGAGTAAGATGTTGTAATCTGTGATTACAGAGTAAGATGCTGTAATCTGTGATTATAGAGTAGGATGATGTAATCTGTGATTATAGAGTAAGATGATGTAATCTGTGATTGTAGAGTAAGATGATGTAATCTGTGATTATAGAGTAAGAAGATGTAAACTGTGATTATAGAGTAGGATGATGCAATCTGTGATTATGGAGTAGGATTATGCAATCTGTGATTACAGAGTAGGATGATGTAATCTGTGATTATAGAGTAAGATGTTGTAATCTGTGATTACAGAGTAAGATGCTGTAATCTGTGATTATAGAGTAGGATGATGTAATCTGTGATTATAGAGTAAGATGATGTAATCTGTGATTGTAGAGTAAGATGATGCAATCTGTGATTATAGAGTAGGATGATGTAATCTGTGATTATAGAGTAAGAAGATGTAAAGTGTGATTATAGAGTAAGAAGATGTAGTCTGTGATTATGGAGTAAGAAGATGTAATCTGTGATTATCGAGTAGGATTATGCCATCTGTGATTATCGAGGAGGATGACGTAATCTGTGATTATAGAGTAGGATTATGCAATCTGTGATTACAGAGTAAGAAGATGTAATCTGTGATTATAGAGTAAGATGATGTAATCTGTGATTATAGAGTAGGATGATATAATCTGTGATTATAGAGTAGGATGATGTAATCTGTGATTATAGAGTAAGATGATGTAATCTGTGATTATAGAGTAAGATGTTGTAATCTGTGATTATAGAGTAGGATGATGTATAATCTCTCATTATGGAGGAAGAAGATGTAATCTGTGATATGCAGCAAAAAGAGGTAAACCTGGAAAAGGAAGCGCCATTGCTGGTCACTTTGTAGCGAAGACATCTCCAATGTTATACGCACTCCCTACATCCCTCCTCTCTCTTCGAACTCCCTCCCCCAAAGGAAAAGCCCTTAGTTAATGTTGACATTATGTCCTCAAAGAGCAACTTGTAGGACGAGAGCTTAGTGAGTAGCGTTAAACTTCGCTCAAGCAAAATAAGAGCCCATCTCACCTTCACCCTTCAACCAGTAGCAGCTGGTATAATTTTTACGCAAAAGTTTAAATACAAAAAAAGAAGGAATTTCAGACCGAAATGGCGTTTCAGAATCGCATCGTCGCACATGAAATGTTTTACCAAACAATTCCATGAACGAAACGGAAACTGCACTTTTACATCGCGGGGAGTTGGGTTAGAGTCGGGACGGACGTTTTGCGCTCTTGGTCGCAAACTCAAATGGAGTGGGTGTTGGGTCCTCAATCATGTCTGACACATACAGGACCGACGCGGGGGGGAGCGGAGAGTCAGAATCACGATGCTCCGGGAGGTCCGCGCAGGTCAACTCGCAATCGCAGATCCCCATTTGCGACCGCGAACGCATTCGCCCTTCACCACCTCCCAAATAAGTCCCCGAGCCGGGCGCACGATCGCGCCACTCACGCCTTTCACATTGAAATCCCTCTCCCGTGATTGCGCCGACGACGCCGGCCCGTCCCGGTGGGCTTCGCTCCCCCGGCAGGGGAAACGCGGCAATTATTTTTCTGTCTGAGAGAGCTTGTGATGTAGTCCGCCCTGACAGCTCGGCCCGCGCTGCCTGCATCATTAGCCGCTGCTAATAATCTCGCCGTGTAATAAGCCTTCACAACGCGTAACGTCAAAGCCTGTAGCTGTGAAGTGTAAACGGCCGGCTTTCACGGCCCTCGTCAGACAAACGCCAGACCTTTGTGAGTATTAATCAGCTCATTATCGAGCTTTGTTCCAAAAAGCCTTTCCAATCAAGGAGGTGGAGACGCGTACGCGGCGTTACGAGGCTACGTGGATCGCGCCCTCACCACGACGGACAAATCCCACCGAAAGGCGAGCAACAACACCAAAATAAGTATCAACAAAAATACACAACATCAACAAAATATGTTTGTCAAAATCATTTTCAATTGGAAACCTCAACATCGAACTCATCCACAAGGTGAGAAACGATCATGAAAAAGGTCATACTGTTTTATACTCTCGTCCGAATTGAATTCCTTTGTTGCAACATGATGATGCAAACTCAGACGATGAAACAGCAATTCATGGTATCTGAATTCCCATAATCCCATCGTATTTAAAACCTGCCAGCGGAGGTGGGGGAAGGAAGAAGAGGAGGAGGAGGAGGAGGAGGGAAGGGGGGAGGCGGGAGGGGGGGGAGGGGGTGGGGAGGAAATTGGAAAATAAATAAAATGCGCCAAAACCGAAGCAATGTCCACAACAAGCTTTTTGGTTTTATTAACAGTTTATAGATTAAGGTTACTGTATTCCCTCGAGCCAAATTAAAAACTTTAATGAAATTAACAACAGAGTACTGAATGCAAATGGAGTTCAATTTTACGCAGGCTTTTCCCATCTGGGTTGGGCAAGGGAAGGCGGATTAAACGCATGGCCATCACTTGAAGATGACCGTGTCCAGCATGGCACCGAGACATTGCACGATGTTTGAAGCCATAAGCACGTCCACATGCTCCTCCAGGTGTCGCTTGGGGTCCTGAGAACACCGGTGAAGCAGAAGGGAACACAGAACCTTTGCATTGCATTGCTTCTCTAACCATTGCCACTCTTCACATCCTCAAGTCTCACCAACATTGCCGATCAGGTTCACCCACCACAAGCACCGCCAACCAAGTCGACCCACCACCACCATCACCACGAAATTCAACCCGCTACCACGAAAACCACCAAACAAATTCCACTCAACCCATACCACCACTGCCAACCAACTCAACCCACCACCAACACTAACACCACCACTGCCAACCAACTCAACCCACCACCAACACTAATACCACCACTGCCAACCAGCTCTGCTCGACACACACCATCACCACCACCATTCAACTCAACCCACCACCAACACAAATACCACCACTGCCAACCAACTCTGCTCGACACACAACATCACCACCACCACCACCACCACCATTCGACTCAACCCACCACCACCACTGCCAACCAACTCTACTTGACACACACCATCACCACCACCATTCAACTCAACCCACCACCACCACTGCCAACCAACTCTGCTCGACACACACCATCACCACCACCATTCAACTCAACCCACCACCAACACAAATACCACCACTGCCAACCAACTCTGCTCGACACACACCATCACCACCACCATTCAACTCAACCCACCAACACAAATACCACCACTGCCAACCAACTCTACTTGACACACACCATCACCACCACCATTCAACTCAATCCACCACCAACACTAATACTACTACTCGACCTTCACCACATCACTGACTCATAATACGACTCTTATTAAATATCTGAGTTTTTACTATATCTTCCTCTACTGAGTGCCGTTCTAGTTTATAAAGTCTTCACTCTATCTTGTATAAAAATAAATACGACAAATTATGTTATTATAGCTTCGTACAAAACAACTTTAAAATATTATCTTTCAACCCTTGCCTACTTAGCTATAATCTACTCACTAATAACCTACGAAGAGCTCCTATTTGTCAGCCCTCCACCCCTTCACCCTCAACCTCCCCAAATATTTGTTATACCCTGAAAAAAAAAAATGATTACATGACTGGTGAATAAAAGCTTCAATGTCTGAATCGATTTTGTTCATCCAAACCTAACGCTTCGTGGAATAACAAACATTACTCAAAGATCAATGCAATTGCTTCCTCCTGTTTCACTCGAGTCAAAAGGCTGGAAATTCCACAATGACTGCAGGCTGAAGGACGAGGACCCAAAACTCAATCAGAGCAAGATATTCTTGCTTGAAAGGGAAGTCAATGTGGGTTTGGGGGCAGCCATGGAAATAATACTCAATCGTGCATGATGCTCAATTACACGATATTAATATCGTTAATCAGCAACGGATTTATTATAGTATGTGTGTTATTTTATTATTTATTATCCGAGGATGTCCGACAACAGGGTGGGTTTAAATTAATCGAAAAATTACACAATGTCAAAGAAACCCAAGCACCTGATTGTTCATGGCATCCACATCTGATCAGCGTACAAAAGCAGTGAAAACTTATGTTTACAGTGTTTTGGGGTTTTTGCTCCACACGGCAACATGGGTCCAATTAGTAGATCCAATAGTAGTAGAAAGTTTTGATGGGGGTCCAATAGTAGAAAGGGTCTGGGTCCAATTTATACCTCAGATGAACATAATTATATACTTTTGTAATGGAGTTTTGATGGGGGCAGATGACGACAAAGTCCAAATACATATATAAAACAAGAAAAAGAGCAATCAAAGATTGCAAACCCTCACCAGCATGTATTTTCAGTGGTTTTTAAGGTTTTTGTGTTAAAACAAATATGGCGGCCGAACCACGTGACCGATGACGTCAACGTTTTTTTTTCTTCCCTAAACTCATTTATTCCTAGATTATGCTCAATAAATTTCATCTTCATCAGATTCAGTTTTGTACTTGTCGAATTATGATGTCATAATGGAGGCACCTATGACATCATCATTAACATATTTATTCCCCATGGCGAGTTCTTTACAATGAGCCATGTCTCAATTTTTTCTATTCAGTGCTTTCGGAGATATAGAGGTGCAATTTTTTTCGGTTTTTCCAAGATGGCAGCCGAACCACATGACCTATGACGTCATAATTATAATCATAAAATTCTACAGGTGGAGTTGCATCTATGGTGAAAATTTCCTGTCAATCGGACCAACGGTTGCAGAGAAAATCATATTTATTCTGTGCCGACAAACAGACAAACAAACAGACTCAAATGCAATACCCTCTCCTCTGGCGAGGGTAACTAGAACGGCACTCGGTGGAGCGTATACCTCTGCTAGTCTGAACAGTTTACGTTTTGTATCCCACTGCTAGGCCAGACCTGGATCTGGATCTGGACCTGAACCTGAACCAAAATTGAATCTGTTTGTTATTGTCATCTACCCAAATCATCAACCAAGTTTTGTCATAACTCGTCTACAACTTTTTCAAATATTATGCTACACATAGTTTTTGGCCCCGATCTCTCAATGGTGTAGAATCGCTTAAAAAATTTTTTTATCGTGTCCAGATCCGGATTTTCACCAAATTCTAATCAATTCGTCCTTATCACACACCCAACCAGTTCAACAAGTTTTAGCCAAATCTGTCCACACTTTTTGAGATATCCTGCTCACAGGGAGACAAACAGACAAGGGTGGAAACTTAACCTCCACCACTGAAAATAACTAGAACGCACTCAATGTAGGTGGTGACTCGTGCGGTTTCCTCTGTTAAATAACGACCCAGAGGGTGCTTACCTATACTGTCACATGGCCACGATGAGTAAATATAGCCCTGTACTAATTTTCATTTTATATTTTTCTGTGTCAGCTCAATGTTTAACTTTGAGCTGTGTGCCATGTTTGGCGATTCTAACTGCTCTTTGTCCAGTTATTCTGCTGATAAATGAACAGATAAACACAGACGGATGGGGCATAATGCCTCTTACTTTTATTTTATTTCTCACTGAATATAATTACAATTGCAATGAAAACTACACGGAATATGTATACATAAGTGGCAAATGTGAAGTTATAGTCTCCGCTAACTGCAATGCACTTTAAGTAGTAGCGCATCAATCAGACTCTTGTTTTCCAGTGTCACTGCAGTTGCAGGCCGACCACTTTGAGGCTTGTCATTGGTATCTGTTTCCCCACTCTTGAAACAATTTACCCAATGTGTAATGGTGCTCACATCAGTGGTAGAGTCGCCGTACACATCCTTTAAACGCCAATGAATATCCACTGGAGGAACCTCTTCCACAGTAAGAAATTCAATAATTATTCTCTGCTTTGTACGCACATCTAGCAGGGCAGCCATTTTGAAAGCGTGGTGTGATGTCGTCACTTGACAGATCACAGTGCCGCTCAACTTAAAATGGATGGGAGATACAAGCCTTTCATTGTGATCTCAACTAGTTTTCCTACCACGCTACAAATAAGAACTGAAAAATAAGAGGCATTACCTTCATACAGACCCCCATAAAATAAAAGATAACCGCTTTCAAAACGACATACCTGACGGCCCACATTTTTTATTGCAAGTTGTTCTGGTGTCATCTTATCCTCCTCTTCCACAGCCTGAAAACCATACGGACACAAAGGAAATCATTCTCTGCTACCGCATTGAAACTTGCATTTGAGAGCACAATGTTCATTTCATCGGAAACACCACCAGCCATGCAAAAGGACTATTCAGAAGTGGAGTCCACAAATCAACAGATACAGAATGCCACAAACGGACACATTAATGCTGCCAAGAGCAGATTCCACGTCATTCCAAGGGATAGGCACAGATAGTTTGGGAGTTTTTATTTATTTCACTTCTTTCTTCATCCAAAACTTTTGTAATGGCAATAGAGTTCAAAAGAGGTGTGGGAATAGGCCCTCAAAAGTCATGAGACCGAAGCATTGCACTCCATAAGCTTGCTTTTACGTGTTTAAGGCCTTGTGGTAATTCACCTTGTTGTAGTTCTTGGCCAGCTCAAGCATATCCTTGACAGTATTTTCATTGACCTTGCAGTGCTCGTTGTAGTCGTGAAGGGTCAATCCATCCATCCAGCTCTTTTTGTGCAAGTTCAACAGCATCTACGTACAGCCGTAAACGAACGTTCATGTTGGGACTTTCTGCAGCATGAAAACATCCACAAGTAGTTGTCATAAATAGTTTGGGTATCGACGGACATTTCCAGAGCAATAAATATCTGACCTTCTGCTCCAGCTCATTTTTGCGATAATTGATCGATATTGAGTAATAGTGCCTGTTCAGTCCATGTATCAGGGCCTGGAAAAATAAAATAGAAAAAGGATGATGATATTATCTGCAAATTTATCAGTTTTGCAAAATTTCCCAGTCATTCAGAGTAAAGGTCATTGATGTCTCCTAATGCCCCACATATTGATTTATTTTCATGAAAGGAACACGAGGCTCATGGAACATCAAAGTACATTCATACCTCAAAACAAATTGGCGTCTCTTCCTGTCCATGCGATTTATGACATACATATATATATATATAATCCGAAATGCTCTGAACACAGCTCTTATAAACACAAGCTCCTCTTAAGGCTGACACATCGTTGGGGAGATAATGGTGCTATACTTGAACCAAGCTCCCGAAATCGAGTTTGGCGAGTTGCATTTCCGAGCTGGGTCCAAGTCCATAACTCAGATATTTTCTTGCCACATGGAATTAAGTAATTGCAGTGTTTTGCAAGCGCGTGCGGTAGAAATGCACGTTGTTGTATGAATCGTATGCATTTCGAATGGTCATGTCATTTCTCTTTGTGCATTTCAGAGTAACCATCATCGGGCACTGCAACTGTTACCAGTCTAGTGTTAGCCGTGAGCACGGGTCTCACTGCGCAGCTAAGTATAGTGTGACGGATTCGGCCCTTCCGTGGGTGTGGTTGTCATCCACTTATAACCTTGCTGGTGATGTAGTATTATTCTTATCGGGGTTGGAAAGGAAACGGCGGTTATTATTGTTTAAAGGAAATGGTTATTGTGGTGATAAGGTTAAAAAGCGCTCCTGGTAAAAATGAGACAGGAAATCGGATCGTGACCCGGAAGAGGAAAAAAGAGCGAAGAAGAAAAGGCGTGGAGAGAAGTAAAAAGACTATCTTGGTTGAAGCTCCGTACCGAGCGGTCGAGCGGACAGTGCGAGTGAACTTTGAGTCCTTGAAAGGAAGTTCGTGCGATAGGGGACATCGCCGGAGTGCTGTGGAGCCTGCCTAGTCGGGTATCTGCATTGAGGGTCCGGAGTATCCTTGCCTCGAAGCCCCGGCTCGAATGAAAGCCGTCCGCCATTTCGCCACATGCGCTGCCTTCAGTGAAAAGGTTTTTGTCGCGTCGGCCGGGCATGGCTGTGCAAGAAAGTGGCTTTTGAGGATTGTAAGGAGACTCGCTGATTGAACCGCAAATGGGTACGTCAGAGCGCGTCTTTGGGAGGTTTTCCATTCCACCGCTATTGTGCTGGGTGTTGGACCACGTGACCTCTGGGTTGCTTCGATCGTCCAAGCCTCAATTGATTTTGATCGGACATTGATCCAACGATCGCTGGAGCTAATCGACTTCGCCTTGGAGGGGTACAGAGACATTGGGGGAGTGCCGTGAGTTTGGGTTAAAGGACTAGATAAGGTGGTACCATCTTAAGATAGTGATTGTAGGGCGAATTGCTATTATTAGTTGTGTCGTGATTCCGGTGTGATTTATAATATATTATTGTTTGTTCATAACCATTGGTGTGGTTTCATGATTGATTTGATTGATTTCAACCAAGGACAACATATCTTTCTGCCGGGGACCCTCTCGGGGTTCGGAGGTTTACCGAGACCAGGGGATAGGGGAGGATCCCGTAACAGAAATTGGGGGCTCGTCCAATTGATATTCGTGGGCTCGAAATTGGGTCTGCGTCCGGGATATAAAATTTCCTAAATTTAGTCCGGGAAAGAATTCCCTAACATTCCCAGAATTCCCAAATTTGGAACTTTTTCCAACATTCCCAAATTTTTCCAAAAACAACAAAAAAATGTTTTTTTATTTATTTCTTGTGTGAAGGTTAACAGGTGTTAACAGTAGTCACCATGGAGTTTGACGCAGAGAGGTTTACAGTGACCCCTAGTGAAGCACAGTTCAGAGCGTTAGTAAAATCGGACCTCTTGAAATTGGCCAAACATTTTAGCTTGGAGGACCGAACTAATATGAGGAAGGCAGAGATGCAGACAGTGGTGATACAATCTATGGTGGGATGAGGAGCATGGGGAGAGGTAGCCTGGGATTGGTTACCCGAGGAACCAGAAGAGGTGGAGCTCCGGAAACTGGAGTTGCAATTGCAGAGTGAGGAAAGGTTAAAAGCAGAGGAAAGGAAAGCAGAAGAGAGAAGAGAAGAGAAACAAGCAGAGGAAAGGAGAGTGGAACAAGAACTCCAGGAAAGGTTAAAAGCAGAGGAATGGAAAGCAGAAGAGAGAAGAGAAGAGAAACAAGCAGAGGAAAGGAGAGTGGAACGAGAACTCCAGGAAAGATGAAAAGCAGAGGAAAGGAAAGCAGAAAAGGAAAGAGCAGAACAGGAACGAGAACTCCAGGAAAGATTAAAAGCAGAGGAAAGGAAAGCAGAAGAGAGAAGAGAAGAGAAACAAGCAGAGGAAAGGAGAGCTGCAAGGGAACTCGAAGCAGAGGAGAGAAAAGCCGACAGGGAGTTAAAAGACCGTGAATTGGCGCGTCAACAGGAAATTAAAGTCAAGGAGCTGGAGTTAAGGAGAGAACGGGGAGAGGTACCATCCCTGCTGACTGGTTCGACACATAGCCAGAACACCTGGGATGTTGGCAGACATGTGAGGCTGGTTCCACCCTTCAATGAAAAGGAGGTAGCCAAGTTTTTTTTCCACACTTTGAGAAAGTGGCTCGACTGTTAAACTGGCCTGAGGAGTCCTGGTCCATACTCGTGCAAAGTGTTCTGGTGGGTAAAGCTCAAGATATTTATTCGGTTTTACCGATTGACCAATGTGCAGATTATGAGGAATTGAAGAAACACATTCTCAAAGCCTATGAATTGGTCCCGGAAGCTTACCGGCAAAAATTCCGGAATGCCAGGAGGAGGGAGAGTGAGACCCATGTGGAGTTTGCCAGATTGAAAGAAACCATGTTTGATAGGTGGTGTGATTCAAAAGGAGTTGGGAAAGACTTCGAACTATTGCAACAATTGATCCTGGTGGAGGAATTCCAACAGTGTGTCCACGAGGACATTAAAGTTCATCTGGAGGAAAGGAAAGTACCAAAGCTGTATGAGGCAGCAACCATGGCAGATGTCTATGCCTTAACACACAGGATGGGGTTCCACAAACCGAACTTCTCGCCCAGACATAGCCAGGGGAGCTATGGTACATCAGGGGCGGAGAACGAAAATTCATGGGGGCAGCCTCGAGATGAAAATGAGGACCACTCTGACACCACGACTTCTAGAAATCAGAAGACTGCGGTTCCAAGACAGACCTATCGTCCGGGGGGCTCGAGGCAGACCGCCGCCCCCATGTCTTGGCAGACCACGAGGTTCTCCTCCGGGCCTACTTGCGCTTTTTGCCATAAACCTGGACACTTGATGTCCCACTGTTATGCTCTGGGAAAGGAAAATCAGGAGCGGAGTTCGACTAGTACGACTCCAAATGCAATGGCCATTGTGAGAAATCGCCCTCAAAAGGGTTACCAACCATTTATTTCAGAGGGGTTTGTGTCACTGGATGGAGCCTCAACTAACTGGAGACCTGTTAGGGTGTTGAGGGACACAGGAGCACATCAATCTTTAATGCTTGAAGGCATCTTGCCATTGTCAGAGGAGACAGCAACTAGTGATAGTGTTCGTTTACAGGGGATTGGTGGCTGTGTTAGAGCTCCACTTCATGCCATCCATTTGGAGTCCGATTTGGTGTCAGGACCGGTCACCGTAGGTTTACAAGCCACTCTTCCTGTAGAGGGAGTATCTGTTATTATCGGGAATGATTTGGCCGGTGGTCAAGTTTATGGTAACCCGATGGTTGTTAAAAAGCCCAGTAGGGAAAATAACACCACCCCAGTTAGGGAAGGCGACAAATGTAGCAAGTTATTTGTAGGGGGACTGAACTTCAAAACAAAGGAAGATGTTCTGGAGTCTGCCTTCAGCAAATATGGACCACTTTTGGAAGTGCTGCTGATAAAAGACAGGGAGACACAAAAGTCAAGAGGGTTTGGCTTTGTCATGTTTGAAAACTTAAAGGATGCCAGAGTTGCAGAAAAGGATCTGAATAGCAAGGAGTTGGAGGGTCGGACCATCACAGTAGGGAAGGCATTTCCTAGGGGTCGAGGGGGCTACGGAGGAGGACCACGGAGTAGTAGTGGTGGTGGCCGCAATCAATATTATTATGGAGGCTTCCAGAGTTATGGCAGCTCCCGAGGGAAGGATTATCAGAGCAGTGGCCGAGAAGGAGACAGCCATTCATGTGACTACAGTGACAAGTGGTCCAACCGTGATTGTTAGGAAAGTTAGAAAGAGTTGAAGCACTGAATGCTGCGGAGCAGCCGAGCCAAGATTCCTACACGGATTAACCGTGAACGCCACGTTCCTGAAGGCGTCCATGTTGTGAACTTTTCTGCACGGACTAACCGTGAACTCCACGTTCCTAAAGGCGTCCATGTAGTGAATACTTCCAGGCCTCACCACCCAACCACCATGGAACCTGGCTTTCAGCTCGGCCTCCCAGGAAAAGTGCTGTAGATTTGTTTGACTTTGGGTTTTTGAGTACTACCCCTTAACCTTCATTCAAAAGAAACGAAAAGTAAAATCAGAGGGTAAGATGAGATGGAGTTTGGCTTTGCAGGAGTCCAACGGGGAAATTGAACATGTAAAGGGCAGGGACAATGTTGTGGCTGACGCTTTGTCCAGAGTCAATCAACCTTGGGAAAGCTCTGCGGGTTGTGTGAAAGTTTGTTGCTTTATTTTTGGGGAAACATTGATTCTTGTTGCTCATGGGAATTGAGGATTTGGGTTGTGAATTTACTTGTGTGGGTTTCAAGAATTTGTCTACAAAGAAAGTCTTCGCGGTGTTCAAACTTTCTTTCTTGAGGGGGGGAAGTGTTATGGATTCGGCCCTTCCGTGGGTGTGGTTGTCATCCACTTATAACCTTGCTGGTGATGTAGTATTATTCTTATTGGGGTTGAAAAGGAAACGGCGGTTATTATTGTTTAAAGGAAATGGTTATTGTGGTGATAAGGTTAAAAAGCGCTCCTGGTAAAAATGAGACAGGAAATCGGATCGTGACCCGGAAGAGGAAAAAAGAGCGAAGAAGAAAAGGCGTGGAGAGAAGTAAAAAGACTATCTTGGTTGAAGCTCCGTACCGAGCGGTCGAGCGGACAGTGCGAGTGAACTTTGAGTCCTTGAAAGGAAGTTCGTGCGATAGGGGACATCGCCGGAGTGCTGTGGAGCCTGCCTAGTCGGGTATCTGCATTGAGGGTCCGGAGTATCCTTGCCTCGAAGCCCCGGCTCGAATGAAAGCCGTCCGCCATTTCGCCACATGCGCTGCCTTCAGTGAAAAGGTTTTTGTCGCGTCGGCCGGGCATTATTCCCCGGTGGGTTGCCGGGGACGGCTGTGCAAGAAAGTGGCTTTTGAGGATTGTAAGGAGATTCGCTGATTGAACCGCAAATGGGTACGTCAGAGCGCGTCTTTGGGAGGTTTTCCATTCCACCGCTATTGTGCTGGGTGTTGGACCACGTGACCTCTGGGTTGCTTCGATCGTCCACGCCTCAATTGATTTTGATCGGACATTGATCCAACGCATTACGTGCGTCAACAGGGAAACCCTGGTGTTGGGCTAGCGGCTAGGGTGCCGGCTTAGGATCCTAGGATCCTGGGTTCGAATCCCGGTCGATCGCTGAATTAACGCCAGGGGGGTTGACTCAGCCTGTCATCCTTCAGAGGTCGGCTAATTGAGTACCAGTTCACTGGTAATTCCCTGTTTGTCGTTAAAGGCGGCAAAAAGGGTTGGCGTCAGGAAGGGCATCCGGCCGTAAAACATTGCTTCAAAAAGGGGACCGAAAAACAACAACAACCACGGTTCTCGAAAAAGGCCAACCCCCGCTTTGCGGGGAAAAATGGCCTCTAAATGTGTTTTTTTTTTTTTTTTAATTGATCCAACGATCGCTGGAGCGAATCGACTTCGCCTAGGAGGGGTACAGAGACATTGGGGGAGTGCCGTGAGTTTGGGTTAAAGGACGAGATAAGGTGGTACCATCTTAAGATAGTGATTGTGGGGCGAATTGTTATTATTAGTTGTGTCGTGATTCCAGTGTGATTTATAATATATTATTGTTTGTTCATAACCCTTGGTGTGGTTTCATTATTGATTTCAACCAAGGATAACATATCTTTCTGCCGGGGACCCTCTCGGTTTTCGGAGGTTTACCGAGACCAGGGGATAGGGGAGGACCCCGTAACAATAGATAGGGTTTAGATTTTATTAGTCTATGTGATATCTTCATAGATAACAAGTCTCATCTGCACTTTCATGTCATCTAGCGGACAGCAATCTCTTTTCGTAATCAACATCGTCGTCGTGACAGCTGATGGGTTTAATCAAAAAACAGCGTGTTGTACTTCACAAACATATTGCATGTCTATTTGCATCTGTGTCAATGAGAATACAAAATGAAGTACAACATTCGAAAAGGATATATTGTGACATGTCAACGTCGTGCTCCTTCGGTGGACTTTTACATATTTTTCTACTGCATCGAGAAATATTACTATATATAATTTTGTGTGCTCCTTCCGTGTCCGAAAGGTTTTCTGCTTAGGTAGAATAATAAATGTTTAGTTCCAGCTACAATGTGGAGAACCCATTAGCACTTCTTCAAACTCGGAAAGACTTTTAAAACAGGCAGGATTAAACGAATACATTTTTGTTTCAAGTAAATCGATTATGGTGCCATTTGCATTACTCTGCGACAGCAGAAACTGTTTAGAATGAAGTGTTTTGGAGAAACTCGGCTCCTTTTGCATATAGATTATAGGATGAAAGGAATGGAAATAAAGTTTGAACTGTCAAGTAACTAATTCATTGCTACCATTTCCTGCATAAGACAGCGTTGTATTGTAATTTGAGCAATGTTGTGACCAGCTCGCTCTACCTGTCAATGCAGCTTAGATCAAGGTCATGCGTCCCCCATGTGAACGCTTTACATCCGATTGATTCCAGCTCTTCATGATCCTTAATCATGGAAATGTATTTTTTATTAATTAACAAGTAAAAAATTTATTTACAAACTTATCCGAGTTCCAAGCCGATCCGGGACCTGGCAGATTTTTGCCAAAATTACCGAGCCAGATCCAAACAGAGTTTTTGCTGCTGAGTCTCAGCACAAGGAAATGCAGACCAAGTTGTTTTCAGTGTGGTGACTTGTGGGTCATAAAAAAACAATTAGCTTTGGTAAATCATGACAAACAACAAAACTTTGCTGCTGGTTTCTTTTGACATTTAAAATGACCTAAAAGCATTCACTTACTTGACTAGACACCCAATCACAATTAGGGGTGCACAACATGTCATTTTTTTTCCCCCCATTTCTGTTCCTCACAATTAAACACACACACACACACACACACACACACACACACACACACACACACACACACACACACACACACACACACACACACACACACACACACACACACACACACACACACACACACACACACACACACACACACACACACACACACACACACACGAAAATGAGCCACCTTGTGCTGTTAGTTTTGCACAAAGCCAAACCAAAATAAACAGGATTTGAAAAAGCAAGCGCCTGCATCCAAGTCACTATGTACATGAATTATGTCACATTACACACAGCACAAGGCAAAATATGATGATGACTACATTAACTCCCACTGTTGCTATACCGTTAGCAATGGCTGCCACCTCCTTGGAGGCAAAATTCCACCAGACAACTGCTTTTATTTAACCCAACCCTGCATCAATTAATGTACTCTCTGAAGTGTGCTCAGGTCAGCCCAGAATACAGATTTGGTTGTAACAGACCTTCAATAAATATGAATACCCATATTGATGCGAATACCCATAAAGTAGTGGTGGGAGGGAAAAAAATGGGGGGTGGGGGGGGGGGCTATTTTTGCCGTTGATTGCATTGTACAAATTTTGGCAAAAAAAACAACAAAACAAAACAAAAATGTATGAATGTGTGTGTATATATATATATATTGTTGCGGATATGGGATTTGCATCCATCCATATCCGCTTGTAAATATTCCCCTATTTCCTCAATACTTCCCAACTATCCCCAATCCCCCATTCCCTAGTCCCATTTTCTGTAAACAACACTCTGTAGACCCGACCTCCCCCTATTTCCCCCATTAAATGTCGCATCCAGGTCCACCGCATCTCACGTAGACAACTATAGGACATCTTGCTAGTTATTCTTAGTCTATGTCAGTTAAGGACTCGTTTCCATTAATTCTGACCCTTCGTTGCACCAGAATGTGATTGTATGGCACCGTTAGGAAGTTTAGGACCTCCCAATACCTCCCCGCAGCTCTTCCTCACGGTTCAGCAACAACAACAACAACAGCAGCGGCGGGCGCGGGGAGTGCGCGTCCTCACTCCGGCTTGGTTGGTAGGGGGTGTTGGGAGGGCACCAGGCCTTTCCAACGAGCCGCCATCGAACATGTGCTCGACGGGGTTACCAAATAGGGGCTCCCTGTCAGCTCCTCGTCAAGGGCGGAGCCCGGTAACCCCCGCACCCAATAGAAGCGGCGGACCGGTCCCATCTGGGGCGGAGCCAACCAGCCGAGGGCGTGTCACTCCCCGCTGAGCATGCGCAGGAAGAGGGAGGTGACGTGAGATGCGCGCTGAGCTTGGAGAAAGAAAGACGCCACCTCCGAGCGCTGTGAGGCCTCCCTGCATCTCTTGGACCGTGCTTGATCCTGTCCCCGAGCCAAGGTGCATCTTGTGCTATCGAACTACCTGTCCTTCCCTGCCATCAATCCCTGTGTAAGTCAGCCTTGCTCCGTTTGTCTGTGGTCTGTCTGGGCTAAGATAAGATTGTAACTAAGTGCCTATCTCTTCTGTGTCTTTACCTCACTACCGTGTAATCTACCCCTTTTCTCCCCCACTGTAATTATATCCTCCTCCGGAGGTCTTGAGAACTGTACCCCTTGCGTCGTTTCACCTATCCCAGTCGTTGTGTCCTTTCCATCATTGATTTAGCATAGCGCGATTTGGTCAACGTTTGGGTGGAATCGGGGTCTAGTCGGGGAATAACTGTTAGGTCGCGGTAATACACCACCGCTCGGTCGAAATAACATCTAACCGCGATCCGTAACAATTGGTGTCGAGGAGTGAGATACGAGGCCCGAAGCGCGCTTAACGCGCTCAAAATTACAAGCAGTTGGAAATTGTTTTGTTTTAAAAGGAAAACCCGAATTTTGAAAGTCGCGCTATGGCAGATCAAGACGGCTGGGTTCCGGTAGAGGAGAGTGAGGCAGGGTCGATCCAGGACCAAATTGAGGGACATGAGGAGAGCGAAGCAGTGAGGGCGGCAGGTTCGCAAGATGGCGCTCTCGCGCACGAGGTTGCGGGCGCGCAAAATGGCGCCTCGCACATGGCTACGGCGGCCGCACCCGCTGCACAAGTGGGAGGGATGGCCCAAATGCAGGCCCTCATGGAGCAATTTATGGTACAAATGCAGGCGTCCCTCAACCTGCAGAAGGACAAGATGAGGGCTGATAGTGAGCGATTGGGGGGCAGAATGGGGGGCAAAATGGGAGAAATGGGGGAACGGTTAGAACAAAGGATGGGGTCCAATAGCGAGAAATTGAGGGATGACATGGGAAACCAGATCGGGGGTTTAAGGAATGACATGGGGGCCCAGATCGGAGGGTTAGGGAGTAGAATAGAGGGATTAGACAATAGATTAGGGGAAATACAGGAGGGGTTAACGGGGGTAGAAGACAGAATGGCCGCTCAAGAGAATCAAATGGAAGGGATGAAAAAGGGGTTAGAGGGGTTAGAAAACAGTATGGAAGGCAAATTGAGGGACATGAGGGACCAAGCGGAAAGGGAAGTTAAAAAAAATGGGGCAGCAGATAGAAGGGGGTCAGAATGGGGGTAGAAACTAAATTGGATGCTCACAGGGAGGAAATGGAGCAGATGAGGGTGGCATCTGGGCAGGAGATGCAAGTGATGGGAGAGGAGATCAGAAGAGGTGTGAGTGAGGGGGTCGGAGGAGTGCGCGAGGAGGTGAGGCACTGTAAGGAGCGCATGGAGAAGGGGGTGAGAAAGGGGACTGTAAAATTGCAAGGGGGTATAGAGGAGTTGACGCTGGGAGTAGAACAGCTGACAGTGGGACAAAAGGAGTTGGGGGACCAGGTAAAGAAGAACACAGCGGTAATAGAGGGTTTAAAATCGACACAGAAGGAGATGAAAAAGGACGTAGGGGTAATTAAAAAAGAGTGTCAGACGGTACATGAGGACCTGACGAGGAAAATGAACAAGGTGGTAGAGGTGATGGAGGTTAAAGAGCGGGAGGTGCGGGAGCATATAGAAAAAAATAAGGTGGAGTTAGAGGAAGAACTTAAGGGGGCGCACGAGGAGATGAAGGAGGTGAAGCAGAAATTAGAAGAAGTGGAAGAAGGGGTGAGCGAAATTAAGAAGCGACGGAGAGAGGATAAGAAAGAGATAAAAGAGGAAGTAAAAGAATTGGTCCAAAGTCTGTGTTCGGATCGTGATGATGTGCTCATTAACCGGATGAGGGATTCGCAGGTGATGGGGGAGAAGCGAAGAGAAAGAGGACCCGGTGTAAGTGGTGACCAATATGGTCGTGCGTATGATGCGCCAGGTGATTTAATAAGCTTGGGGGTCGAGATGGACCCGGATGTTCGTGAGAGGCCAAGAGTGAGGTGTATGGCTGGTCCGGAGGGTATGGAACGAGGGTGCAAGCGAGAGGGTCCGGTGATGGGAGAGGTGCGAGGTGTGAGTGAGCAAGGTTGTGGTGGTATGGAATGGGTAGCGGGTTGCGGAAGTGTGACCCATGCATCGGCACCAACAGGGGTAGTTTTTAGAGGGACAGGGGAGGCACGAGAGCCCCTTGGGGGTAATGTACTGTGGGGGCCCGGCCGGTTCGGCCCCGCGCTGACCCCGCAAGGGGCGACGCACGGGGTCCGGCAGGCGGGCAACGACTCGCATACGAGGTGGTCCCACAAGGTCCCACTCGCGCCGTATGACGGCAAGAGTGATCTACGCACGTACCTGGCGCAGTTTGACTGTGTGTGTAAGGGCAACGGTTGGGGTGAGGACGAAGGTGGAGTACACCTGGTGGCCGCATTGCGCGGCGCGGCGGCGGAGGTGCTGACGGCATTACCACCGGGTGCTCTCACCCTGCCAGCCCTCCGCGACGCCCTAATTAATCGATTCGGCATTGAACAGCAGAGCGAGCTTGTTAAAGCTCAGCTCGTGCTGCGAAAACGCAAGCCCCAGGAAGCCATCGGGGAACTTGCCCACGACATTCGCCGCGCAGTGGGGATCGCACATGCTAACATGGCAGCGGATTCCCGGGAAAGCCTGGCGCTGGACCATTTTATCCAGGCCCTCCCGGATATTGAGCTCCGGCAACAGCTCGCCATGTGGCGCCCGCAGACTCTGAGCCAGGAGGCTGATGCTGCAGCCCGTTGGGAAGCAGCGAGGCCCCTGGCCCGGGGGAGCGAGCGTCACGCAATGGCGGTCCGCCAGGTGGGACCCCCGATGGAGGGCGGACCCCTTAGGGGGCTCGCCCCCGACGTGAGTCCTGACCTGGCGGGCATGGTCCGGAGGCTGGTGGACCAGCGCCTGGCGGGACCTGGACCATGGCAGGCGGCCCCGGAGGTGGCCCGCGGTGGACCACGAGCGGGTAATCCAATTCGGACCTTCAGGGGGGGAAATTTGGAATTCCGGAGACAAGCACCTTATCAGGTGAGGTGCTATACTTGCAACCGTCTGGGTCACCTGGCGCGGCACTGTCGAGCCACGCGCCGGGATGATCCCCGGCGGTTGAGGTCCTTAACTCCGCCCAGGGGGGAGCGGGTTAGCCGACCCCAGACACCCCCCCGCCAGACCCCGGGAAACTAGAAAGCCTTACACCGGCGAGCAGGCGCCCCCGTGGATTGCCTCGGCTTTAGATGCCGAGGCGGGACCCAGTACCTCTGAATAAGGGGGGCTTATTAGTGCCAGAGGACTGGGGGATTGATGAGCGATGGGCCCGGTGGGTAAGGGTGGCATCCCTGCCACCCTTCCCATGAAGGGGGGCAAAGGAGCACTAGTTTATGGGGTTTATGGCAGTGAAAACTAGCCCGGGTGGGTTAGGATATTGTGTGTAGGGATCTAGCGAAGATGACATTGGGTAACGTTAAGGTTAGTTAGTGACAAGGATACCTGTAGAGGGGACGCAGGTAGATTAGAGTGGATGATAATGACGAGGGAGCGCAATAGTTTAAAGGGACGACTGGGAAGCGCAAGTTCAGAGGGGAGTAGTTAGATGAGATGATGCTGTGTGAGAACTGGACAGGTGTGTGGAGCAGTGTATGAGTAGTGAGTGTTGTGGATCAGCGCGAATGCGCTTGGGGGAGAGAAGGGTGCAGGCGGCACCAAGTATGAGAACACAGGTGTGGAAGTACAGGTGTGTGGAATACATGGAGTATTGGAATGAGTGGTGTGGAGAGAGTTGGAGTAAGTGGTACGGAGTGGTGTGCATGGTGCGAAGGTGTGGATGGGGGAAGAGTGGACCCCTTTTCACGAGTACCCGGGGAGGGTAGTTTAAAGAATAGTTAGAAGGTATAGGTAAATTGTGGTTGGATATTGGCATTTGTGGTGCGGTTGCAGAATGGTATTGTGGATGGGTGCATTGGTGTGGTGAATTTGGCTGGTCGTGTGGCCTGTTAGTATGAGTGTGAATGGTTGGGCACTCCGCCACTGTTAGATGTCGGCCAGGTGAGGCCGCAGGTGGGCTCTGGGAGCCGTTAGTGTCAGTGGGTGCCTGAGGATCCCGGGGGTGG
Organism: Myxine glutinosa; assembly: GCF_964187855.1. NCBI lineage: Eukaryota > Metazoa > Chordata > Myxini > Myxiniformes > Myxinidae > Myxine > Myxine glutinosa. Next base: position 10,828,935 of record NC_136270.1, on the reverse strand, counting down.
ATCGGGCAGGCCGTGCCAGAGAGGGCACTGAGGGGGTGAGAGTGCGAGAGGGCCTTCCCCAGTTAGTTAGGTTAGGGTGAGGAGCAGGTGAGCTCGGTAGGCAACAACAGTGGTGGAGGTGTGCAGGTGGGCGGACCAGCTGGGAGCGTCACACGACCCAGCCACCGAAATTGTGCGGGGGCACCGAGTGATGAATCGGGGGAGTGAGACCCCAACTTGAGAAGCACCACAGTTTGGTCAATGGGAATTGGTTTTTAGAACCCATAGTGTAAGTTGGCCAATGGATTGGCAGGGAAAGACCCCGGGTAATGTAAAGTTGTTAAAGTCATTTAGGAAATAGTTAGGATTGATGAACCTGTCGCACCATACGCAGCCACTTACCTGAGGTGATGATGATGACTCCACACCTGTGTTCCTTTGTTCTGTGTTGCAGGAAAGGAGAATTGCTGTGTGTATTTGTGAGACGCATCACGACGTGGATGAGACATTGGGGTGATTCCATCTCTCCCTCCTTAGGAGGGACTGATGATGAATTGGTGATGGCAAATTTTGATGTTGAGTTGGAGATGGCAAATTTTGATGAGAGTTGGAGATGGCAAATTTTGATGAGAGTTGGAAATGGCAAATTTGATTGGTTAGGAGGGAGAGAAGACGAATTTGGTTTATGGGAGGAACGGGGAAGACAGTAGGGACGTTTGTTGATGTGTAAAGTAGATGTTTATGGGTAGTGTTGTGTTTTGTGGATACAGTAAGGGGTAAGGGAGGGGCAATGTAGGTTACCTGGTGGGAAGGGGGGGGGCGTACGGTAGGAACGTACCTGTCTCACCTGGTTCCCATGTGCCCCCAGTGTGCATTACCTTGTATTGCGTGCACTTTTGCGCCCTTACCACCTTACTCACTTGTCTTCTTTTGTCTCCCACCTCCGAGGATCTGGCTTTGGGGCAGAGAGAGGAGAGAGAGGTGCTGGCTCCGCAGTTGTGGGCCTGTACTTCCGCTGCTTGCTGCCTGGATCGATACACCATATTGACCGCAATTTTTGTGGCCGCCCACCATGGACCGCAGTTCTTTTGCGGGCAAGCACCACCCGTTGATGGACCTCTGGGTCAACGTGGCACCTATGCCATACAGGTGAACCACTTTTAGTTGGCCCCCCTGACGGCCACAATTTAGAAATGGACGCGGTTGGCGCCTTTCTTTATTTCTAAAGAAGCCAGAAGGCCAAGTGCACTCCAAGAAGGCAAGACCAGCGGCAGAACATCGGCCGGCTGCGACACCACCGGTGACCATGGACACTTGATTGTGCATTTATTATTGAACACTTTATTGGTGCACCGGATGGTGCTGACTGTGCATAATGGGGTGGTGCACTTTTGGTGCTTGGACGGGGTGCTCTGCACATAATTAAAGGCCGTAGGGCCACAGGGCACTCGTGGTTTGGTGTATCGATGCTGGCATGCGTGCTCTCTCTCTCTCTATGCATAACATCTGCATGTGTTCCTCAAAGAACAGGTCCTGGATCGTAGTGTAAATATCAGTCTTGTATAAATGATGCTCCCTACCGGCTGTATGTTTAGGTTGAGGATGCTTTCCGCGATTCGGTTATCCTGTGGGTGTGTTTCTGTTAGGAGAAGGGTGCAACGTCGCAGGGGGACATATTTACTCATTTGTGAACATCTGTAAAACTGTCGCACTCAGGGTTGAGTTCATAGTAGAGGGAACTACATCTGAGTGCCACACTAACGTAGGTAAAAATTTATCGGGTCGGGCCGCCCCGAGGTAGAGAAGGGTGCAATGTTGCGGATATGGGATTTGCATCCATCCATATCCGCTTGTAAATATTCCCCTATTTCCTCAATACTTCCCAACTATCCCCAATCCCACATTCCCTAGTCCCATTTTCTGTAAACAACACTCTGTAGACCCGACCTCCCCCTATTTCCCCCATTAAATGTCGCATCCAGGTCCACCGCATCTCACGTAGACAACTATAGGACATCTTGCGAGTTATTCTTAGTCTATGTCAGTTAAGGACTCGTTTCCATTAATTCTGACCCTTCGTTGCACCAGAATGTGATTGTATGGCACCGTTAGGAAGTTTAGGACCTCCCAATACCTCCCCGCAGCTCTTCCTCACGGTTCAGCAACAACAACAACAACAGCAGCGGCGGGCGCGGGGAGTGCGCGTCCTCACTCCGGCTTGGTTGGTAGGGGGTGTTGGGAGGGCACCAGGCCTTTCCAACGAGCCGCCATCGAACATGTGCTCGACGGGGTTACCAAATAGGGGCTCCCTGTCAGCTCCGAGTCAAGGGCGGAGCCCGGTAACCCCCGCACCCAATAGAAGCGGCGGACCGGTCCCATCTGGGGCGGAGCCAACCAGCCGAGGGCGTGTCACTCCCCGCTGAGCATGCGCAGGAAGAGGGAGGTGACGTGAGATGCGCGCTGAGCTTGGAGAAAGAAAGACGCCACCTCCGAGCGCTGTGAGGCCTCCCTGCATCTCTTGGACCGTGCTTGATCCTGTCCCCGAGCCAAGGTGCACCTTGTGCTATCGAACTACTTGTCCTTCCCTGCCATCAATCCCTGTGTAAGTCAGCCTTGTTCCGTTTGTCTGTGGTCTGTCTGGGCTAAGATAAGATTGTAACTAAGTGCCTATCTCTTCTGTGTCTTTACCTCACTACCGTGTAATCTACCCCTTTTCTCCCTCACTGTAATTATATCCTCCTCCGGAGGTCTTGAGAACTGTACCCCTTGCGTCGTTTCATCTATCCCAGTCGTTGTGTCCTTTCCATCATTGATTTAGCATAGCGCGATTTGGTCAACGTTTGGGTGGAATCGGGGTCTAGTCGGGGAATAACTGTTAGGTCGCGGTAATACACCACCGCTCGGTCGAAATAACATCTAACCGCGATCCGTAACAATATATATATATATATATATATATATATATATATATATATATATATATATATATATATATATATATATATATATAGATATATACAGTAATCCCTCGCTATATCGCGCTTCACTTATCGCAGCTTCGGTACATCGCGGGTTCGCAAAGGTGTCGCAAAGGTGTCGACGCAAATGTAAACATTAATTTTTGGATTCCTCATGCTCTGAATATTCCAAAAATGTATAGTTTTGCTAATCTACCAAAATTTTGAACGAAATTATATTTGTTAACATAGTGAACCTGACTAATTCAGACTCCCTCTTTATCTCGACTAATTCACCATATGATTTAATTTTTCATAGTTGCAAAGATGGTTTAAGTCTGGTTTGCAGCAAAAGGTGAGAAAAATCAGACAAATCTTCTTCTTCTCCTCCTCCTTCCTTTCCAAGATGAATACTGGCATTTTTTGGCAAATTTTTTTTTGTGATAATTCATCGAATTTTTTGGCGACAGAGCCGTTTTCTGAATTATCTGGTCAGACGCGATGCAGGGATAGGGAGAGATGGGTGGGGGAGAGAGAGTGTAGAGAGAAGGGAGGGTGTAGAGAGGAGGAAGGAGGGAAGGAGAGCTGCCAATCCTCTCAAGTCAAGATGGAAGTGTCATTCTACCCCTTCTACCCCCTATTCTCAAAAATATTGGCACCCTTGCACTTTTTTCAAACAACACACAATTTTCTCGAAAAAAAAAGTTGAAATTGACAAAAGTATTTGGTCTCCACATTTCTTAATTTCACTGTTAATATTACAGTACCTTTGTTTTTGATTCAGAACTTAATATTTCCTTTTAAATCAGAAAATAAAAAGAAATGGCATTGACAAAATTATTGACACCCTCGACTTAATATTTGGTAGCACGCACGGCCTTTGGACAAAATAACTGCAGTCAAGCGCTTCCTATAGCCATGAATTAGCTTCCTAAACCTTTCTACTGGAGGTTTGGCCTACTCTTCTTGTGCAAACTGCTCCAGTTCTCCCAGATTTGAAGGGTGCCTTCTCCCAACTGCTGTTTTCAGATCCCTCCCAACTGCTGTTTTCAGATCTCCCCACAGGTGTTCAATGGGAATTAGATCTGGACACATTGCTGGCCACTGCAGAACAGTCCAGCGTTTTGTCTTGAACCATTCCTGGGTGCTTTTTGGAGTGTGTTTGGGGTCATTATCCTGCTGCAAGACCCATGACCTTCGACGGAAACCCAGCTTTCTAACACTAGGTTGAACATTGCGCTCCAAAATGCTTTGGTAATCTCCTGATTTCATGATGCCATGCACATTCAAGGCACCCACTGCCAGAGGCAGCACAGCAACCCAAAAACATCACTGAACCTCCTCCATGTTTGACTGTAGGGAAGGTGTTCTTTTCTTTGAATGATTCATTTTGTTTTCTGTAAACATAGAGATGATATGCTTTACCAAAAAGCTCTAATTTGGTCTCATCTGCCCACAGGACATTCTCCCAGATGGATTTTGCCTTGTTCATGTGTGTTGTGGCAAACTCCAGTCGGACTTTCTTTTGTCTCTCTCTCAGCAGTGGGGTCGTCCTGGGTCTATTGCCATAGAATCCCCTTTCATTGAATTGGCGACAGATGGTGTGAGTTGAAACTGTTGTACCATGTGTCTGAAGGTCAGCTTGAATCTGTTTGGCAGTTGATCGAGATGCTTTCTCCACCATTCAAACAATCCTTCGCTGCAATCTTCGATCAAGTTTTCACTTGCGGCCACGTCCAGGGAGGTTGGATACAGTGCCATGGGCCTTAAACTTCCTGATAACATTGCGTCCGGTGGACACAGGAACATCAAGGTCTCTGGAGATGGACTTGTAGCCTTGAGATTGTCCATGCTTGGCTACAATCTTGTGTCTGACCTCCTCAGACAATTCTCTGGTTTTCTTTCTTTTCTCCATGCTCATTGTGGTACACACAGTGACACAAAACAGCAGAATGACTCCTTTCCTCCATTCAAACTGGTTGAATGAGTGATTTTCACCCCTCAGCCCAAATTGGGCTGAGGGGTATTGTCATCACGGGCGTCGTCCGGGTGGGCGTCCGGGCGTCCGTCAACTTTTCGTTTCCGTCAATTTCAAGGAGAACGGCTTGTCCGATTAAATCCATTTTTGCAGTGTGTGTTGGGATTGAGTAGAGGAAGGTTCCTTTCGAAAATGGGCGCGCTGCGATTTTCAATATGGCCGCCAAGGCAGTCATCGGGGCGTCCGTCAACTTTTAGTTTCCATTAATTTCGAGCAAAACGTCTTGTCTGATTGAATCCATTTTTGCAGTGTGTGTTGGGGTTGAGTAGAGGAAGGTGCTTTTCGAAAATGGGCGCGCTGCGATTTTCAATATGGCCGCCACGGCAGCCATCTTGAAATTGGTTTCCGTCAATTTCGAGCAGAACGGCTTGTCCGATTAAATCCATGTTTGCAGTGTGTGTTGGCGTCGAGTAGAGGAAGGTGCCTTTCGAAAATGGGCGCGCTGCGATTTTCAATATGGCCACCACGGCAGCCATCTTGAAATTGGTTTCCGTCAATTTCGAGCAGAACGGCTTGTCCAATTAAATCCATTTTTGCAGTGTATGTTGGGGTTGAGTAGAAAAAGGTTCATGGGCGCGCTGCAATTTTCAATATGGCTGCCACGGCAGCCATCTTGAAATTGGTTTCCGTCAATTTCGAGCAGAACGGCTTGTCCGATTAAATCCATTTTTGCATTGTGTGGTGGGGTTGAGTCTAGGAAGGTTCATAAATAAATAATTGTATTTACATAGCACCTTTTGCCCAATGATACAAGGTGCTCGATACTTTTGGCAATAGAGACTTATGTTTGGCAACACATGTTAGCTGCATCAATCACTTAAAAAATTGTCAATAAAAATAAACCTGATGAAGACACAACAATATAGTTTGAAAGCAGTATAAATTGCTCATCAAGCTATTTATTTAGCAATGAAACCCATGTAAATGCACCATGTTATCACCAAACTATTTCCACTGCTACAAGGGACCCAACCACACAGATAAAGTTATTTAATCCAGACAACACATTTCAACATCAAAATTACAAATTAATAAAGTAACCATTTAACAACACGTCCTGAGAAGCATTTCTGGTCAAATAAATAAATAAATAAATCACTAAGACACTAGATATTGTGTGTTATGACAAATGCACTTTTTTTTTTTAACACCCACAATATGTTAAAGCATAAAAATAATTACAGGTCATTCCACACAAAACTTTCCATTGTAATTATTACTGAAGAAGCTCCTATTGGCTTCTGCTGTTCTCACATCGTGAGGAGAGGCCGCTGGGCATTGTTACCTGAATAGAAGGCTTGTTGAGATGGCCAAGGTTGGACGTCGTCTGCCTCGGCTCGTGGCCCAGCACCATCATGTTGGGGTTTATCAGCCTGAATGCATCGATCACCACCTAGAGCGGAAAACCACAGCGATACTTGCTGGAGGAAAGGCGAGTGGGATGCAACCAAGAGCACCAAAATAAAACCTGTTGATAATCGAACCTGATGCAGTCAAACCTGCTCTTGCAACCACCCGTCTTTGACGACCATTGGAAGATCCTCCCAAAATAAATCGTCTGTGAATGACCCTTCGTTTAAAAAAAATACAAAAAAAACCTGCTTGACAAAACCAGTGGCCACTTATTTCATTTCTGAAATGGCAGCCTCAACGAATCGACCTCGGACGTGGAAAAGTGTTGCGTCTGATCATCGAAAGGACAAGTTTCATGTCGTACGGTTCTTCTGCAGTAATGTGAGGTGCGCCTAAGCACAGTTCCTTTGCAGTGACGTGTGGTGTTATATGTATGATGCGTCTATTAAATACAGTACGTCACAAAATTTCCGGGAACCATTTATTGATATCGGTTTATATTTGTTTACAATTGATACCCTGCAGTACGGGTCACGTGCTTGCATAGTTCGTCTCATTCAATCAGACAAAACAAAACTACTCAACCATAATACTGATAATATTTTATTACAGGAATTTGTAAAATGGTCACATATTGCTTCATATTGGTCACAAAATGGTCACATATTGGCTCACCCCTGCTCTAGCAGGGAAAATGGCCTTAAAATGCCCGTTGTGTTGTGTTGTCACATATTGCTTCGAGTGCAGAAACCACTCACATCGGCATTCAAAATTCTTACACCGTACTGTGTTTAGCCTTCTGTCCTTCATAATCGACTTTATTTAGCTTCGTTTTGATTCCCAATTGATAAAAACAATCTTTCTAACACCATGCTGATTCAGAAATACTGTAAAGGAACTGTGTGTGCTACATTACCATTTGTCCCTTTTGGTGCCTTTCAGTAATTGGATGCGCACATGCAGAAGGGGTGGTAGGGGGAAAAACCCACCAAAAAACGTCTGCTCGGGTTATTAATTTTCCACATTACGATTAAAAGATCGACAGATAAATTACGATTACTGACAACCAAGATGACATCCACCACCTTTACGCTTGACGAGCAACTGGTAGAAATGGAACTGATACAGAAGCATGAAAGAGTGGTCGCAAAACAGCAGAGGATCTCAGGGTCGGCAAAATTAAAATTCAGAACATTTTGAAGAGAAAAAAAAGAGAACGTCACAAAAATTTTACATCGTTAATGAAATTGATGCAAACAGGAAATAACAAAGCTGATCAAGCGTCGTGTGTCAGGTGCGCCCCTCAGTGGAGGCAGGGGCAGAGCTTGGACTGTGCCTCTGAATTCGAAGGTTGCTCTGTCGGGTATCAAACCCATTGCATTAAAAAAAAACTTTTTTTATGCAGAAAGGGAATTAATATACAAAGGATCCTCAGTCGCCATGGGACTGCACTGTGTGTAACGAGTGGTCGCAGGATTCCGTACGACATCAAGCAAGGAAATGAGGCCATTCGGCCCATCATTGCCATGTTGCAGTCTATGCGTTCAAATGCAGTGTGTCAAAGCAAGGAAGCAGCACATACCATTCTCAAAGTCTTTCGTGTGAGCCAGGGCTCTAAATGCTGACGCACCAGACTGAAGAGCAAATGCTCTATAACTTTTTACGCCAAGTTTTGATTGACAGTTCAAATTTGCACTAAACGAAATTTATACGTATTATGAAAACTAATCGTAGTCAGAAGGTAATTTGCAATGAAACAATATCCAAGTGCAGAGTGATGAACTCACTAACCTATATTGCCAGATCACATAACCTCTGGTTGCATGTTCCTGAGTACACTGACCAGCAGGATTCCCTTCAACAGCCCCAGGTAAGGCAATAGTCTCGCTGTAGCTACAATTATAGTTGAGCTTCAACAATGCTATACGACAAGTCAACAATGTTTTTATTGCCTTTGTCTTCTTGAGCCACTTGTTATTCATAGAGAAGCTTGTTTGACACAATTTCATAAAACCAGTGATCATGTTGAAATTCTGAGGAGGTTTATGATGATGATAAACTCAAGATGCTTTCAAACGTTATTTAAATGCAAAAACAATGTAGGCAGACTGATACAAATAAACACTCTAAAGTGACCCACTTTGCAAGAAGCCCTTCACAGAGGTCAACTGTAAATTTACACAAATGACAAAAACTCATAGATAATGGGGAAAACGATAAAGAATATGGGATTTTAAATTGGGATACCAGTATCAACACCAGGCTTAGTTGGGAAACCAGAGCCCAACACTGAATGGGGGTGATATACAGTGCCTCCAGAAAGTATTCACACCCCTTGACCTTTTCACATTTTGTTGTGTTACAGCCTGAATTTAAAATAGATTAAATTTAAATTTTTTGTCACCGATCTACACAAAAGACCCCATAATAACGCAGTGAAAGTTTCAAGTTTAAAAAAAAAGAAAAAAAAGATTTGTTGAAAATTAAATAAATGAATATCTCATTCGCATAAGTATTCAGCCCGAGTCAATACTTCGTAGAAGCGCCTTTGGTAGTGCTTACAGCTTCAAGTCTTTACCTCTGCCACTGAAAGTGGATGGAGGTTATGTTTTCACCTTTGTCTGCATGTTTGTCTGTCTATATGTGAACAAGATATCTCAAAAAGTTGTGACATGCAAATCAGAGATCCGTTTGAGAACGTTTGAGGAAGGGTAGAATGAAAGTGAGTTTCGAGAATGAAGTAAGGAAGAATTGTACGAGATTAAATTTTTATTTGTGATGGAAAGATTTAATGAGCAAATTGATTGCAGCCTTTTAAAATTGAGCTTTAAAAAGATTTAATGAGCAAATTGATTGCAGCCTTTTAAAAAGGAAGAAAAAAAGCAAGTTGTAATATACAAATGAATACAACATGGCAGGGGGGAGTTTAAACATTATAAAGCAAAACCGTTGGTTGAACAAGTGGACACTGGCGGAGGAGGGAAGACCGGGAGGAGAAAAGGTAATTATTATTATTATTATTATTATTTATTTATTTATTGTATACAACATCGAGGCTCGTGAAAGAGCTTTTTTGTTTTTCTTTTTGTATACAAGATCGAGGCTCGTGAAAGAGCTAACATTAATCACACAAAAAGTCAAACCGACATATAAAACATAAAATAAGGGGAGCGGTGGACAAGATGGGGAGAGAGTGGGAAGGACACAAACACAACATTTGAGAGCAGGGACATCGAGAGAACTGTGGGAGGGAGAGGGCTTGGGGGAAGGAGGGAGAGGTATAAAACATATGGACAATGCAAGGACTTCCAGGAAAGAAGTTGGAATTTCAAAAAGGTGGATCTGGGGTGAAAATTAGCGGGGGTAGAAAAGATCAAGGTTTTGGATGGGGGAAGATAGGAGATGGTGGTGAACAGCTGTTTTAAAGAACTGGAGGAAGGAGTGGGATTGAAGGGAGTGGGGGAGTTTGTTCCAGAGGTGGGAGAAAAGGCGAATGAAAGAGTGAAGGTGAGCAGAGAGCCTAGATTTTGGCAGTTTAACCATAAGAGAGTTGCTGGCAGATCTTGTGCGACCTGTAGGAATATTTGGGGGACAGAGCACAGAGAGCTGGGGGAGCAAGGCCGGGGAGGAGTCGGTAGAAGACAAAGACCACCAACCTGCCTGCGGCGAGTGAGTGAAAGGCCCTCGGAGTTAGCTTCATCGCAGGAGATTCCAATGATTCTGAAAGCTTTGGTTTCAACAACGTGAAGCCGAGCTCGGTGTGAGGCAGGAGCACTGGCCCAGAGGGGGGAACAGTATTCCATTGAGCTGCGGATGAAAGCCTTGTGTGTGGTGAGGAGCTTAGGTGTGCCAAGGAAGGACTTCGCACGCGGAGGATGCCCAGTCGGCGACTGGCTTTGGAGGCCAGCTGGGAAATGTTATTTTCCCAAGAAAGATCATGGCAGATAGTGAGACCCAAAAGCTTGAGCGACAGAACTTCTTGGAGAGGATTGTTGAGAAAGTAGATGGGAGGGTTTTCCAGTCAGTCTTTTCGGAGAGACATAGTAAGAGTGTGAGATTTGTCAGGATTGAAAGACATTTTCCACTTGTTTGACCAGTCTGTGATTTTGTCCAGGTCTGCAGAGAGTGAGGAGGCTGCAGACTGCCGATTTGAGGGATGAGGAATGGAGCGGCAGAGAGTGGTGTCATCAGCAAAGAGATAGAGAGGATTTTCCAGAGTCGGAGAGATCATTGATGAAGACCAGAAAAAGCACAGGGCCCAGAACACTACCTTGGGGAACTCCAGCCAGAACAGGAAGGGGAGATTAGAGAAATCCATTCAGGGCCACACGTTGACTACGACCAGAGAGGAAGTCTGCAAGCCATGCGTGGAGATTTCCATGGATACCATAGGAGGAGAGTTTGGTGAGCAGAGCTGGGTGCCAGTCCATATCGAAGGCACGTGATATGTCAAGGGAGACAGCTCTGATTTCCTGTTTGGCATTTAGGACCTCCATCCATTGTTGAGACAGCAGAAGCAACATGTCCAGAGTAGAATGACCTGGTCTGAATCCAAATTGATGATCGGAGATCAAGCCATTGGAGAAGAGGAAGGATTTGATATCCAAAGCAATGATGGATTCCATGACTTTGCTGATAATTGGGAGCAGGCTGATTGGTCTCATCCACCTAGTTTTGTCACAGCTCGTCCACAACTTTTTGAAATATTGTGCTCTATATCGTTTTTTCTCTCAATTGTGAAGAATCACTTTTAAAATAGATTTTTAACCAAAATCTACATTTGTCAGAATCCGTCCACAACTTTTTGAGACATCCTGCTAAAAGGCAGAGAGACAGACAGAAGTGAAACATAACCTTTGGTGGCAGAGGTAATAATTTCTAAGAGAAAACAAATTTCAGAAAATTAATTAAAAATACAAAGCTAGAATATATTGGTTGGATAAGTATTCATCCCCCTGAGTTAATACTTGTTGGAAGCACCTTTGACAGCAATTACAGTTGTGAGTCAGTTGGGATAGGTCTCTACCAACTTTGCACACCTTGATTGGCCAATATTTGCCCATTCTTCTGTACAAAACTGTTCAAGCTCAGTCAAGTTGCGTAGGGAGTGTTAATGGACAGCAATCTTCAAGTGATGCTACAGATTTTCGATTGGATTTAGGTCAGGGCTCTGATTGGGCCACTCAAGAACATTGATCTTTTTGTTCCTTAGCCACTCCAGTGTAGCTTTGGCTATGTGCTTTGGGTCATTGTCATGATGAAAGGTGAACTTCCATCCCATTTTCAGCTTTCTTGCAGAGAGCAGCAGGTTTTCCTCAAGGGTTTTCTGTATTTTGCTCCATCAATTTTCCTTTTTATCCTGACAAGTGCCGCAGTCCCCGATTAGAAACATCCCTATAACATGATGCTGCCACCACCACGTTTCGCAGTAGGGATGGTGTACTTTGGGTGATACGGGTTTGCCAGATGAAATGGGGTTATGTCCAGATTAAATGGGGTTCATGTCCAGATTAAATGGGGTGCATGTCCAGATTAAATCCTTGACATCCATGTCCAGATGAGGCCATTGATAGTTGGTTTAACAATATTGCAAGGGAATGCAGCACCTAGATCATAAGACTCAGGAAGTATTAACTGTACTTGGGGCCTGAGGCTACTATTATTTTTGGGGCCCTTTTCTATCATTTTTATTAACTAGCAGGGATACCCGGCATTGTTCAGGGGGAGGGGTAGAGGGTGGGGGGCGAGAAGGGAGGCAGGAGAGCCGGCGGAGCAGGGGCAACGGAAAAATTCACGACATTCGCGGGTTTTGTCTCGCCATTTCTGGAACGTACATCGACCTTCGCAGATCATCGTCGACATTGTCGGGATTTGCGGCACCATTCGTGGATTTTGCCTCGCCATTCACGGTTTGGTCCTCTCTATTCACGGATTTTCGCGACTCGGGAACCTTTCCTCCCTTTTTGCAATGAAACAATGCCCCCCTATTCGGGGGTTTCGCTATTCGCGGATTTTCCAGGAACATATCCCCTGCGAACAACGGGGTCCGACTGTACATAATTTACATATACCGTACTTGAACTAATTGAGAAACCAACATAAAAGGCTAGTTATAGTTTGGGGTCCCTTTTCTATCATTTTTACTATAAATAGAGTGAAGACAAAGGTGTTTTTGTTTTCTGAGCTGATTGGGGGCCCCCCTTCAAGTGTGGGGGCTTGAGGCTTCAGCCTCAATGGGCTCCATGATAATCCATCCCTGGCAAGACTCCTGTTCAACCAACTACTAGCAATGCCAAGGCCCAGTGAGTCAGTTCTACTTGCAACGCCAAGGCCCAGTGAGTCAGTTCATCTCGCTAAGTACAGCTTAAGAGGGAAAAAATGTGGACACTTGCCAGGCAACTGAAAAAGAAATTCAGGTCACCAAATCTGCAATGGTGCTACAAAGGGCAACTACAATGTCTCGAATTTTGTGAGCCGTGTGTTATAGACTTATAGTGTAGTTATGTCATAGACCAACCCCCCCCCCCCCCACCCCCTTGCCTGGGGCATGAACCCATGGGTCAAATCCAAAATAATCGTTACATATTTCATGCATCCCCAAATGTTGATTGCATATACATAGTTTCATAAAATATTGTCATGTCAGCCCTGTGGTGAAGACCTCAGGGTGACAAATAACCGAACGAGCTTTTAACTCCGAGGCATACAAGCCGAATCTGGCGGGATTATCTCTCTTTGGCGCACGCGGGGGTGGACCTGAGGCCTTACCTGAACGGGCGGCCGTGATGGGGGTTTATTCCTTGCCCACAAATGAAGGAACGCCATGACACAAATGTACAATGCGGAAATAATGGGTTTATTAAAATAATGCCAGGGAACAAGGAAAAGTAAAGGAAACTCAAATTCCTAAATGAGGGTCCCTCCATACGCAGAGTTCTAAAACAGACAAGGGAAAACGAAAGCAAAAATAAATGTCGGATTTCAGGTGGCCACTTCGCTCTGGTCTCAACGAGGGTTTGGTGGGTGTCACAGGTCCCGCCCGCATCACTGCGCAGGAAACCACGCGTTGGCGTGGAGTCGCGTCCACAGCCAGCCGCCGGTGCGAGGCAAACAGGCAAGTGCTTCTCCCTCGGTCCTTCACGCTCGGTTGCACCGAGCTCCGACCATCTCTTAGGCGCACCCAGCACAAAGCGCAACACAATCGCGTCCTTCTTCACCGGCGACCAGGCAAGAAGAGAAAGAGCAAGCGACCAGGCAAGAGAGACTGCCCCGACCAAAACCAGAACCAGAACAAAAAGAGAGCGATTCAGGCGGAATCTTCCTCCTTATCCTTTCCAGCCCGAGCTGCCTGACATCACATCACCAATCGCCAAGCGCGATTGAATCACCCCATCGTTCCTCAACCACTCACAAAGCTCGGGGTGTTGTTTCCTTTCACATGCGTCAGAGACGGAGCCCAGTCCTTCATCGAGAAGGTTCGCATGGCGTCGTTTGTAGGAGGGGCGGGGTTTAATCCTCTCGAGCAGCTATGGGACTTTTGCTAGCCCTGCCGGAGGTTGTGGGTGAATGGAGCATTCGCAGCATGGCTTTTTTATGAAATTAAAAGCAAAGGGGAATAAAGAGGCCTTTACACACAGGGGAATTATTAACCATAAGCCCTAGCTAAATAACACAACTCCACTCCTCCGTGTGGAGACACACAAACGCTCTTACCCGGACAGTCAGCCTAACTTAATTTAAATTGAGGTGGGTTCTTCTTCTTCATGACACTCGGAGCATGCTAATCTACACACACTGAACTTCATTAATGTATTTCATCCATACCCCAAAAACATAACTGTTTTAAAATGCATCTGTAATTGCATTTTTTGGCATTTGACATTTTGGCCTTGTCCTCAGGGGAGGGGCCAAAATGATGCTGCCTCTCACCTTCTTGCCACATGGTTATCATAACGACAAAGTTTGATGAATTTCTGCACAAACTTTTAGGGCAAGTTTGTTCCAGTGCAAGAAGTTCATGTGTTTTTAGGACAGATAATTATGGATAATGAAAAAAAAATACATTGACTTTAACAGAGCCAAATTAACTTTCTGGATACAAGTAGGCCATCACTGTTTGTGCCCACATTTGTTAAGATCTTTTTTTTATCCCCATTAGGAAAAATAAATAAATAAATAAATAACTGGTGGGTACTGCCTGTCTCTCTGTCCACCGTGCCTCCATCACATTATCTCCTCAAACAGTTGTGCAGAAATTAACCAAAGTTGGTAGTTATGATCACTACATGGCAAGAAGGTGCAAGAGCAGTATGAATTTGTGGGGAGGGGTCAAAAGGTCAAACACCATGAAATGCAATTACAGGCACTTTAAACAAAACTTTATAAATGCAATCAACATTGAGGACGAATGAAACATGTAACGGTTTTTTTTTTTGGTTTTTTTTATCCCCAGAGGCTCACAAGGGTCAAAATAGAAAACAACTTAACTCCAAAATTAGATATGTTATTCCTGGTGGAACTTTTTGCCATCAACTTTGCTTTACGTGGGAAGTTTGGGGAATTGCGATGGCACGCCATCGACATTGCTCGAGTTTTTTTTTTTTTTTTTTTCAAAAAACATGTTTCAAAAAGACAGAAGCATCTGCATTAGAAATACGACTAAATCAGACATTACTTTCATGATGATAATTTTTAGTAGAGACAATTCATGTTCATGTTCATGGAAGAATTAAGTGATAGAGGGTAAAAAGGAAACATACAGACAATGGGGCAGAAGGTGGACACAATAAGCAATGGAATGAACGAAGAAGAAAAAAAGGAGAGAGAAGAGGGGGAGGAAATACAAGATCTCACAAGTCAAAGGGCTGGGGAAGGTTGATTTAATGGCGGGAGAAAATAAATTGTGCGTATGGGAATGACATGTGATGTCTCAACAATGACTACCAACTTCAGAGAGTAATCGAAGCATGGGGTCAAAGGATTTTGTGGCATGTGCCTCCCATGGAAATAAAACAGGGACAAACGTTTTGGGAAGAAAGGAGGTATTGGGGGGGGGGGGGGGGGGGTGATAAAAGCAAAAAAAATATTGTGCGACAACAATTTTACATCCGTAGGCAATGCGCATCACAACAGGAAGCTTTCACACAATTATTCTTTCTGGTTCAAGCTTCAACACTTAATCGCCCTTTACTCCTGCAGTACTGCTGGGGTTTACCCCACCAGTACCTTGCAACTTGAAGTGACAAAAAAAACAAAAACCCAGCTGCTGGCTCATTCTTCACAAATGTGCAATGTGCATCTGGGTTGCATGCAAGAGCTCCTGCTGACTGGAACACTGTAGAATTATCTTTAAGGGGAGCATGGACAAAAGGAGACAATTCTGAGGGTGGCAATGAAAATAAATGCTAATTGTTTCAAACTGGAGCATTACAGCAGTTCAGAATAAGTCTCTGCAAAAAAGCAGATATACCCGTTGTTTGTGACCAACAAAAACGTAGTTATCAGTGAAACAGCATGTCTTGCCAAAAACAAGCCAAACGAGTCTACAGATTGGAAGGAAAGGGGCTGGGGGTGGGAGAAGATTTTTTTTTGTCAAATGTACTAATGAGCTTCACGGTAGTAGTAGAGGCAAGGTGTTAATTAAGCCGTCGTTATCATGTAAAATGGCGAGGCCGAATGCTCGCCTCGGTACAAGCACCAAAAAGTCCCACAGGGAAAGTCGTCCCTGGCAGGACGAATGTTGGCCTCCTCTGGGGAAAACCGTGAGGTGTGTTATGAGGCCTAAGCACACCCCACAAGCTGAGTCACTGCAAGGTCGCAAGAGCAATCCATGTCTACTGCGCTTTGCCAGATTAACCGCCGTTGCGAATGATGAGCCTGCGGACATTCTGGGCCCAGAGCCGACGCAGGTTGAGCGCACAGATCCTTCGCATTGAAAAGTCACCCACCACTGAGTGTTGAAAAACAGCTTCAAATGTCAACGATAGAATCCCATATCGTGTGAAATACAATGAAAAGGAAACGTGAAAAAGTGACCTCAATTTTAGAAAACATCAAATACACCAATGTTGTACTTCAAGTACACCAAGTGTGCCAAGTTGTACTTCAAAAATAAAAAACCCTAGCATGTATAAAGCATTCCCTCAAAATGCACCTACCTGCCTTATACAGCCATCTTTACCTCCACCACCGAAGGTGGAGGGAGGTTGTTTTCACCCCTGTCTGTTTGTTTATCTGTGAAAAGGAAATCTCAAAGAAGTTATGGACAGATTCAGATGAAACTTGCTGGACAGGTCGGGTGTGTGACAAAGACGAATCAATTTGATTTTGGTGAAGATCTGAGAATCCAGATCTGGATGCGAGAATTTTTAATTTTTGAAAAGTAATTCTTCACAATTGCACGATAGGGCCAAAAACTATAGCATGATATAGCATGATATTTCAAAAAGTTGCGGACGACTGATGACAAAATGTATTGCTCATCAGTCGGGTGGTGGTATGCTGTCTACCGAGTGCCGTTCGAGTTATTTTCATGTCATTTTACATTCAAAGAGCCACCGTCTTCATGATGATATCGCCACTTGCTAAAACAGTGAGCAACCGGGAGGAAATACGTACCGAGTCACATTCATGGGTCATAAGTACTGTCCAGGCGCACATCAACGACACTAAGAAAGCATGCTATATATAATTTACTAAAAGTGAGTAACTATTCATATGATGCTGACATATCAATCATCAGGCATGTCAAACCTCTTTTTTTGTATACTGAATCGAGGCTCGTGAAAGAGCTAACATTTATTTCACAAACAAATCAACCAGACAAACAAAACACACAAAAAGAGGGAGCGGAAGACAAGATGGGGAGAGAAGGGGAAGCACACAAACCACAACATTTGAGAGCAGGGAGAAGTGTGGGAGGGAGAGGGCTTGGGGGCAGGAGGCGTGGGAAGGGGGGGGGGGGGGGGGGAGAGGTATAAAACACAAGGGGACCGAAATTAGCGGGGGTAGAAAAAGTTGAAGTTGTCGGGTGCCTTTTGGTACTTAATTTGGTCATTCCGTTGCAGCATTTCATGGAAAGGTAAATTTTTGTGAAGTTATGCTATTGCCTGCCAATGGGTGCTCTTAATTTATTCTACACCAATCCCAGAGGATGGCACAGAGGTAACGCATGATTTGCCTTTGAACCGTTGAGTCTGGGTATGATTCCCAAACGACGGTAAATTGTCGGACTGGTGCTTTGCAGTCAAGGCAGTGCATCAGTTATTTGCATCAGGATGTTAAGTTGAGGACCGATCTGCGAGGAATAGTTTGTGGATGTTAAATATCCTAAGGTGGCTTTTGCGAAGAGAAGGCAAGTTATCACGTACACCTTGCCTACATTCAAAATGCCCGTCCTAAAGTTCAGGGACACTGCATCAGTTGTACACCTGCGTCTCATTACTCACACTGCGGTCAAAAGCCGGGTGCGTGAGTATTGCGATTATCCCATCTGTGCGTTTGTTGGCAGAATAACTGGACAATGAGGGCAGCGAGAATTGCCAAATTTGGCACAAAGCTTCCTATGATGAATGTCTTGGACGAGTTCAGCTTTGAGGTGACAAGGAAAAACATACAATGAAATTGAATGCAGGACTATATCTAATCTCATTGTGGCTGTAGTCCTGTATGTGAGTATTGCGATATTCACGTCTGCGTGTACACTGCACAATAGGAACCTCTGTCAAATTTGGCAATTCCAACTGCCAATATTATCGAGTTATTCTGCCGGCAAAACAAACACACAGACGTGTTGATTGCAATACTCGCGTATTGAGCAGAGACATGAGGCACATTAAAGGGTAATCTCGCACAAAAATAGATTGAGACTCCAGTTCGACATTCACAGGTGAGCCGATCTCTATTCAGATCAACAGCAACCGTGACTAAGGAGCAGAAACAGCTGACACTAACCTGGGATAGAAAGTCAAAGTCCGAATAAAGATTCAACTAGAACGGCACTCGATAGAGCGCATACCTCCACCACACTAAACAGCTTACGTTTTTTTTATCCCACCAATAGGCTGGATCTGAATCTTCAACCAAAATCAAATTGGCTAGTTCGTCCTCTCGCATAACCAACTCATCCACCTAGTTGTGCCATAACCCACGCATAACTTTTTGAGCTATTATATTATCATTATATAAAGTTTTAGGCCCCATGTCTCAATGGTGTAGAATCACACAAAAAAGATATTATGAGCCGGATCCTGATTCTAATTTTCCCCAAAATTTAATTGATTCTTCCTTGTCACACACCGAACCTGTCACCAAGTTTCGTCCAAATCCATCCACAACTGAGATATCCTGTTCACAAACAGACATACAGACAGATAGACAGCGGTGAAAACATAACCTCTGCTCACCTTCGGTGCAGATGAAAAGATAATTCAACACAGAATACAAGACTCAACAAGAAAGAGCAATTAGAGATTGCAGACCCTCGCTAGGATGTGTTTTCAGTGGTTTTTAAGGCTTTTAAGGGACAAACATGGCGGCCGAACAACGTGACCAATGACGTCATCATTATTTTAATTTTTTTTCTCCACAAATTTATCCCGACATTATGCTCAATAAATTTCATCTTAATCGGATGAAGTTTTGTATTTGTCGAACTATGACGTCATAATGGAGGCACCGATGACATCATAATCAACATATTTTGTTCCCCTTGGAGAGTTCTCTACAATGAACCTTGTCTCAATTTTTTCTATTCAGTGCTTTCGGAGATAGAGGTGCAAAGTTTTTCGATTTTTTCCAAAATGTCGGCGAAAACACTTGACCTATGACATCATAATTATCATTAAAAATTCCACAGGTGGAGTTGCATCTATGGTGAAAATTTGCTATCAATTGGACCAACGGATGCAGAGAAAAATCATATTTATCCTGTGCGACAAACAAACAGACAGACAAATGAAAAATCGGTCAGAGACCGAAGACTTGCCGGAATTCACTTTATCGGCCATTTAGGACAAATATGGCGGCCGAACCACGAGACCGATGACGTCATCATTAACATATTTTGTTCCCCATGGAGAGTTCTTTACAATGAGCCATGTCTCAATTTTTTATATTCAGCACTTTCGGAGATATGGAGGTGCTAAGTTTTTTGATTTTTCCAAGATGGCGGCCGAACCACGTGACCGATGACGTCATCATTAAGATATTTTATGCCACATGGAGAGTTCTTTACAATGAGCCATGTCTCAATTTTTTCTATTCAGCACTTTCGGAGATATGGAGGTGCAAAGTTTTTCGGTTTTTCCAAGATGGCGGCCGAACCAAGTGACCGATGACGCCATCAATTGGGCACAGTCGATTCCAGGACAAGACAAATACGTGTGCAAAGTTTGGCGATTCTACGTGCAACGGTGTAGACGTAGTGCTGCAAACAGACAGACAAACAGACAGACAGATGAAAAATCGGTCAGAGACCGAGTATTGCCGGAATTTACTTTTTTATTGGCTATTTTGGACAAATATGGCGGCCGAACCACATGACCGATGACATCATCATTAACACATTTTATTCCCCATGGAGAGTTCTTTACAATGAGCCATGTCTCAATTTTTTCTATTCAGCAATTTTGGTGACATGGAGGTGCTGAGGTTTTCGGTTTTTCCAAGATGGCGGCCGAACCACGAGACCGATGACGTCATCATTAACATATTTTGTTCCCCATGGAGAGTTCTTTACAATGAGCCATGTCTCAATTTTTTATATTCAGCACTTTCGGAGATATGGAGGTGCTAAGTTTTTTGATTTTTCCAAGATGGCGGCCGAACCACGTGACCGATGACGTCATCATTAAGATATTTTATGCCACATGGAGAGTTCTTTACAATGAGCCATGTCTCAATTTTTTCTATTCAGCACTTTCGGAGATATGGAGGTGCAAAGTTTTTCGGTTTTTCCAACATGGCTGCCAAACCACGTTACCGATGACGCCATCAATTGGGCACAGTCGATTCCAGGACAAGACAAATACGTGTGCAAAGTTTGGCGATTCTACGTGCAACGGTGTAGACGTAGTGCTGCAAACAGACAGACAAACAGACAGACAGATGAAAAATCGGTCAGAGACCGAGTATTGCCGGAATTTACTTTTTTATTGGCTATTTGGGACAAATATGGCGGCCGAACCACATGACCGATGACATCATCATTAACACATTTTATTCCCCATGGAGAGTTCTTTACAATGAGCCATGTCTCCATTTTTTTCTATTCAGCACTTTTGGTGATATGGAGGTGCTAAATTTTTTGGTTTTTCCAAGATGGCGGCTGAACCACATGCCCTATGAAATCATCAACATATTTCATTCCAAATGGAGAGTTCTTTACAATGAGCCATGTCTCAATTTTTTCTATTCAGGATTTTCGGAGATATAGAGGTGCTACGATTTTCGGTTTTTCCAACATGGCTGCCAAACCACGTGACCGATGACGTCATCATTAATATTTTATTCCCCATGGAGAGTTCTTTACAATGAGCCATGTCTCAATTTTTTCTATTCAGCACTTTTGGAGATATAGAGGTGCTAAGAGTTTTCGGTTTTTCCAAGATGGCGGCCGAACCACGTGACCGATGACGTCATCAATTGGACACAGTCTTTTCCAGGGCAAGACAAATACGTGTGCAAAGTTTGGCGATTCTACGTGCAACGGTGTAGACGTAGTGCTGCAAACAGACAGACAAACAGACAGACAGATGAAAAATCGGCCAGAGACCGAGGACTTGCCGGACGGAATGTACTTTTTTTATCGGCCATTTTGGACAAATATGGCGGCCGAAACACGTAACCGATGACGTCATTATTAACATATTTTATTCCCCATGGAGAGTTATTTACAATGAGCCATGTCTCAATTTTTTCTGAGTACTTTCGGAGATATGGAGGTGCAAAGTTTTTCGATTTTTCAAAGATGGCGGCCGAACCACGTGACTGATGACGTCAGCATTAACACATTTTATTCCCCATCGAGAGTTCTTTACAATGGGCCATGTCTCAATTTTTTCTGTTCAGCACTTTTGGAGATATCGAGGTGCAAATTTTTTCCAAGATGGCGGCCCAACGTGACCGATGACGTCATCAATTGGGCACAGTCTATTCCAGGGCAAGACCATTATGTGTACAAATTTTGGCGATTCTACGTGCAACGGTGTAGACGTAGTGCTGCAAACAGACAAACAGACAGATGAAAAATCGGTCAGAGACCGAGGACTTGCCGGAATGTACTTTTTTATTGGCCATTTAGGACAAATATGGCGGCCGAACCACGTGACTGATGACGTCATCATTAACATATTTTATTCCCCATGGAGAGTTCTTTACATTGAGCCACGTCCCAAGTTTTTCTATTCAGGACTTTCGGAGATATGGAGGTGTAACGTTTTCCGGTTTTTCCAAGATGGCGGCCGAACTACGTGACATATGACGTCATCATTAACATATTTTATTCCCCATGGAGAGTTCTTTACAATGAGCCATGTCTCAATTTTTTCTGTTCAGCACTTTTGGAGATATAGTGGTGCAAAGTTTTGCCGTTTTTCCAAGATGGCGGCCGACCACGTGACTGATGACGTCATCATTAACATGTTTTATTCCCCATGGAGAGTTCTTTACAATGAGCCATGTCTCAATTTTTTCTGTTCAGTACTTTCGGAGATATAGTGGTGCAAAGTTTGCCCGTTTTTCCAAGATGGCGGCCGAACCACGTGACTGATGACGTCATCATTAACATATTTTGTTCCCCATGGAGAGTTCTTTACAATGAGCCATGTCTCAATTTTTTCTGTTCAGCACTTTTGGAGATATATTGGTGCAAAGTTTTGCCGTTTTTCCAAGATGGCGGCCGACCACGTGACTGATGACGTCATCATTAACATGTTTTATTCCCCATGGAGAGTTCTTCACAATGAGCCATGTCTCAATTTTTTCTGTTCAGCACTTTGAGATATCGAGGTGCAAAAATTTTCGGTTTTTCCAAGATGGCGGCCGAACCACGTGACTGATGACGTCATCATTTGGGCACAGTACATCAGAGGGCAAGACCAATATGTGTGCCAAGTTTGGCGATTCTACGTGCAACGGTGTAGACGTAGTGCTGCAAACAGACAAACAGACAGACAGACAAACAGACAAACGAACAGATCAACATACTTGCCGGAAAAAAATTTCCGGCAAGTAACAAACAGACAGACAAACAAACGAACAGATCAACATACTTGCCGGAAAAATTTTCCGGCAAGTAACAAACGAACAGATCAACATACTTGCCGGAATCTTTTCCGGCAAGTAACAAACGAACAGATCAACATACTTGCCGGAATTTTTTCCGGCAAGTAACAAACAAACGAACAGATCAACATATACACAAAGAATTAAGTTAAGCACCCCCCCCCCGTTTTTTTACAACCTCGCACATTACAAGTTTGTTGTCGTCAAAACAGTGTAATATACCCATGATATTGCTATATTTTCTGGAGAAGTGATATTATGGTCACATAAAAACATAACAATCATGCCGTTTTCAATATTTTATTCTGAATAATTTAAGGTGAAATTTTTTGGGAATTTTAGGCATATTTTCACCTCAATTTAAGTATGGAGCTATAGGTCCATCACGGACAGTGTGGATGACGTTTATGTTTTCTAACGTACAGTCATTGTTCTGAGAAGACCTCTAGCGATCTTTGCATCAATAACGTGTGTAGGACCCACGTGATCGGATCACTGACTCAACCCTACGTCTCATAGACCCTGTAAGCCGTCGTATGCGTTGCTGTGGCAGGTTGAACCCCCTCGAGCACGTTTGGGACATGTTGGGACGACAAATTGCGAAGATGGTCCCTCCAATAGCCAATCTGGATGAATTGGAACGTGCATTACATCGGGAATGGAACAACCTGCCACAGCAACGCATACGACGGCTTACAGGGTCTATGAGACGTAGGGTTGAGTCAGTGATCCGATCACGTGGGTCCTACACACGTTATTGACGCAAAGATCGCTAGAGGTCTTCTCAGAACAATGACTGTACGTTAGAAAACATAAACGTCATCCACACTGTCCGTGATGGACCTATAGCTCCATACTTAAATTGAGGTGAAAATATGCCTAAAATTCCCAAAAAATTTCACCTTAAATTATTCAGAATAAAATATTGAAAACGGCATGATTGTTATGTTTTTATGTGACCATAATATCACTTCTCCAGAAAATATAGCAATATCATGGGTATATTACACTGTTTTGACGACAACAAACTTGTAATGTGCGAGGTTGTAAAAAAACGGGGGGGGTGCTTAACTTAATTCTTTGTGTATACTTGCCAGAATCTTTTCCGGCAAGTAACAAACGAACAGATCAACATACTTGCCGGAATCCTTTCCGGCAAGTAACAAACAGACAGACAAACCAACCGATCAACATACTTGCCGGAATCTTTTTCGGCAAGTAACAAACCAACCAATCAACATCCTTGCCGGATTCTATTCCGACAAGTAACAAACCAACCGATCAACATACTTGCCGGAATCTTTTCCGGCAAGTAACAAACAAACGGACTCAAATGCAATACCCTCTCCTCAGGCGAGGGTAATTTAGCAAGAAATGCCCATTGAGCAAGAAGGTTTCAGACGAGGAAGAGGGACTAGGGATCAAATGGAAAATCTGAGATGGATCAGGGAAAAGGCAAAGGGATATCAAAGAAATGTGCATCTCTCTTTTATAGATTATAGCAAAGCCTTCCATTGTGTTGATCTTGAATTTAAGTGGATTATTCTGAAATTAGAATGTCAGAGTGCCTGAAAAATCTGATAAGAAGCCTGTACACGAAACAATAAGTTACAGTAAGAACAGAGAATGGAGAGAGGCAGAATGGTTTGGAATGGGAAAAGGGGTGACACAGGTGTACATTATCTCCCCTTACTTGCTCAATCTGCATAGTGAGTACATCTTGAGGAAATCAAACTTGGATGACAGTGGCTGGAGTCGGATTGGAGGAAGATGCATCAACAATTTAAGGTACTGGTACACCCGCTCACTATGGGAGTGGAAAAAAGGGTCATTCCTCTTTGGGGTATGTAGATTACAGTCGATCTATCGTCGGATCTCAAGAACATTGGGTGTGTGTTCATTGACCAAGTTTCTTGTGGAGAGATCGCCAAGTGGTTTAAGCATTTGAGCAAGCACTCCATTCAAAAGGGTTAAGGAACGGCTGGCTGGCAAGCGCAAGCTGGCTGGCTGCTTGGTAAAGGAGCACAACCCGAGCTTCTCCCCCTCAGTTTCGTATCAAACAGTGGGAGCTTGTTTCAAAAGTTCGCTACAAAAAATGCCACAGTAGCAGCAGAAAGGGCCATGTTATTAACCCAACATTTGTGGGTTATATGGAGTGCAGGAGATCTTCGCTCACTTCTGTAAATAAACCTTACTTCACGGATGTCGGATTCCTCCAAATTTCTTCATTTCGTGTTATAAGCAGCATTAGCGACTGTTTAAAAAGCTAAGCATACGTGTTTGTGGTTTATAACATTTTTACTTCCTGTAGAAGCCGTTGCTCCCACAGAAACACCATTATAACTATAAGCTATTTATACATGTTATCACTGCAGGAAAAACGCCTGGGGGAAGTGGGACATTATTAGTATTAATATTGTTTTGTAATAACATTAACAATATGTGATTATCATTCATTTTGTTGTTAAAAGCGTCTTTGGAAAAACGCCACGATAAATCTTCTTATTTGGACAAACGCCACGATGAAGCTAATTTAACATTGATATACACCTCAACACGCAACGCCACTGACGGAAATGGCGGGGAAAACCCGCTCGGGTGAGAAAACCCCCTTGGGGAGGGGGGCAAATGAATGCGCTACAACCTTCATTATGTAACCCTTGGTCATCCTGTCAAGTTTGGTTAGCCTCGATGTTGTATACAAAAAAAAAAAAAAAAAAAAAAAAGTAACGACGGCATGTATTGGCATAAAAAATTCATCAGACAGACAGACACACGAAATTGCGTATTTTAGTATGATGCTGAAAATACTAGTCTTTTGGTAGAAAGTGAAGAGGACTTGATGAAACTGCTGTAAACAGTGAAGAAGGGAAGTGAAAAATCTGCTCTTTATTTAAACCTAAAAAAAGTCTAAAATCTTGCCAACTGAGAATGTCGATGTGTTCGGATTGGGAGACGATCATGTGGAAATAGAATCCAGAAAGATGAAGCTATCCACAATGACTGAAGTGATTGGTTAATGTGGAGGAAAAATTAAATACACGGTTATTGGTGGGGAGAAGAGTAACGTCGAAATTTTCAAAGATCGGGAAAGACAAATATGTGATATAATACAAACCAAGAGGAGGCTGGAGAATGCTCTGGTATTTTGTGAGCCATGGGCGGTGATAAAGAAAGACATGAAGATTGATAGTTTTGAAATGTGTAGTTGGAGATGAATGTTAAAAATGCTAGACTGCAAGAACAAACAAATCGGTTCTTGAAGAAATGTATCCACCATGAACATTGGAAGCTCTGATGAATTCTAAAACAGAAATGGTCATACTTTGGACACATCATGCACGCAGAAAATGAAACTCTGGAGAAATAAAAAATGCTGGGTATGATTGAGCGAAGAATAGGAAGAGGCAGACAATATATTGTATATGCTGCATGGATGGGTTAAAGGCTGCAACCAAGTTGAAAGGCAGCCAGACATTTGGGAAGCCATACAGGTTGGTGATGTTTGGAGAAATCTAATCATAAATGTCACCAGAAGACAGCAATGACTTGATGGAACTGGATGACACGATGATCCGGATTGGCCACTGAATCAGGCATTCAATAATCTGAAGGAATTATTCAAACCATCAGACTTCCTTTTTGTGGAAGGAATGTATGGACACAAAAGGTCTGAAGGTGAATATCGGAAAGACGAAGGTGATGGCAAGTGGTAAAGCATGTGGTGAGGTGGAAAGAACTGGGAAGTGGCCCTGTGCTGTGTGCAGGAAGGGTGTCGGAGTGAACTCCATTCAATGTACAATGTGCGCTGAGTGGGTTCATCAAAAATGTAGTGGTCTGAGAGGGTCATTAACCAGTGTGGCAGCTACATTCAAATGTAAGGTGTGCACAGAGGGAGCTGCAGATGGAGGAAATGTTGAGTTGGATCTTGGAGACGGCGTGAAGCTGGAAGGTGTGAAAACATTTTGCTACCTCGGAGACATGCTGAATGGAGAAGGTGGATCAGACTCGGCAACGGTTGCTCGAGTGAGATGTGCATGGAAGAGGTTTCGGGAACTGAGTGGCGTGTTGATGAGGAGGGGAGTGTCGTTGAAGCTGAAGGGAAAGGTGTATGCTGCATGTGTGAGAAGTGTTATGATTTATGGGGAGCGAGACATGGGTAATGAACGTAGAACAGCAACGAAGGTTGGAAAGGGTGGAAATGCGAATGGTTCGGTGGATGTGCTGAGTATCGTTGAGAGAGAGGAAGACAAATGATGAATTGCGAAAAATGATGGGAATAGAGCCTGTGATTGATGCTGTGAAGAGGAACAGGTTGAGATGGTTTGGTCATGTGTTGAGGAAGGATGAAAGTGACTGGTTCAGAAGAGTGATGGAAATGAATGTAGAAGGAAGTAGAGGACGGGGAAGACCGAGAAAGACTTGGCTAAAGATGGTGGAAGAAGAAATGCGGGCAAGGGGGTTAAACAAGGAGAGATGCAGAAAATAGGGCAAGATGGAGAAGATTGTCATGGGGACCGCAAGGCTAACCCCCGCTCTAGCAGGGAAAATGGCCTTAAAACGCATGTTGTTGTTGTTGTTGTTATAGACCTTTTTTGTGCTCCACTTACATTGCAATTCGAAGAGTTCAGAGCAGTGGCAAGAGAGTTGGAAGCTTTAATGTAGTTCATCATTGCACATGCCCAATTTGCTTTGGTATTATAATATTCATGAATGCTCAAACAACCTGGGTTGACATTCTCAAGGATAGCATATTGTTGCGGATATGAGGATTGTATTTTTTTTATTGTGTTGTATTGTAGTAAATTGTTGTGAATTATTGCTTTAGTCTGGACCCTCCTGCCTCCAGTGTTGTATAAAGGTCAAAGGGCGTTCCCGTAGTTAATTCCATAAAGCATACACGTTAGCCAATCGTAGATTTCCCCCTGGTTGATAGTTATATCTTTATTATGTGTATTAGGGTAAGGCCTTGTCTCCCATTAAGATGACACTCCATTGCACCAAGTGAAATAGAGTAGATTCCTTTCATTTCCCATTCCCACTCCCAAAACTTTCATTGCCTTTCATCATTGCCAAGCCTCGATTGCCAGTTTCATCCCCTCCAAAACCACCATTGAACATGTGCTCGGGTCGGGGAAGAAAGGCGTGCCCGCCCATCGTCATCAAGGGCGGAGCTAGAGGGCCGTGCCGACCAATCAGGGCCAAGGTGAGCCCACCGATTGGGCGTGTCCTGAAGGCCGGCGGCTTGATCGCCGGAGGCGCTATAAAAGCGCGCGCGCAAGGACGTTGTAGAGTGGAGTAGTTGCTGAGTTGTGTAAAAAGATCATCCAGGGAGAACCAACTGTAAGATGAGCTTTGACAAGACTACATTGAGATCACCCAAAGAAGCTTTGTACACAGCAACGGCTGATCAAGTGGGCCGATGTTTGTTCCTGAGCTGGTGCTTTTCCGAACAGAGTCCGAGGCTGGCATGTGAGCAAAAGAACATAGAGAACATTAAGGAGATCATCATCCAGGGAAGCACAAAGCCTGTTGTAGTCCTGGCAAAGCACGCGACGTCCACAGCAGCAGCAGCAGCAGCGGCGGCCACAGCAGCAACAACACTCAACAGCCGCTTGGGGCCTGGACGGCGGTTTTGAGCAGGGCCGCGAAGGAACGGCGGCTGCTAAACGCGCCGATCGTGCTGCAGGACACCTAGGACCTTCCTTTCCCTCCAGCCATCCACCTCCTGCCTTTCCATCCTTTTGGTGTACGTGAGTTTGTTCTGTTTGTTTTGTCCTTGGGTAGTTAATTAAGCTCGTATAAGCTAGCGTTGCACTGTCTCTCTAAAATCTTCTGTATATTATTTTCTTATCTTTCCTTCTCCTTGGTTATTTTGAGCCTGTATATAGTAGGAATAAATTTAGTAGTATTTTCAACCTTTTTTTCGTCTTCTTCTTCTTCTTCTTCACATCCGTGTCGCTTTTGTCTTTTCCATATTGAATATCTGTGGCGCAATCCGGCCAACGTTCGGGAATCGGGTTAGTCGGGGTAACTGTTAGGCCGCGGTGCCATCCGCTCGGCAAACCAACATCTTATCCGCGGGCCTGTGGTGAAAATGTAAGTTGAACCCAGGTGTGACGCTCACTTAAACCACTGGGCGGTGTCTATAAGACCTCGGGACGTCCGCGACTCGAGGCCACTCCTGCGGCTTTATACAATGACATGTAGAATTGAATGGTACGTACCCACTTATATTCTAGGCTTGCTTGCATTGACTGATATATCCAATCTTTCTCATATGATGCCTTGATCCTGACATATATGTTGCATGGTGTATTTTACAGGATGTTGTTACGATCTAATTGAAATTAAACCTATCTATGGGACGAGTTGTGGATCTGGTTGATTTTCACAACACTTAATTTCAATTATGATCTTCGGAAATGGCGGGACACGAGTCTTGCGATGGCCGGATGAACGCAGATCACAGACGAGCGTTCCCGACATTCTCCGCGCTCCTGCGAGGCCCACCTCGGAGAAGAATGACCGGCGGAGGACCCGTCGAGCTAGCTCCAGCTACGGAGCTCCGACTACTCTCGCCGCCGGTCTGCCTCAAAAGGACCGGATGCGATGGGGACCTCGCAAGCCTTTTGCGGGACCGCGTCGTCAAAACGCAAACTGCTCTCCTGAGGCCCGAACGCCGGAGCAGGCATGACGGACTCCGGCAAGGCGCCTGCTGAAGGAGGCCACTGGGAAATGTCCTGGGCCGCAACCCCGTCGGAACGACGGACCCGCTTGGCGCCGAAGGTACGAGTCTAGCCTCGGTTGCTCGAAGCGCTAACGGCTCCGTCCGAGAGAATCATCCGAGATTTGCGTGCCTCGGCCCGAGATGAGATTCCCACGCGAGAGATCACGACTCCCATGTCGGCCATGCCTCCACATGGCCGGCACACTCCGACCACTCGCTACTCGGTGGAATCGCCTCCTCCGCGGGGGCCGGCACACTCCGACCACTCGCTGCTCGGTGGAATCGCCTCCTCCGCGCGGATCGCGCACTGCTCGTCAGGATCACGCCGTGCCTCACACGGCCGGCTCACCCTGACAACTCGCTTCTCGGTGGAACCACCTCCTCCACGCGAATCGCGCACTGCTCGTCGGAATCACGCCATGCCTCACACGGCCGGCTCACCCTGACCACTCGCTTCTCGGTGGAACCACCTCCTCCGCGCGAATCGTGCACTGCTCGTCGGAATCACGCCGTGCCTCACACGGCCGGCTCACCCTGACCACTCGCTTCTCCTCCGCGCGAATCGCGCACTGCTCGTCGGAATCACGCCGTGCCTCACACGGCCGGCTCACTCCGGCTGCTCGGGAACTGCGCCCTTCGCGGGCACCACTCTGCGAGGCCGGCGATTCTGATCGTGGCTCGTCGCAATCCCACCTTAGCGCGAATCGCGCGCTGCCCCATCGCGGGCACAACCCGATCAATCGCTGCACGGTGGAATCACCTCCTACGCGCAAATCGCGCACTGCGCCCTTCGCGGGCACCACTCTGCGAGGCCGGCGATTCTGATCGCGGCTCGTCGAAATCCCACCTACATGTGGCTACTCAACGAGGCCGGCGAACTCCGCTGCCCGGAATCGCCTCAATGGAGGCTCGCTTGGCACCATGCGAGGACTCGTCGCAGCACGGATGAGTTTCTAAGGACGTCGAGCGGGACCTTCATAGCCTTTCACGACACTCGGGCTTATGCTTATGATAGATGATCGTATACCATGTGTATTCTATATGACTATCGGTATGGCATGTATCGGCATGCCGGCATGTATCGTATACCATGTGTATTCTATATGACTAACTATGTCTAAAACTCCGGACAAAACACGGCCCGAAAGCTAAACAAACGAGACGCTACTTCAGGGCGTGATATGTATTCGATCCTTTGACCCGAAAGCTAAGCACACGAGACGCTACTTCAGGGCGTGATATGTATTCGATCCTTTGACCCGAAAGCTAACAAACGAGACGCTACTTCAGGGCGTGATATGTATTCGATCCTCTGACCCGAAAGCTAACAAACGAGACGCTACTTCAGGGCGTGATATGTATTTGATCCTTTGACCCGACTGCTAAACAAACGAGACGCTACTTCAGGTCGTGCAGTCTATCGCTGCCAAGCATGCTCGCCCTCTCGACTCGGCGTGCTCGCCCTCTCGGCTCGGCGTGCTCGCCCTCTCGACTCGGCGTGCTCGCCCTCTCGACTCGGCGAAGCCGCACTGATTCAACGGGCCGAGCTCAACTTTCGGTTTCCCTCGTACGCGGTGTGCCCTAGATAATACTTTTCGCTCGTCGGCCGGGTTCGTATTCCGTACACCGATCTCGAGCCCGCTCGAATGCTGCTGCCCAATGGACGCGAGACTTTGGATTTCGGAGTGCTACTTTACTCCGTCTGGGGATACCGCTCAGCTGGAACTCGCCGTCAAACCTGCCCGCACGCGCCCGAACCAATTGATGACGTCATCGACTAAATCACGCGTTTGCTTTACAGCACCGCGCCCGATCGATCCCGATTTAACTGTTTCCCGCGCTTGCGTCATCAGAGTTCGTCTACCTGGGTACCTCTACAGATAGCAGAAATCGATAGCATCGAAATACTCAATCTGACCGCCCCTGCCCGAAAGTGCGTGTCATAACGTGGCGGCCTTCGAGGGCGACTAGCCAACATCGCGGACTTATGCCGTTAATCGATAAGGCACGGGGCATTTGGGGGTGCACGGTGACCCCATGACACGGTGACATTGAGCGTTGCGCCCGACTCCCTCGTCTCCTGAGCAAGCCACGAGGGCACCGGCCCGCCGGATCGCCCTTGACTCTGGGCTTGTTGCTTCTAGGACACTTGGGGGGGGTGCACGGTGACCCCATGACACGGTGACATTGAGCGTTGCGCCCGACTCCCTCGTCTCCTGAGCAAGCCACGTGGGCACCGGCCCGCCGGATCGCCCTTGACTCTGGGCTTGTTGCTTCTAGGACAGGTCTCCTGGCTCGCCTCCACACATTTCGAGACTGCGAGACGCCTCGCCCGGCCGCTGCCTGATTGCGTTCCCTCTGACCCAGACTGTGAAGGTCGCTCGACTTCGGTGCGCGATGCGCAGCTATTATCTCACACTTCCCGACGGGGGGGGGATGGATGAGTGAGGGGGTGAGATGATGATCCATCCATCCGGGGGCCATCCTCTTGGCTGTCGATCCATCCATCCGGGCCATTCTCTTGGATGTCGATCCATCCATCCGGGCCATTCTCTTGGATGTCGATCCATCCGGGACGTTTTCCATTTCTCCGTGCGAGACATAGTCTCGACGTTTTCTCTCCGGGACAATCCCTCCGGGACGGTAGCCGGTATAGCCGATCTTCACCGATCCTCTGCGCGCTGTGCTGCAGGTCGGAAGCATTCTGCGTGCTTCGCTGGGAAGGCGCATTTCGGTCGTTTTGTGCGGCGTCGTAACGGCCATGCCGGTCGTTCGGGCAGCCTACGGAGGGCACTCGTGGCAAACGTTTTGCTTGAAACTATTTGCCGGAGCTTGTAATTCGTACGCGCTGCCGTCAGAGAGCGCTCGAGTCTCGTGATTTCAAAACAGGGGGACTCCGGGGTATCGCGTAACTCTCGTTATGGCTCTCGTCGGTTCTCTCCCTCGGCAATTCCATGACATGGATCTAATGTGGATCGACCATGTACCCTTGGGAGCCAAGGCAGGTACAGACTTACTGTAATGGACTTACTGTAGTGGCCTCCTGTCATGTAATCTTACTTACTGTTACAACTCCTAGGCCGGTACAGACTTACTGTAATTGACTTACACTGTCATGGCCTCCTGTCATGTAATCTTACTTACTGTTGCAGCTTACTGTAAAGAGGCTTACTGATTTACACATCTTCCACATCGACACATCTTCCTGTAATGTGTTGCCTTGCGACGAATAGACATGGCTTACTGGTTTACACATCTTCCACATCGGCACATCTGCCTGAAATGCGTTGCATTGCGACGAATGGACATTCGCTCTTCGACAAGGTACACCTTATGTAATGAGTTGCACATCGCAAAGGTACACCTTATCCAGCACATAGGCCTGTGAGACTAGCCTATTGTGACCCACAGGCTCATCGTCTGCCAGTATCAGACATGTTTGCTAACCAGACTATGAGTGCGCCTAGAGAACATCTGCCGTCCCTCCCTTCGCCTGATACACCCCTGCCTGAAGCGGTGAGGGCACTGAGGTGCCCCTCCGACACCTGCCTCCAGCGGCTACTCCGAAGCAGGGGACTCCGGATTTGGGGGCGACGTACCCGGTAGTTTCCGAACCTGTGCTGGCAGGGTAATTCGCCACACTGACCTCTACGGATGGACCGACTGACCTGTACTACTGATAATGGATTTGTTTCGTATAGCGCTTTCCAGGAAGCCCTACAGACGCTTTGACAGTGTGTGAACCATAACACAATGGCGCACAGACAAGAATCAATAGGGATATTTCTTTGACACCCTAATAATGATATGATGACTTCCTCTCCCTATTAATGCTGACGCGCGCTCGCTTCCTGCCTAGTGGCAGCATAGTTCTAACGGCGGGGAGAATGTGGTGAAAATGTAAGTTGAACCCAGGTGTGACGCTCACTTAAACCACTGGGCGGTGTCTATAAGACCTCGGGACGTCCGCGACTCGAGGCCACTCCTGCGACTTTATACAATGACATGTAGAATTGAATGGTACGTACCCACTTATATTCTAGGCTTGCTTGCATTGACTGATATATCCAATCTTTCTCATATGATGCCTTGATCCTGACATATATGTTGCATGGTGTATTTTACAGGATGTTGTTACGATCTAATTGAAATTAAACCTATCTATGGGACGAGTTGTGGATCTGGTTGATTTTCACAACAGGGCCGTAACAATATTTACCTTTGAAATTCTCAACTCTACAATAAAATGTCATCCTGGTGCTTCACAGTTGGTACACCATTCTTTAAAGGGGATATTAAAGCAGTTGTCCCATCTACCCACATTAAATTGTGGATGTTACAAAACCCGCACAACCACTTGAAAACAGTATGCCATTGTGCGCACCATATATGGCAACCGAGTAAAATTCAAAACTGCTGACCTAATATATGGGAGCCACTGCATGATCAGCGTGCCACACCACCAATAATAATGAAAAGCAGCAGCAAGGTGCTACTCATTTGCATTCCAAGTCTTTGTTTCTGAAAATATTGAGCAAGTAAACACACACAAAAGCACACGCAGATATTTCAACATCCATTAAGAGTGTGACTTGGAGGGGATGGAGGGGGTGGGGGGGGAGAGCTCCATAACTAGACCATGGTTAAGTGTAGTATAGTCTGTGTGTTTTGAATAGCTGTTAGATTGACATGAAACAAGGACCTGTCAGTTTAAGTCATTTGTTACACGTAATGCTAAGGAGTCATCGTATGTAATTTATAGACAGGTTGGATCTTAATATGTGGGTGTGAATACCTCCTGGTAGGCAGGGCTATTAAGCAAGAACTTCTCATGAGAGAGGCACACATCTGTCTGGCCAGTGCGTGTCAGCCATGGCAGTGTAATGTGCTGTGGAGACAGAAGTGCCACGCCCCCGTTGGCGGAACGGCCAGAGCAGGGGACTCCACCCAGGAGGAGGAAGATTGAGAAAGGATCACGCTTGAGGAAGGAGGGATCAGGAGAGACCTGGAGATGACAAAGAAGCCTCATCGTTCAGAGAGGAGATTGCAAAAGCCTTGTGTGGAAAGATGACAGGCAAACTGATCACAGAGTTTGGATTGACCCAACCTGGGTTCTCTGTGTGCGTGGAGGAAGAGGATGGAGGATACCCCCAGGAAGCCTTGCTTTAAGCTCAAAGGGGCCCAAGAGGCCTGGTGGAGGAGGTGGATCATCACTGGCATTCCACACCAAACACCATTTCATTGTACTTATTTTAGCTCTTGGTCGCTATCGTCTCGCACCTGGTTCCCAAACTGGTCTAATTTGAGCCTGGCGTCCACCCTGCGCAACAGATAAGGGAAGTCTCATCTACAATTGTTTTGTTGTAGGAGTGTTATCTGCTGCACTTAGTGGGTTTGGAATTGTTTGATTTCCAATCATCATACATAAGGTTGTATATCCCCATTCACCACTGTATCCATTTGACTAGCTTGGTTCGTTCCGTTTTTGTTTATAGAGTCTTGTTACCCTCTTCCTTGTTTACTTTACAAATAAATCCTTGAGAATGTAAGAAAATGTGTTTCAGCTATCAGTTTCTGTGTCCATGTACCGCCATTATATTGGCCCAATTGAAACTCCTTCGAGAACAAGGTTATAATTAATTAAATAAACAGCGCAATAACTAATAAAACATAGTTTGGTCCCTCTCACAAGTCTAACTCGGCGCTGAGGTTCCTGTTCTAACAGACGTGACATCTGGTGATCAGGTGTGTAGGATTAGTACCAACGCTCTCTCCAAAGAAAAATTAAAATCAAATTTTGAGTGGAAAAGAGCGTTATTTTTCTTTTCAATTTAAATGTGCACAGGAAACATGGACAATATGGCACATGCCCATGTTATAACAGATAGTGAGGAACATGCTTGGAGGTGAGCTGGCGGTGGGGCCTTGTGGGGAGGAGCATGGCGTAAGAACGGTTCACACTCCTGAAGTCACTCTTAGCCCTCTGAGGTGTGAGAGGGTCAGGAGTCTGGCGTGATGTCCACACGGGCCATGTTGGAAAGAATGACAGAATTTAATAATTTGTAAGTGCAAATTAATAAAAATAATGAACAAATGCGGGGGGAAACAAATAAAAGTCAAGGTTAATTCATAGCACAAATAAAGACAATGATATTTTTGCAGGAAAGGCATGTGCACAGATAAGAAGTGGAATGGCAGGTTTGTTTCTGTGGACTAAGGAAAGTTCGACAATTTTTTTTTTCCGCACTGATCTACACGTAATACCTCATAATGTCAAAGTCGAATTTTGTTTTTAGAAATCCTTACAAAATAATTAAAAATGAAATGCATAAATATCTAATTTACATAAGTATTCAACCCCGTCAATCTATATCTATAAAACACAGTTTGTGTGTGTGTGTGTGTGTGTGTGTGTGTGTGTGTGTGTGTGTGTGTGTGTGTGTGTGTGTGTGTGTGTGTAATGTTACCGATAGACTCCTAAACGGAGAGGCTCACGTACTTGATATTTGGCATAGACATAGCCATTGAGCCTGGGACGAACATGGCCGAGACCATATTTGACGAGATCCATATTTTTTATTCATATTTACCTCAGCGCATTACAGCGAAGTACCCGCTAATCTCAGCCGGTTCCAGAGCAGCTCGCTGATTCGCTCAGAGCGATCACGTGATGTTCCATTCCCGCCGCCAGACTGATTCGCTCAGAGCGATCACGTGATGTTCCATCCCGTCACATGTCACACGTTTTCTCACCTTTTATGCGATCGTGTTTTGTATCGATTTTGTGCGATATGAATTAAATGTCTTTGAAACAGCTGTGAAACGTCTTTCCACAACCCTTCCGTAATCGATTGGAGCAGTTTATTGCCGCACAAAACGAGATCCGCGAAGCGAGTTGGTCGAGTCGTGCTGACCAAGATGGCGACACGGCGGCTTCACTTTTCACGGAGTATGAGCGTTCTATATATTTTCAATTCAGTGCGCCCGTGATTTGTGGCATAGACATGACCATTGGGCCTTCACGGTGTAATTTGGGCGAGGCTTTTGTCCGAGTGAGCTTGAGTCGAGAGGGCGAATGTACGGGTTGGGAATGTACGGGTCTCCCTTCCCCCACCCGGCAACGCCGGTACTGGAGGACGTCACAGGATCGGTGAGTCTCCAAAATCCGCTTCGTGCTGTTGCGAATATGCAGGACTATGTCCGATTGTTGTGCTGCTCTCCGACCATGAGAACTGCACCGTCATTGTTGACTGGCCATCCCCTTCCCTCCCCCTTCCCCCTACCCCTCCCCTTCTCCCCTCCCCCTCCCCTTCTCCCCCTCCCTTTTCCCCCTCCCCTTCTCCCCCTCCCTTTTCCCCCTCCCCTTCTCCCCCTCCCTTTTCCCCCTCCCCCTCCCTTTTCCCCCTCCCCCTCCCTTTTCCCCCTCCCTTTTCCCCCTCCCCCTCCCCCCTCCCCCCACCCTACCCCCTCCCCTTCTCCCCTCCCCCTCCCTTTTCCCCCTCCCCCCCCTCCCTTTTCCCCCTCCCCCCCCCCGTTCCCCTCCCCTCCCCTCCCCCCTCCCCTCCCCAACCCGGCAATGCCGGGTACTTATGCCGGGTACTTATGCCGGATTCCCCCCCCCCTCCCCCCTCCTCCCCCTCCCCTCACCCATCCCTCACCCTCCCCATCCCTCCCTCTTCCCTCCCCCCTCCCCCCCTTCCCCTCCCCCCCTTCCCCCCTCCCTCCGGCCCTTCCCCCCTCCCCTTGGGATCCTACTTCTTGGAGAGGATTATTCAGAAAGTGGATGGGAGGGTTGCCCAGTCGGTCTTTTCGGAGAGACATCGTAAGAGTGTGAGATTTGTCAGGATTGAAAGACATGTTCCACTTGTTTGCCCAGTCTGTGATTTTGTCCAGGTCTGCAGAGAGTGAGGAGGCTGCAGACTGCCGACCTGAGGGATGAGGAATGGAGCGACAGAGAGTAGAGTCATCAGCAAAGAGATAGAGAGGATTTTCAAGAGAGTCAGAGAGATCATTGATGAAGACCAGAAAAAGCACAGGGCCCAGAACACTGCCTTGGGGAACTCCAGCCTGAACAGGAAGAGGAGATGAGAGAAACCCATTCAAGGACACACGTTGACTACGACTAGAGAGGAAGTCCGCCAGCCATGCATGGAGATTTCCCTGGATACCAAAGGAGGAGAGTTTGGTGAGCAGAGCGGGGTGCCAGACCGTATCGATGGCACGTGATATGTCAAGGGAGACAGCTCTAATTTTCTGTTTGGCATTGAGGACCTCCATCCATTGTTGAGAAAGCAGAAGCAGCATGACCAGAGTAGAGTGACCAGGTCTGAAACCAAATTGA
Source organism: Myxine glutinosa (assembly GCF_964187855.1). Taxonomy (NCBI): domain Eukaryota; kingdom Metazoa; phylum Chordata; class Myxini; order Myxiniformes; family Myxinidae; genus Myxine; species Myxine glutinosa. Next base: position 10,791,253 of record NC_136270.1, on the reverse strand, counting down.
TGATCAGAGATCAAGCCATTGGAGAAGAGGGAAGATTTCATATCCAAAGCAATGATGGATTCCATGACTTTGCTGATAATTGGGAGAAGGCTGATTGGTCTGTAGTTGCTGGGATCTGTTTTTGCACCTTTTTTGTGCAAAGCGGTGATGTTGGCTGATTTCCAAGCAGATAGCAGATGACCTTGAGCAAAAGAGAGGGTGAAGAGAACAGAGAGAGGGAGTGAAAGGGCGGAAGAACAGGATTTTAGGACCCGTGGGCTGATGCCGTCAGGTCCAGTTGCAGAATCAGAGTCGAGGGTTAACAGAAACTTTTCCACCTTGTCAGGAGGAAAGGACACAGAGTCCAGGAGCAGCTGGGTACGACTGGGTACGGTGGGTACAGAGAGGGATGGGTTTGGGACACAAGATTTAGAGGCAAACACAGAGTTGAGGCATTCAGCTTTTTCACGTGCGGAGTCAGCCGTGTAGCCGTTTGAGGTGAGGGAGGGGATGGAGGGGGAACAAACACCAGAAACAGATTTGACCAGACGCCACCAGGATTTGGAAGAGGGAGACAGATGAGAGTTCGGTCTTGAGAATGGAGAGATATTGTTTCCTGACTCTCCTGAGGGTGGACACACACTTGTTTCGGGCTTTGTGAAAGGAAATGAGATTTCCTTCCGTTGGATTTGCTTTCCAGGAAACAAAGGCAAGTTGTTTCTGGGCAACAGCCTCACCACAAGATTCCGTGTACCATGGACGGGAGGAAGGGTATGACAACTGAAGACGAGATGGGATAAATCTGTGCATGAGAGAGAGAGCAATTTACTTTGGAAGAACCAGGATGAGTTGATGTCAGAGGCGGTAGAGACGGGAGACCAGTCCAGATGATTGATGGCTGCTTGAAGACCGTGCCAGTTGGCCTGAGTGAAATGCCAGACTCGGTCGACGCTGAGGAGGCTCTCTGAGAATGGCCAGAGAGATGTCCACTTTAACAAGCACATGATCAGAAGAACCGATTGGAGCAGAAGAAGAGCAGCAGACATTTGCAGGGAAGTTAGTCATAACCAAGTCCAGAAGAGAAGATACTCCATTGACTGAGATCCGGGTCGGGAAATTGACAGATTGTGTCAGTCCCAATGAGTCGCAGAAGTCCTTTGCTGAGGTGCCATGGCTGGTGAGAGATGAACCCACACCCAGCCAGCTGGCATGATGACAGTTGAAGTCGCCACGTATGAGGAAGAGAGAGTTTGGATGAGTTGATAGAAGTTGGTCCATGTTGTCCGACAGAGAAATGTAAATGGAGTCATCACTGTTTGGAGGACGGTACAGAACACATATGAACAAAAGGTGGGAGCGGAGAGGAAGCCGTAGCCAGAGGTACTCCTGTGGGTGGGGTGGAGAGAGGGCAGTGCAGGGAGAGTGAGGAAGAGAGTTTTTGATAAAGATAGCCACCCCACCACCAGGACGAGGCTCAGGTCTATCGTACCAGAGGAGGGAGTAACCAGGAAGAGATATTAAGGAATCAGAGACATCTTGAAGGAGGAAAGTTTCTGTTAAGCAGATCAAGTCTGGATTTTCAGAAGCAACCTGAATGGAGAGATCAATCAGGTTTGAGCGAAGGCCCCGGATGTTTGAGGTCCATACCGTTAGTGGGGAGAGAGGGGGAGCATCGGGTGCAGGACAGGGGAGGGGAGGGGGAGGGGTAGGGTCATATGAAGGGTGAGAGGGGGATGTAGGAAGAGCAGTTGATAGTGTGTCAGAGATTACAGAAGAGTTACAAGAAAGGGAAGGATGAGGAGGACGAAAGGTTTGATGGTGATGGAATGAGGCACAGTGAGAGTTTGTTTGAGGGGGGGGGGGGGGGCAGATGAAAGTAGAAGGTTGGGGGAGGTGGAGGTATGACATAGAAGGGAGACGAAGTGGGGAGGAGGCAGCTTTGAGAAGGAGGTGGGAGGAGGGAGAATTTGGGAGGGATGGTTGGGGGGGAGATTTGAAGGGGAGGGGCAAGGGGGTAGTTTAGAAAGTGGATGATTAATGAAAGATGAACATATATAACAAATTGGGTTTGTTGTGATTTTCAAGTTAGCGATTCGTTTAAGAACGACGGAGGAGGGATGGAATGAATGAGAATTTAGAGCATGGAGTGATTTGGAATCAAAAGAGATTGAATATTTTTTTGAAATGGAATGAGTTGAAGAGGAAATTGAAAGGAGCCTTTTAAATAAGAAGAAAAACAGCGTGTTGTAATAAACCACTGAATAAAACACTGAAGGAGATAGTTGAAACATATTTAAACAGAACTGTGAAGAACAATCTTATATTCACAAAAATACCAATGGGGAGAGGAAGCCTAGAGCGACGACCACGAGTCACTTGAACAGGGCAAAAGGTGGAAGGCAAGGGAAAATGGGGGCGGGGCGAGACAGCGCACGTGGGCAGAGGCAAAAGCACACGAGGAGAAAGGGAAAAAAAAGTTTTTTTCGTTTGTTTTTGGGGGGGTTGTGGGGGTTACAACGTTAGACAAATAGTAGATGTTTGGTGAAGCTTGGTGGAGAAGGGGAAATCAAAAAAGCTAGCAAAACAGCGAAGGAAGGAACAACCTTCGACGGGGGAAGGTCTTAGGCTGCAAGGCCTTGCTCGCGACGCGGCAAACAAACGATTAATATATGAAAGATAAACACCGAGAAACTTCCAAGGGGGACACTATAAGTTCACACACCGAACGATAAATACAGTTTCGACAAAATACAATTGTGAACAGACTTAACTTTGAAAAACGTGGAGACCGTGTGGACCGTCGAAAACCCCTGCCACCGTCTCCAAGATCTCACGAGAAGACCTCGCGAGAAGTCTGAGGTTTAAATAAGACAGGTTCCTCCAAGATCCTCTCTAACGATGTTCTAATCATTTGCAAATGAGCTGGTGCACCTGATTCTAATTTTACGTATTTGAAGTAGTGATAAATGTAGGGGTGTACTTACTTTTTCCACAGGCGAAATTTGCATTTATGTTTATTTAAATTATACAATGGACTACAAAATGTAAATGGTTCATGATATTTGATTGGTTTCTCGAGAAACCAACTTGGTTTCTGGGTCGTACCCATAAACCCAGGACTCATCGCCAGTGATCACTGTGTTGAGTAGGCTGGGATCGCTGTTCACAGTCTCCAGCATGTCCTGTGCGATCTCCAAACGGAGTTGCTTCTGCTCAATCGTTAGCAGCTTTGGTACGAACTTCGCTGAGATTCTCCTGAAGCCCAAATCCTCCTTCATAATGGAATGAACAGATCCAATGCTGACGCCCACCTTGTCTGCAAGTTCTCTGATCGTGATTCGACGATCCTGCATCACCAGGGTCCTCAATTGGTCAATGACGATCTCATTTCGGGATGTTGAGGGCCTACCCGAACGTGCTTCACTCTCCACTGATGTGCGGCCATCTTTGAAGTGGTTGTACCACTCCTTTATCTGCGTGGTGCTCATTGCTTCGTCCCCGAAGGCCTGTTGAATCTTGCGGGTCATTTCCACTTGGGAATCGCCAAGCTTTACACAAAATTTGATGCAGTAGCGTTGTTCAAGTTTTTCCGTCATTCTGTCAAAAAGGAAAATCCGACGGCACTCACTTACACTTCCTCACTCATCGGCGGTCTGCCGTCGAATGACAGCTTCTGCAGGTGGGAAAAAATTCACGTGTGCGCATTAGGATCGCCTACATACGTGCACCAATCAACGCCTCCCTAGCTTCATTTGTTTACGCATGACAAATTAAGGTCGCATACTTTTTGAACACACCTTGTATAAGGGTTGTTGCGTTCTGTATTCGTGGAAAACAACTGCTGCACGTCTACAAAAGTTATTACCGCTTCCTCTGGAGATGGTCCGTCAACTCGACAATGCTGTTTGTCGTGGAGTGGTGGCTTTACGAAATTACGGCATGAAACAGCGTGCTATTGCTCGGCAGTATGGCGTCACTCAAGGTCAGGTGTCAAAGATCCTGAAACGAAATGCTCAGAGGGGTGTCCCTACTCCAATACCGAGGCCAGGATGTCCACGCAGAATCACAAGGAGGGATGATCGCCAGCTGCACCGGTTCGTCTGCAATGGCCGTACCAAGTCAGCTAATCAGCTTCGGGCTGAGTGGCAGCAACTGACAAATGTGCCTGTATCCAGAAGGCTAGACAACCAACGACTGGTTCAAGCAGGTTATCGTGCCAGGCGTCCCCCGAGAAAGCCACGCCTGACCAGACAACACCACCAGCGTCGATTGCAGTGGGCCAGAGAGCACCGTCAATGGCAGCCAGGACACTGGAATCACGTGACCTTCAGTGACGAGTCTAGATTTCTGGTCTTTCGTCAAGATGGCCGGAACCGAGTGTGCAGACAAGTGCATGAAGCCTACAACGAAGATTGTATAGTGCCAAGAGTCCAAGCTGGAGGTGGTGGGGTGACCGTTTGGGCTGCTTTTCATGCAGGGGGCAAAACTGACCTGGTTGTTCTGAATGGAAACCTGAACCAGTTCAAGTACAGGGCCATTCTGGAAGAAACATTGCTTTCATTTGCTCGTGCAGCCTTTCGAGGAAACTTTGTCTTCCAAGATGACAATGCACGGCCTCATCGTGCTCACATGATCCAACATTTTCTTGCTGACCGTGGTGTCGAGCATATGGAGTGGCCTGCCCGGTCCCCGGATATTAATCCGATAGAGAACTTGTGGGCAGAATTAACGCGTCAAATCGACAACTTGGACCAGCAGCCGACCTCTGTGCATGAATTGCAGCAGGCTAATTTTCACTGCATGGCAAGCGATTCCTGTCCAAACCTTGGCAAATCTCATGAACAGCATGCCTCGACGTGTACGTGCTCTCCTGAATGCTCGTGGGGGTTACACGAAGTACTGAACTGTAATTTTACTGTCTGTAATCCCAGTCTTAATTTAACTTTTGTCGAAAAATTTTTTGGCTAATGTGCAAAATAAAGAGATACTTCTGGAAAACGTACAGAAGTTTAACACAGTACTGTCCTTGAATTGAGTTCGATATCAGTTTACATCACTTTCAAGGATCAATTTATTTACTTCAAAATGTCAAATGTGGTTTTTGTTTCTTTTGAAGGTCACATTAACAAAATCTGGAATAATTTCAACATAATTCTAATGACCTTTTGGTTCTAAGTCATCTTGAAAAGTAAGTTCACCCCCACAAAAAAATATTCCATATTAAATGCCAAGTCTGTATCTATATATATATATATATCTATATATATATATATATATATATATATATATATATATATACATATATGTGTGTGTGTGTATGTATGGATATATATATATATATATATATATATATATATATATATATATATATATATATATATATATATATATTGTTGCGAATATGGAATTTGGCCTCCATATCCACTTGTAAATATTCCCCTATTTCCCCAATACTCCCCAACTATCCCCAATCCCCCATTCCCTAGTCCCATTGTCTGTAAACAACAATCAGTAGAGCCGACCTTCCCCTTTTTCCCCCATTAAATGTCGTGCCCAGGTCCACCGCATCTCACGTAGACAACTTTCGGACATCTTGCTAGTTATTCTTAGTCTATGTCAGTTTTTTTTTGTATACAAGATCGAGGCTCGTGAAAGAGCGAACATTAATCACACAGAAAGACAAACCGACACATAAAACATATAACAGAGGGAGCGGTAGACAAGATGGGGAGAGAGGGGGAAGGACACAAACACAACATTTGAGAGCAGGGACCGAGAGACATGGAGACATCGAGAGATCTGAGAGAGGGCGAGGGCTTTGGGGGCGGGGGGGGCGTGGGAAGGGGCGGTGGGAGAGGTATAAAACATATGGACACTGCCAGGACTTCCAGGAAAGAAGTTGGAATTTCAAACAAGGTGGATCTGGGGTGAATTAGCGGGGGTAGAAAAGATCAAGGTTTTGGATGGGGGAAGATAAGAGATGGTGGTGAACAGCTGTTTTAAAGACCTGGAGGGAGGAGTGGGATTGAAGGGAGTGAGGGAGTTTGTTCCAGAGGCGGGAGAAAAGAGGAATGAAAGAGTGAAGGTGAGCAGAGAGCCGACATTTCGGCAGTTTAACCATCAGAGGGTTGCTGGCAGATCTTGTGCGACCTGTAGGAATATTTGGGGGACAGAGCACAGAGAGAGCTGGGGGTGCAAGGCCGGAGAGGAGTCGGTAGAAGACAGAAAGACCACCTACCTGCCTGCGGTGAGTGAGTGAAAGGCCCTCAGAGATGGCTTCATCGCGGGAGATTCCAATAATTCTGAAAGCTTTGGTTTCAACAGCGTGAAGCCGAGCTAGGTGTGAGGCAGGAGCACCGGCCCATAGGGGAGAACAGTATTCCATTGAGCTGCGGATGAAAGCCTTGTATGTGGTGAGGAGCTCAGGTGTGCCGAGGAAGGACTTCGCACGACGGAGGATGCCCAGTCGGCGACTGGCTTTGGAGGCCAGCTTGGAAATGTGGTTTTCCCAAGAAAGATCATGGCAGATAGTGAGACCCAAAATCTTGAGCGACAGAACTTCTTGGAGAGGATTGTTGAGAAAGTAGATGGGAGGGTTGTCCAGTCGATCTTTTCGGAGAGACATAGTAAGAGTGTGAGATTTGTCAGGATTGAAAGACATGTTCCACTTGTTTGACCAGTCTGTGATTTTGTCCAGGTCTTCAGAGAGTGAGGAGGCAGCAGACTGCCGATCTGAGGGAAGAGGAATGGAGCGGCAGAGAGTGGAGTCATCAGCAAAGAGATAGAGAGGATTTTCGAGAGAGTCAGAGAGATCATTGATGAAGACCAGAAAAAGCACGGGGCCCAGAACACTGCCTTGGGGAACTCCAGCCTGAACAGGAAGAGGAGATGAGAGAAACCCATTCAGGGCCACACGTTGACGACGACTAGAGAGGAAGTCCGCCAGCCATGCGTGGAGATTTCCATGGATACCAAAGGAGGAGAGTTTGGTGAGCAGAGCGGGGTGCCAGACCGTGTCGAAGGCACGTGATATGTCGAGGGAGACAGCTCTAATTTCCTGTTTGGCATTGAGGACCTCCATCCATTGTTGAGACAGCAGAAGCAGCATGTCCAGAGTAGAGTGACCTGGTCTGAAACCAAATTGATGATCAGAGATCAAGCCATTGGAGAAGAGGAAAGATTTCATATCCGAAGCAATGATGGATTCCATGACTTTGCTGATAATTGGGAGAAGGCTGATTGGTCTGTTAAGGACTCCTTTCCATTAATTCTGACTCTTCGTTGCACCAGAATGTGATTATATGGCACCAGTAGTGAGTTTAGGACCTTTCCCATACCTCCTTCCATCTTCTTCCCCAAACAACAACTACAACTACAACTACAACAACAATTACAACAACAACGACGCTGCGCGGGGGGAGTGTGCGTCATCACACCGGCTCGGTTAGCCGCCATTGACAATGCGCGCCGGACCATGCGCTCCACGGGGTTACCACGAAGGGGCTCCTTGTCAGTCCCCCGTCAAGGGCGGAGCCTGGTAAACCCCCCCGCACGCACCCAATGAGAAGCAACGTGCCGATTCCACGAGGCGGAGCTAACGAGCCGAGGGCGTGTCACTCCCCGCCGGATATACGAAGCGACTCCCCGGATGTGACGTGAGATGCGCCCCCAGCCTGGAGAGAGAAGTTGCCACGTACGAGCGCTGAATACCTCCCCGCATCTCTGGACCGGACCGAGTCGATTCTGACCTTTGAGCCCAGGTGCACCTGGAGCCATCGATCCTGCCTTTCCTAGCCATCAAACCCCGTGTGAGTCAGCCTTTTGTCCCGTTTATCTGTCGTCTGTTGGGAATAATATAAGAGTGTGTCTAAGTGCTTATCTTACTATGCTGTCCCTCTTGTAGTTGTAATCTAACCTTCCCTAACAATATAACCTCCTCCGGAGGTCTTGAGAACTGAACCCTGGTGTCGTGTCATTTGAATCCCAGCTGTGTGTCTTTTCCTTCATTGACCTAGCGTAGCGCGATTAGTCAACGTTCGGGTATAATCGGGTAACTTGTGCAGACGTGGTCATACCAAACCGCTCGGTAAATAACATCTAAGCCACGTCTGTAACAATATATATATTTCGAAAGTTTTCCGCTGTTGATGCAGTGTCTCTTCAACGATCTTATTTAACACCTTACATTTGTTCATGCCTTTTTTTTTTGATGTCCTTTATGCCATCCTTAAAAACTGTGAATTTCCTGTTTGGAATGATATTCAATTTTCTTTGATTTCCCGACAGGCAGATGGAGTAAAATAAATAAATCCTTTCTTCGTATGTGCAATCGGGACAAATTCAGAGCCAAAAGTACCTCAAAACTGCAGCTTCGTTTGCCGAATTACGTTTTGACTTGTGTTCAGAATAGAACATTCAAGTGAAATTAAATTGTTCCTCGAACATAGTTTTTTTTTATTTTTTTTATTCGGACAAAGTGAACCAATTACTTAACCCCGCTTTTCGCTTCTTGCGCATGGGGTAATGACAATCATTTTATAAAATGGCAGTCATCTCGAGAAGCCAAATGAGGACAAAGAAGTAAAATATGAAAGCAGACACAATTTCGCGGCTACCTCATCCCCCCCCCCCCCCCCCACCACCACCCCCAACAATGGAAATAAGAAATATTTTATGATGCCTACCCAATGATCAATGAAATCCTCATCTTGTAGCAAATGTTTTATGAGCAAGAGAATGTGGAGAAAAAAAAAAAATACGTGGGTGGAAAATGCTTGGAATCAGATTCTACCCCCCCCCCCCCCCATCTTCCCCAACATCCAACCTCAGAAACCCCTCCCCCCCACCCCTCCCCATTCCACCCACCTTCTTTCAAGATCCTGCAAACGAGTAAAGAATGTGAATTTGCACAATTTTACCATTTATACTTGCCAGCATCAAGTCACATTTTTCATATGGTCACAGACAGCTGGCAGTTTTGCCCCAGGCTAAATGAGCTTTTCCTTATTAAATATCTGTTGCTTTAAAAGTTGCAGAAATGCCAAGAGCCAGTGCTATCAGAATCATCACTGCCTTGTTATGAATGAAAGGATTTTACAAGCCAAGTCTATGATAAAGGTCACCATCTATTTCATGTTGAGAAGGTTTCTTTTTTTTCTCGTTTTTGCTTTCAAAAGTTGAAGGGTATTATTATAATTACGACAGAAGTTACTTTCCACTCGATGAAGCAAAACTCAGGAATACTGAACATTTTGGTTTCAACATTGTCAATGATAATAACGATAACTAGAACGGCACTCGGTAGAGCACATACCTCCGCCAGAATGAACAGTTCATGCTTTGTATCCCACTGATAGGCCGGATCTGGATTCGGACCTGAACCAAAATCTATTCGGCTTGTGCTTGTCACGTCCACAACTCATCCAAGTTTTGTCATAATCCATCCACAACTGTTTGAAATATAAAGCTATATATCGCTTTTGGCCCCATCTGTCGATGGTGAAGAATCACATAAAAATTTCAAAAATTCTCATATCCGAATCCTGATTCGTATCTTCACCAAAATCAAATCAATTCGTACTCGTCACAAATCACATCCGAATCCATCTACAACTTTGAGATATCGTGATATATATATATATATATATATATATATATATATATATATATATATATATATATATATATATATATATATATATATATATATATATATATATATATATATATATATATATATATATATATATATATATATCAATCATCTTTTGCCCTCGCAATGGTGAAGAATCACTTAAAAAATTCTCACATGCAGATCCGGATATTCACCAAAATCTAATCATTTCATACGTCTCGCATACCTAACCTCTCCACCAAATTTCATCTGAATCCGTCCACAACTTTTTGAAATATCCTGTTCACAGACAAACAGACAAACAAAAACAAGGGTGAAAACATAACCTCAATCTACCTTCTCTGGCGCAGGTAATAATAAGATAAACGCAATCACACTGCAAGGAGGATCTGGTAGAAATGTAGTTGTTGCATAAATTAGTTTGTAAGCATTCTATACAATACAATGCTGAACAAAGGAAATACAAAGTTTTTTTTTTAAGAAGGAAACAATCAATCTAAATGGCTTAGTGATTGCCGAGTTCATGGTATCCCATGTGACAAGGCATATGTTGATATTTACCAGTTCAGATCCAGTGTTGCTTGTGCACTGACCAATTCCTGCTAACATGGCCTGCAGGAGTTTTCATGCTGAACTCTGTGCGACCCACAGAGTACAACACAGTGGGTAAAAGTCAAATCTGCTTCAACAAGACAAAACTAGCCTCACGGATATGCTACAAGAACTAGTCGTCATAAAGAGACAGCAAAACTTCGTTCGACAAAATCCTTTGACACGTTATTCCAAGGGGAATTGCCCTCACATCAAGTTAACACTTTTCAACAGTAAGCAATCATAAATAAACCCTCCTCTTCGAAAAAGAAACCAAGAGATCTTCAATGTCCACCAAGTGATGCTAGCAGACAGAACAGAAAGCTAAAGCTCCATCCATCCGAGGGACAGCACATTTTGCGATACGACACCCGAAGCAACAGTCTCAAGATTATAGTCAGGTCGGGGATCCAACCCAGACTACATGGCTCAAGAGTAAGTATGCTACCTGCGCACCACATAAAGTACCAAAGCAACCTCAAACAGCAAAAAAATAATTAATGGGAAGCAAGCAAACACTGTAGCGAAGAAAAAAAAAAATAGAGGTCAGCTCTTGATAAACCCAACTTATGCACACAGATCTCAATACACCATGATGTCCACGGTAACATTTGGTGCATTCAAGGTTTCTGCGAAAGAATGTCGGCTTCGCATGCCCTTTCATAATGAGTGCGGTGCAATGCTGTGGCCAACACACCACAGTTACTGAGGTAAAGTGAGGTGCAATAAAAGGTTTAGAAATTCCAGATGCAGCACTTCCCAAAGGCAATTAATGCTCGATTTGAGCATCCTGTTATGCAACTCCATATTCAAAACAGGTATTTTTGTGTCCAAAAAAAAAAAATACATTTTTTTTGCTGCTGTTTGCCATTATCCGCTGCCTTGTTACGCGTGCGTTTGCACGCTGCATGCCGTCATTCGCCGTTTCACCATCTGCGCCGGTTTTTCCTCGAGGCATAACAAAAAAGCACACTTCGCCTTGGGCTATGGACTTGAGAAACAGATTTTTCAAATAAGCCCTGGGTCCATCCTTATTACAGGCGCGGAAGATGACAGAATGGGGCCCCAAATTCTAGCGCACATCATGGGCTCCCTGACAGCTTTGAAAATTACGACATGCCGAGAAGAGCTGCGCCAAAAAAGTACCGCATGCAGGACAGAAAATCGGAGGACGGAAATATGGTCCGAATGTGTGCGCACGCGTGTGCGTGTGCCACAAACAGGAGCAACCTTCTTTTCCACGCCATCAACATTTGAAAAGCTCAAATTTCAAATGTACACTCACCAAGCACCCACCCACCCGTTCCGCCCTATCCTTCACCTACCCTCCACACATTATATTGTTGCTTGTCTGTTTCCCCATAAATAGCAACACTTCTTTGTAAGTTACTCTAAACCACTAAAACATGATTGACCTTTGGTTTCAGAATTTCTGCAAGCTGTCCAGTTGTTAACGTGATTATGGTAGGGAGTGCAGCCTCAATGTTTACTTTATTAAGGATTGTCCACCTATTGCCTTTCCCATCACAATGCGCTCCGCAAGTCGCCGTATTCAAACCGCGCAAGACACGTTATATACATTTGCATTTGGGCTGGATTAACATGTTTGCAACACCATGAAAATATTGTCATGCAAGTGTTGAGCTCTATTTAAAATGTGTTTACGCATCCTTTAATCCAGAAAGTCAGCTGAAGTGTTAACACCATTTTCAAGCCAATTAAAGAGATTTTTTTTTAAAAATCAGCACTTTTGTTGCAGAAGAGAGAGGCAGAGTGACAGACAGTTGAGAATGATAGATTATGGTATTTTCTTATGCTCCAGGCTGGACTATTTCATAACAAACACTTCCCAATGAAACTACCCATCCTCAATCCCTCCAGGCTTCAAAGTTTGCTATTAGTTAATTCCTCCATTTCTTTGCAAACACAACACACTTTATAAACTTCATGGTTTTTGACAGGCTGGACCAAATGCAAGAGCAACAGCTGTCATACCACATAAAACATAAGCTCCCCCTCCTGTTCCCCCCTCCACATTGTAATTACGGCACAAAGCAATTCCTCAAATGATGCCATTGAAATGTTTTGTTCAGAGTGATGCGAGGTGTTACCAACTATTATAGGGTTTGATCAAAAGCAAATGCCGTGAGAAATCTGTAGTTGACAAATACCTTGAGCATTCAGGTTTCCGGTGCAAGGCATAAGCTCTGAAAACTTTGATTTATTATTTTACATCATCCATTGTGATGTGCTTGCTGTCTGGCCCAGGTGGCATATTCTGAGGATAGCGAAGACCCTAGACACCGTCTGGCGTCAGGCCGAGCTCGACACATGCCACGCAGAGTACTGGCACAGTGGAGGTGAAAATAGGGCTCAGAGACGCTCGCACCTCAGCAAATTAAAAGGCGCCCAGAAAGGACATGGAGCTCAATAGGAGGTCTGCAGAGGCAGCTGGGCACAGCGGAGAAAGCTCGGTAAGCAGGCAGCCCTTCAGAGCCAGGACAACCGAGGAACACTACAGTCGTCTCCCCCTGCCTCGAATCAGATCAACACTTTCGATCGTGAGCAGAAAAATAATAACCCCGCTCCTCCACTCCCCCTGCCCCCACCCCCCACCTCAACAAAAAAAACGAAGCCACATTAATTTCTAGATTGAAAAATATTTCAACGAAAATGCAAAGCTAAGTTTATGCAAAAAATGCTAAAATGCAAAGCTAAGTAAAAGCTTGCAGGTGGTGATTGTGACAGAGCACTTATCACAATATGAGTGTGCAGAGATACATTTATACATTTGCATTGATAAATAAAGTTGTCTTTGGCAATGAAAAAAATTATGCAAGATGATATGTATGGTTTCTGGAAGTACAAACAATTCCATGATGACAGAAAGTAAACATGGTACTTAATATTAGGCCCAACTTAGAATCCTGTTTGATTAGAGGGCTTTAATATTGCACTCGTTAGACACTATCACCACAAATAGCAAATGGAGGCTCCCTGCAAGTTAGAATGAAATAATCTCAAAAACACGAGTACCATTGCACTTCCACTTTTAGAGCAGTTTTTCCATCAAGGCCGTACATTTGCTAAGATAAACAGAGAACAGGATTTGAAGCATTTTTTTTAAAAAGCTAATTGATTGTTAGAACAGTCATCAGGGTGACAGCTGTGAAGAAAGATGCATACATAAAGTCCATACCTTTCCTTTAACACTCTGAATAGGATCAACAACTACAGCCACTGCACGTTCTGACAATGCCTCGAAGCTCTGCTGGGTGTTGATGTCCACTCCAGAGAGCCAGCAGCCAAATCCTGGATGACTGTGATACCAACCCACCACCATCTCGGGTCTGCCAATGCACGCAGACACTCCAGTTACCAAAGTAGACATGTGAGGTACCTTGCCTCAGGGTTTATGCTAGATGTGGGCAACGACCACACCGTAAAACAGACACGGGAATAAAATCAAAAGAATATATATATATATTGAGCAAAATATCTATGTTTTTTCTTCCAAAATCAAATACAAATCCTCACCAAGTCTAAAATCTGGTAATTGTGCGTTAATTAAACCAGCATAATTACTTCTGCCACCAAAGGTGGACAGAGATTATATTTTCACCCCTGTCTGTCTGTGAGCAGCATATCTCAAAAGAATTGTGGACGGATTCAGACGAAATTTGGTGGACAGGATGGCTGGGTGACAAGGATGAAATGATTAGGATTTTGGGGAAGATCTGTATACGAAATTTTTGTTAAGCGATTCTTCACCATCGAGAAATAGGGACACAAATGACATACAGCACGATATCTCAAAAGTTGTGCACAAAAATCGGACGAAAACTGGTGGACAGGCTGGGTGTGTGACAAGGAAGAATCAACTCGATTTTGATGAAGATCCGGATCTGGATATAAAGGATTTTTTTTTTTTTTAAATTCTTCCCCATTGAGTGATCGGGCCAAAACGATTTGTAACATGATATTTCAAAAAGTTGTGGACGAGTTGTGACAAAACTTGGTGGATGAGTTGCTTAGGTGACAAGAACAAGCTGATTAGATTTTGGTTCAGATCCGGATCAAGCATATCAGGGGGATACAAAAGGAAAATTGTTCAGCCTGGCACAGGTATGCTCCTCTCTACTGAGTGCCTGCTCGAGTTCAAACTCACATTGGATACAACTTCAAGAAAAGGAAACAACTTTATACCACATTAAATTCAATCTGCGTAGAAACGTTTATAAGCTTGGTCACTTGGAGCACGGTAGCAGTTCATCGAAATAAAAAGTAAAACGTTCATGATGCTCAGCTATCTGACCAGACATTTATATAGCCAGAAATGGGCAGGAATGCTTCTGAGAGCATCTAGGATCCCAGGGCTTCCAGGGATCTGGGTGGGCACCTGACTGCGGCATATTGACTACACTCGGCATAGTCGTTTTTGTTCAAATAAAGACTCCACTGGCTCATTTGGAAATGGAAGCATTCATTAGAATATTAGATAAACCTAAAAGATGGTGGAAGAAGTCTGCTGAATGGAGAAGGTGGATCAGACTCGGCAACAGTTGCTCGAGTGAGATGTGCATGGAAGAAGTTTCGGGAACTGAGTGGCGTGCTGACGAGGAGGGGAGTGTCGTTGAAGCTAAAGGGAAAGGTGTATGCTGCATGTATGAGAAGTGTTATGATTTATGGGAGCGAGACATGGGTAATGAACGTAGAGCAGCAACGAAGGCTGGAAAGGGTGGAAATGCGAATGGTTCGGTGGATGTGTGGAGTATCGTTGAGAGAGAGGAAGACAAATGATGAATTGTGAAAGATGATGGGAATAGAGCCTGTGATGGATGCTGTGAAGAGAAACAGGTTGGGATGGTTTGGTCATGTGTTGAGGAAAGATGAAAGTGACTGGTTGAGAAGAGTGATGGAAATGAATGGAGAAGGAAGTATAGGATTGGGAAGACCGAGAAAGACTTGGCTAAAGATGGTGGAAGAAGAAATGCGGGCAAGGGGGTTATAACAAGGGGAGATGCAAAAAATAGGGCAAAATGGAGAAGCTTGTCATGGGGAACTGCAAGGCTAACCCCCTGCTCTAGCAGGGAAAATGGCCATAAAATGCCTGTTGTTGTATGAACCAAAAACGAAGCAACTTCAACAACACACATTTGCACAAAGCAAATGGTAGAGATTGCAATTTTCCCCCTCATAAAACAATTGAGCTGCCAGCTCAACACCATCTGATATTGATTTTGCCGAGCAATACTTTCACAAAAGCCTTTCTCTGTTGCACAGGTTTGTCCTCTCCAGTTTGTGGCTACCACATACATTATCTGGGCTCAGGTACACTTAATCCTGTGGTGAGGTTTTTTTTGCAAAATAACTTGCTTTCTCAACAGTGAAGGCTAATTTCAATGGGGGGGAGCTTGAGGTCACTCCACAACGCTCATAACTGATGAGTCCATCCTGAAGCAACCCAAAAAAACCTCATGTAGCAAATCTCAAGGATGAACTCAACAACCTGTCTCCATGAAAATCCAAGTAGCAACTTGTCAAGTCCGACACTGGTGTATGCTCAACCACTACCCTGTTCCCCCACCTCCTCGGACATCACAGTTCCCCCCCCCCCCCCCCTCCAACCAAACCGCCTCCCCAGGACATAACAGCTTTCCCTGAGAAATGGCCGCCTCCCCAGGACATAACAGCTTTCCCTGAGAAATGGCCGCCTCCCCAGGACATAACAGCTTTCCCTGAGAAATGGCCGCCTCCCCCTCCCCTCGGACATGACCGCCTCCCCCTCCCCTCGGACATGACCGCCTCCCCCTCCCCCTCCCCTCGGACATGACCGCCTCCCCCTCCCCCTCCCCTCGGACATGACCGCCTCCCCCTCCCCTCGGACATGACCGCCTCCCCCTCCCCTCGGACATGACCGCCTCCCCCTCCCCTCGGACATGACCGCCTCCCCCTCCCCTCGGACATGACCGCCTCCCCCTCCCCTCGGACATGACCGCCTCCCCCTCCCCTCGGACATGACCGCCTCCCCCTCCCCTCGGACATGACCGCCTCCCCCTCCCCTCGGACATGACCTCCCCCCCCCTCCCCTCGGACATGACCGCCTCCCCCTCCCCTCGGACATGACCGCCTCCCCCTCCCCTCGGACATGCCCGCCTCCCCCTCCCCTCGGACATGACCGCCTCCCCCTCCCCTCGGACATGACCGCCTCCCCCTCCCCTCGGACATGACAGCCTCCCCCTCCCCTCGGACATGACCGCCTGCCCCTCCCCTCGGACATGACCGCCTCCGCCTCCCCTCGGACATGACCGCCTCCGCCTCCCCTCCGACATGACCGCCTCCCCCTACCCTCCGACATGACCTCCTCCCCCTCCCCTCGGACATGACCGCCTGCCCCTCCCCTCGGACATGACCGCCTCCGCCTCCCCTCCGACATGACCGCCTCCCCCTACCCTCCGACATGACCTCCTCCCACTCCCCTCGGACATGACCGCCTCCGCATCCCCTCGGACATGACCGCCTCCGCATCCCCTCGGACATGACCGCCTCCGCATCCCCTCGGACATGACCGCCTCCCCCTACCCGCCTACATGACCTCCTCCCCCTCCCCTCCGACATGACCTCCTCCCCCTCCCCTCCGACATGACCGCCTCCCCCTCCCCTCCGACATTAACCGCCTCCCCCTCACCTCCGACATGGCCGCCTCCCCCTCACCTCCGACATGGCCGCCTCCCCTCACCTCCGAAATGACCGCCTCCCCTCACCTCCGAAATGACCGCCTCCCCTCACCTCCGAAATGACCGCCTCCCCTCACCTCCGACATGACCGCCTCCCCTCACCTCCGACATGACCGCCTCCCCTCACCTCCGACATGACCGCCTCCCCTCACCTCCGACATGACCGCCTCCCCTCACCTCCGACATGACCGCCTCCCCTCACCTCCGACATGACCGCCTCCCCTCACCTCCGACATGACCGCCTCCCCTCACCTCACCTCCGACATGACCGCGTCCCCTCACCTCCGACATGACCGCCTCCCCCTCCCCTCCGACATGACCTCCTCCCCCTCCCCTCCGACATGACCTCCTCCCCCTCCCCTCCGACATGACCTCCTCCCCCTCCCCTCCGACATGACCTCCTCCCCCTCACCTCCGACATGACCGCCTCCCCTCACCTCCGACATGACCGCCTCCCCTCAACTCACCTCCGACATGACCGCCTCCCCTCACCTCACACATGACCGCCTCCCCGCACCTCTGACATGACCGCCTCCCCTCACCTCCGACATGACACCCTCCCCTCACGACATGACCACCTCCCCTCACCTCCGACATGACTGCCTCCCCTCACCTCCGACATGACCACCTCCCCTCACCTCCGACATGACCACCTCCCCTCACCTCCGACATAACCGACTCCCCTCACCTCCGACATGACCGACTCCCCTCACCTCCGACATGACTGCCTCCCCTCACCTCACCTCCAACATGACCGCCTCCCCTCACCTCACCTCCAACATGACCGCGTCCCCTCACCTCCGACATAAACGCCTCCCCTCACCTCACCTCCATGACCGCCTCCCCTAACCTCCGACATGACCGCCTCCCCTCAACTCACCTCCGACATGACCGCCTCCCCTCACCTCCGACATGACCGCCTCCCCTCACCTCCGACATGACCACCTCCCCTCCCCTCACCTCCGACATGACGGCCTCCCCTCACCTCCGACATGACCGCCTTCCCTCACCTCCGACATGACCGCCTTCCCTCACCTCCGACATGACCGCCTCCCCTCACCTCCGACATGACCGCCTCCCCTCACCTCCGACATAACCGGCTCCCCTCCCTCACCTCCGACATGTAGAAGTCCGCATGGACTTCTGATTTTATTGAAACGTCCCTCTATTGAGCAGGTGAGTTATCACTTGCATCCTGTCCAAACCTGTTCTTACTCTTCTCATTTCAGGAAAGCTATGGAACATGGGTGTTGCTTTATAATAAAAATCGTGATGCACAGCAGTATTATAATCTTTGGAATATGGAATGCTAATAAAGTGAAAATATATATACTTAGCGATAACTCTTTAAGTAATCTGCATTATGAATTATCGATATTGTGTGCTGCTGTAGTTTGAAATACTAAGGAATCTTCAAAATGTATATTGCCAATAAAGGTCAAGAGTATAATTTGTGATAAATCTTTGAGTAATCTGCATCATAAATTATAGAAATTATGTGCTCTGCTTTGATATACTTTAAGGAATAAAGCTAACATCGATAATCTGTGCAAAGATGGAATACAATATTTCTTAAAACCAGACAAAGTGGAATGCCAGGACTCTTTCTTTCCAAGGTGCTTATCTTTATGGCTTATGTTGAAATGTAAAACAGATGCTTCACCGTGCCTACTTGTCTGAAATCCCTGACCCCTTGTTCGAACTCTCATCGTTCAGTCAAACGCCTCAAAGCACAGAATTCCTTTTGTCTCTCCAAACACTATAAAAGACAAGATGCAAACCGAATCGGGGAGAAGATTTGCTGGATACATTGTATGGATTCCTGTTTGAGTACGCCGGCATAGTACTGTTAAACTGTGTTGTAATCCTTATTATAGTCGAGTGAGTCTTCTCCATTGAATTAAATATTTGACATTGTTCTTGAGGTGTGGACATTCTATTAGTGTACACCCTTCCACGACAGACATTACCGCCTCCCCTCACCTTATGCCGTTCCTCAGTGGAGGAACGGCTTACTTTACACCTTAACTATTTCGTTCCTTTTTCCGCCCATTTGTAAAAGCATCTTCCTCAGGCTGTACAATTCCACTCTTCCCTCCAGGACTTCAAGAAGATGCACTGGCATCGAATGTCATCCGCCATTCCTACCCACAATCACTTATTTATATGCCTGCTTGGCCTAATGCAATCCATCCATCTTACTTACAGGTTATTGTTTCCTCCCCTCCTCCCTTTTCTGCCAGTTCATTCCTCTGCTCAATGTGCCCAAATGTTGCCATACTGTCAGTACATTTACTTTTACCATCTGTTATCTCACTCTTCCATGAGCTTCAATCTTGTATCGAAGAGCAAAACAAAATACAAAAAAAACATGAAAAAATAAATTTTTTAAAACATTCCATAAATTTTCCGTCAAGTGTAGAATAGGATTTTGTTTAATCTATTAAACCCAGGCCAAAAAATAAGCCATCAAGGTGAGTGTCAGTTTGCATTGACGGACAAATTAAATAATAGGTTTCATCAGGAGTACATTGACAAAGGTGTGCTGACCGCTATTGAAAGCATATAAAGCTCTTGCTTGAAGAAGTTTAAACATCCAAAACGTCAGCATGCATCCAAGGGTTACCAATTTGGTGTACATATTATCATCTTTTCTCGCAACAACAACAACAACAACAACAGCTCAACTCATTAACTTCATCGACAGTAAAGTGCAGTTTCACTTCAAAGAATATGTGGTCGATTAAGTAAAAGGAAGTGCTTCCCAATGTCCAATAATTTAAATCCACAAATGAATGGTAATTTTTCCATCAACATGCAACACAAATTTTACTTTGGGACATTTGCATTTAATCAATTTTGACACGTATTTTTAACTTGAATTACACCAATGCCCTTTCAGTTCTGACTTCCCAGACTTAACATGCACTCAGTATTAACCTATAAAAGCTAAATCTTTGTCAAACTTCAATCCTTTGTGTATGTTGCTTTTATATTGTCTGTTTATGTCTTTTGCATTTTTAATTATCAGCTCTCTACCTTTTTTCGATTTGTGTTTTATTGTCCATGTTTTTTTTTGTTTAAAAAAATTAATTTTCAGGATTTCTCATAAATACAATAACCAGTCCATCTCTTGCTGCACAGGAGACGGAGTTTTGCGTGTGCGTGTGTGTGTGTGTGCGTGTTTACTTTTTACCATTTGAGCCATTGTCAAATTTTCACCAAAGATTTATTATGATAATACTGAGAAGGCAAATTAATAACTGTCAAAACGTCAAAGGTCAGCAACACCTTAGATCATCAATTTCCATCCAATTGACCTGAAATTTAACTTTACCATTTGTGTTTTGTCATAAAATCTTCAACAAAGCTTTATTATGAAAACTAGTGAGATACCCGTGCTGTGCACGGGTGGGAGGCCAGAAGCAAACAGGCAATGCAGATACGGTGAATGCTCAAGCATGAAACCAATAAATTCCACATTCCTGGAGCACCTTCAGTCACACATCAGACATGGACAGCAAGTTCGTGAAGGACTTACATGAAAAACGTACCCGTTTGCAAACAAACGGGTACATTCAGGTATAGAAACATCGATCGTGGGTCCGTGGCGAATCTGCATATGGCGATCCGCGGAGTTCACATTCAGAAAGTAGAAACCATCATGGCATGTCGTCATTCACTTGAGCTCGATATCTCTTTTTTCATTCCAAACAACATAACTCCAATCACAAATTAATCACAAAATAAACTTTTAACAACATTGTTAATGTTTCCTTCATTGTAAAAACTACCAAGTCAACAGTTAAAAGGATTTTGAGCCGATAGGTGTTACGGCCTCGGCAAGAACGATGGAGACAGCGATCTGTTGGCTTATACACCACCCAAATAGCTATGTGGAATTCCCTCATGTAGAGATTAAACCCACGTCGTTTGAACTTTGGCCGAGGTCATTATTTACTTTTAATGATGTTTATATACGAATCAAAAAGAAGATAATTGGTTTTGGGTCATCCTTTCCGCATATCTCATGGGATTGTGAGTTGGAGAGATGGCTGTGATGGCGGGGAGGGGGGTTGGCATTCTCTCAAGCAGGGATTCAACCCATGTCCTTATAAAAGGTCTTTGTCCGATGTCACCGAGTCCGATCGGTGCAGCCGATCTGTGCAGCCGTGCAGTGATCGGTGCAGCCGTTTGTGCAGCATTCGGGAAAATAACGTTATGCGGGAGTCCAAACCTGAAAATGCTGGAGGCCAAAGCTGAAATTGGAAAAACAATATAGCCTATTTTACTCCAGGAGATCCCAGGATTACACACCCAAAATATCGTTGAGATCGGTTCGGCCGTTTTTGCGGTACCAACGAACGGATGGACAGATGGACGGACAGACAGACGGACATTTGGTGAATTATGGTAAGATATGGAGAAAGCAAATTAATAATCTGGTCAAAAGGTCAAAGGTCAGCATCACATTAATTTTCATTCAATTAACCTGAAATTTCAATAATTTGCATATTGTGTCACTGAATTGGTTCACCAATCAAAAGCTACAAGCAGTTTTTTTTTTTAGATCAAAAGGTTAAAGGTCAAGGTTGCATAAAATCGCCACTTTTCACCCGATTGACCTAAAATTTAAAGAATTTGCATATTGGGTCACTGAATTGGTTCACCAATCAAAATATACAAGCCGATTGTATTTTTTTTTAGATCAAAAGGTCAAAGACTTACCATCCATGCTTTGAGACCATGTGTTTTTACCCCTCCCCCCCCCCCTTCCCATTCCCATTCCTCCGCTCCCCCCCCCCCCCCCAAGCCCTCTCCCTACCACAGATCTCCCGATGTCCCTGCTCTACATCTCGTCTCCCACTCCCTTTATCATATGTTTTATGTGTCAGTTTGTCTTTTTGTGATCGACGTTAGCTCTTGCATGAGCCTCGATCTTGCATACAAGATCGATCTTCTTGCATACAAGATCGATCGATCCTCGATCTTCTCACTGCCCCTCACTATTAAGTTATAATGTAGTAAGTTATCATTTAGGTCTACATCAGCATTTACGTTTGTAGATATAGCTAAAGAAAACTAAAAACAAACTATAAACAGACCTAAATCAAGAAATCATTCACATTTTTCAGTTTTCACATTTACAAGTCAGTATTCCTTCAAAAAAGAACAAGGATGCAAGAAAACCTGTGAGTGAAGCAAAACGTCTCTAACAGCATATAAATGTGCACCCAAGTGAAAGCATTCACAACCTGCATACATACTCATTACTTGAAAATCATGAAGGTGGTGGTGGAAAGGGGATGAAACAGCATACAGGGTGGCTTGATGGCCGATATGGTTCAGTTAATATATGGTTACAAAGTGGGGATCAGTATACAACTATACAATAGTATACAACGATGAGTATACAACATCAGATGAGTATACAATAGCAATAGATCAGAATACAACGGTTTTTCGAAGCTGTCCACGCTCTTCACACACTCGAAGTTAAGTAATTGGTCACAATTGTATTTTTGTCGAAACTGGACTTATCTTACATGTGTGTACCGATAGTGTACTATCTCAGAAGATTCTCGGTGTTAATCTTTCATACCTGTATAAAATAGTCCAGTATTTCGTGCCGCGTTATTTGCGACCTAGTTATTTAAGCTTCCTACCTTGAGGCTTTGTTTTCTCTCAACGGTCAATTGTGGTCCATCTACTCTCGATCTCTCAGTTTTTTTTCCCAGTCTTTTCACCCCACACTTCCTTGCTTAAAATCCTAATTCAAAAAAAACAAAAACATTTCCTTCTTTATTCTTTTCGTTTGTTCTTCTACTACGTTTCAACGCCATTTCACCCCCATTTTCACCCCATTCCCCAGATAGTTTTCACTGTTCAATTTAAAAATGTTCAAACTTACCCCTGAAGTGCTGTATTCTGTCAGTATTATTACACTTTTTTCTTCTTCTCCTTTAAAAGGTTGCTTTCGACTTGCTCACCAAATCTATCCATTCCAAAAAAAAATTCCATCTCTTACAGCTCCTCCTTCTTTCAAAATCGAATATCAAATATCAAATCTTTCCTTTTCTCCAATGGCTTGATCACTGACCATCAATTTGGTTTCAGACCAGGTCACTCTACTCTGGACATGCTGTTTCTGCTGTCTCAACAATGGATGGAGGTCCTCAATGCGAAACAGGAAATTAGAGCTGTCTCCCTTGACATTTCACGTGCCTTCGATACGGTCTGGCACCCTGCTCTGCTCACCAAACTCTCCTCCCATGGTATCCAGGGAAATCTCCATGCATGGCTTGCAGACTTCCTCTCTAGTCGTAGTCAACATGCGGCCCTGAATGGGTTTCTCTCATCTCCTCTTCCTGTACAGGCTGGAGTTCCCCAAGGCAGTGTTCTGGGCCCTGTGCTTTTTCTGGTCTTCATCAATGATCTCTCTGACTCTCTTGAAAATCCTCTCTACCTCTTTGTTGATGACTCCACTCTCTGCCGCTCCATTCCCCATCCCTCAGATCGGCAGTCTGCAGCCTCCTCACTCTCTGCATACCTGGACAAAATCACAGACTGGTCAAACAAGTGGAACATGTCTTTCAATCCTGACAAATCTCACACTCTTACGATGTCTCTCCGAAAAGACCGACTGGACAACCCTTCCACCTACTTTCTGAACAATCCTCTCCAAGAAGTTCTGTCACTCAAGCTTTTGGGTCTCACTATCTGCCATGATCTTTCCTGGGAAAACCACATTTTCAATCTGGCCTCCAAATCCAGTCGCCGACTGGGCACCCTCCGTCGTGCGAAGTCCTTCCTTGGCACACCTGAGCTCCTCACCACATACAAGGCTTTCATCCGCAGCTCAATGGTATCCTGTTCTCCCCTCTGGGCCAGTGCTCCTGCCTCACACCTAGCTCGGCTTCACGCTGTTGAAACCAATGCTTTCAGAATCAATGGAATCTCCCGCGATGAAGCTAACTCCGAGGGCATTTCACATACTCACCACAGGCAGGTTGGTGGTCTTTCTGTCTTCTACCGACTCCTCTCCGGCCTTGCTCCCCCAGCTCCCTCTGGGCTCTGTCCCCCAAATATTCCTACAGGTCACACAAGATCTGCCTGCAACCCTCTTCTGGTTAAACTGCCAAAATCAAGACTCTCTGCTCACCTTCACTCCGCTTTTCTCCCGCCTCTGGAACAAACTCCCTCAATCTCTTCAATCCCACTCCTCCCTCCAGGTCTTTAAAACAGCTGTTCACCACCATCGCTTATCTTCCCCCGTCCAAAACCTTGATCTTTTCTACCCCCGCTAATTTCGCCCCAGATCCACTTTGTTGAAATTCCAACTTCTTTCCTGGAAGTTCTTGCAGTGCCCTTATCTGTTTTATACTTTTTATACTTCTTGTGTTTTATATTACTGGATGGGAGGGTTTTATATTTTATATCGGGAATTTGAAGGATAGAGCCTCTCAATGAAGGTATGCAACCATTGCAACAACACAGGAATTCAAGAAAGGAAGCTTTGCCCAGAGCTTTGAGCAACAAAGTCTGCCAAGCTTTAAAATATGCCCTGAAGAAAGTGAAGACATTGAGAAGTGCATTTGTTAACCGTGATGATGATTATATTGACAAATATCAACATCAAGCCAAGTGATGCCCCACTTTCTGCAAAACTTATAAATGAAATTAAAGATGTGGACATTACTCCAGAAAACATTCATTTAGTTTACCAGGCATTGAGCAGTGGATACAACACAACAACAACCGGCATTTTACGGCCATTTTCCCTGCAAGAGCGGGGGTTAGCCTTGCGGTCCCCATGACGATGTTCTCCATTTTGCCCTATTTTCTGCATCTCCCCTTCTTAACCCCCTTGCCCACATTTCTTCTTCCACCATCTTTAGCCAAGTCTTTCTCGGTCTTCCCCATCCTCTACTTCCTTCCACATTCATTTCCATCACTCTTCTCAACCAGTCACTTTCATCCTTCCTCAACACATGACCAAACCATCTCAACCTGTTTCTCTTCACAGCATCCATCACAGGCTCTATTCCCATCATCTTTCACAATTCATCATTTGTCTTCCTCTCTCTCAACGATACTCCACACATCCACCGAACCATTCACATTTCCACCCTTTCCAGCCTTCGTTGCTGCTCTACGTTCATTACCCATGTCTCGCTCCCATAAATCATAACACTTCTCACACATGCAGCATACACCTTTCCTTTCAGCTTCAACGACACTCCCCTCCTCATCAGCACGCCATTCAGTTCCCAAAACTTCTTCCATGCACATCTCACTCCAGCAACCGTTGCCGAGTCTGATCCACCTTCTCCATTCAGCATGTCTCCTAGGTAACAAAATGTTTTCACACCTTCCAGCTTCATGCCGTCTCCAAGATCCAACTCAACATTTCCTCCATCTGCAGCTCCCTCTGTGCACACCTTGCACTTGAATGTAGCTGCCACACTGGTTAATGACCCTCTCAAACCACTACATTTTGATGAACCCACTCAGCGCACATTGGACATTGAATGGAATTCACTCCGACACCCTTCCTGCACACAGCACATGGCCACTTCCCAGTTCTTTCCACCTCACCACATGCTTTACCACTTGCCATCACCTTCGTTTTTTCCGATATTCACCTTCAGACCTTTTGTCTCCATACATTCCTTCCAATTGTTCATCTTCTCCTTCAGTCCATCCATACTTTCTGCAATCAACACCAGATCATCTGCATACAACAACTCCCACGGTAAACCCTCCTTTACGTTCTGAGCCAGCACCTCCATGACAGCTACAAATAGTAGTGGATTTAGTACCGACCCCTGATGCACTCCCACCTTCACCTCAAACTCACCACTGTTCCCGTCCTTCGTCCTTACAGCTGTGCGCGCTTGCATTGAGCGCATTGAGCAGTGGATGCCCCAAATTAATCACAAGGTGCATAAGCCCTGATAATTACCTTCACCACCAAAGGTATTCAACCCTGTCTGTTCGTTTGTTACTTGCAAAATCAAATATTTGCAAGTGTATTGATTGGTCTGGTCTGTTATTCTGTCTGTATGTCAATCGCCGACAGGTCGCATTTTTACTCCGATCTTCATGAAATGTCACCACCTGGCAGACAGTCACAAGCAAGAGGCCTATTGTTTTTCAGGTCAATATGTCAAATAGATCGTCAATTTTCATCCAATTTACTTCATGTGTGTGTATGTGTATATACATGGATAATACATTGAGATTTTTTGTCACTGATAAATACACAAGAACAGATACATTCAAAGTACACCGCCCCCATGCCAAATAATTAAATATCCTCCAGCGCGGCATAAGCGCCCGGCAATACCGCCGTGCAGCTCATAGAGACTGCATTTGGAGGGAGAATGAATGAATGATCGTTTTAAGGCCATTTTCCCCGCTAGAGCGGGGGTTAGCCTTGCGGGCCCCATGACAATCATGGTTCCCTGTTTGAGGCAATGTTTTTATGGCCGGATGCCCTTCCTGACGCCAACCCTTGGTCACGCTCTTACGATGCGCAGGAATACGGTGTACCTAATCTGAATCTGGGTACACACCGTGATCATTCATCCCAGCAAGCTGGTACTCAATTTGCCGACCTCGGAAGGATGACAGGCTGAGTCAACCCCCCTGGCACACCGTGATCATTCATCCCAGCAAGCCCCCCCCCCCCCCCCCGGAGGAAGAGGTGCACAATAATTGATTGATTAATTGCATAATTAAAATCAAGAAAAGATTATCATAAAATATTCTCTTAACCAATTGGCTAATAGCCTAACAAAACCACTGGTACTTCATCCGAAGATGTATCTTTTAGAAATTTAATTAAATAAGGCATTAATTAAAAAATTAAAAAATTAATTGATTAATCAATAAATAATTAATGAATCGATTAAGTGATTAATCAATAAATCAAAAATATCCTTATAGCCACATCACTTGGTCACTGTCATGTCCAAATATTAGCTTCCCAGCTCAAAAGGTGCCTGAGATATTGGCCAGATGAGAAAGAAAATAAATAAATGATTAATAATGAAAATAAATAAATAATAATCATTAAAAAGTTAAATTATTAATCAATTCGGTCACAGAACACATAAACCACCACCATTTCATCAGAATCTGTAACTGAATTTTTTTTTTTTTATAGTAATTAATCGAATAATTAAATAATTAATTGATTAATTGATTAATTGATTAATCAATAAATCAAAAATATCCTTGATAGCCACATCACCTGGTCACTCATGTCCAAATATTAGCTTCTGAGCTCAAAAGGTGCCTGAGATATTGGCCAAATGAGAAAGAAGATAAATAAGTGATTAATAATGAAAATAAATAAATAATAATCATAAAAAAATTAAATTATTAATCAATTCGGTCAGAGAACACATAAACCACCACTATTTCATCAGAATCTGTAACTTAAAAAAATAAAAAAATTTGTCATTAATCAAATAATTAAATAATTAATCGATTAAGTGATTAATTGATTAATTAATAAATCAAAAATAGCCTTTGCAGCCAAATCACCTGGTCATTGGCATGTCCAAATATCAGCTTCCTAACACAAAAGGTGCCTGAGTTAATGGTCAGAAGAGAAATGAAATTTAATTAATTCAATAAGTACTTAATTAATCGCTAATAATTAAATAACTCATCAATTAATTGATTAATCAAAAAACAAAAAATAGCGTTTTTGACAAAGGACTTGCTCACTATTGTGCCGAAATTTCAGCTTCCTAGCTCAAAGGATGGCTGAGATATCGCCCGGACAAACAAACAAACAAACACACTAGAAAGAAAGAAAGCAAGAAAACAAACAACCAGAGTGAAAACTGAGTACTCTCTTTCAGCATGCGTCACTGCCGAGCCCCCTTCGGTGCCCAGCAATGACGATTTGCAATGCCTGGAGATGGCATAGGAAAGGAGCGGTGTACAACAAACAATCAGAGTGAAAACTGAGTACTCCCTTTCAGCGTGCGTCACTGCCGAGCCCCCTTCGGTGCCCAGCAATGACGATTTGCAATGCCTGGAGATGGCATAGGAAAGGTGCGGTGTACAACAAGTACAGATACATTCAAAGTACACCGCCCCCATGCCAAATAATTAAATATCCTACAGCGCGGCATTGCCGGGGTGCCTCTGGCGCCCGGCAATACCGCAGTTCAGCTCATAGAGGCTGCATTGGGAGGGAGAGGTGTACGCTAATTGATTGATTAATTGTATCATTAAAATCAATAAAAGATCGTCACAAAATATTTTCTTAATCAATTGGCTAATAGCATAACTAAACCACTAGTGCTTCATCCCAAGATGTATCTTTTAGAAATGTAATTAAATAAGGCATTAATAAAAAATTAAACAAGAAAACGTCATGCATAGCATGATACTTGCAAAATACGCCCTCCCCCAAAAGTTTTCAATTTGACATGATGGCCTATGCTGACCTCAAAAATACTTGGTGGTTGAATTCAGTGACCAGATATGCAAGTCCTCTTCAAATTTCATGTCAATTGGATGAAAATTGAGGATTTTAGAAATTTGGCCTATGTTGACCTTTTGGCCTATGTTGACCTCAAGGATACTTGGTGGTTGAATTCAGTGACCAGATATGCAAGTCCTCTTCAAATTTCAAGTCAATTGGATGAAAATTGAGGATTTTAGAAATTTGGCCTATGTTGACCTTTTGACCTATGTTCACCTAAAATATAATTTGTGGTTGAATTCAGTGACGAGATATGCAAGTCCTTTTCAAATTTCAAGTCAATTGGATGAAAATTGAGGATTTTAGAAATTTGGCCTATGTTGACCATTTGGCCTATGTTGACCTCAAGAATACTTGGTGGTTGAATTCAATGCAAGTCCTCTCCAAATTTCAAGTCAATTGGATGAAAATTGAGAATTTTAGAAATTTGGCCTATGTTGACCATTTGGCCTATGTTGACCTCAAAATTACTTAGTGGTTGAATTCAGTGACCAGATATGCAAGTGGTCTTCAAATGTCAAGTCAATCGGATGAAAATTGGGGATTTTAGAAATTTAGCAAATTTGGTGACCTTTGGCCTATGTTGACCTTTTGACCTATTGACCCCAAAAACAATAGGCTTCTGGCATTTGACCAACTCTACCATTTGGTGAAGTTTGGTGAAGATCGGTTGAAAATTGTGACCTGTAGGCCGGTGACAAACAAACAAGCAAACAAACAAGCAAACAAACAGTCACAAACACAACCGACCAATATACTTGAAAAATCTTCGATTTTGCAAGTAATAATTAATTGAGTAATCAATAAATAATGAATCGATTAATCAATAAATAATTAATCGAATAAATGATTAATCAATAAATCAAAAATATCCTTGATAGCCACATACTTGGTCACTGTCATGTCCAAATATTAGCTTCGAAGCTCAAAAGGTGCCTGAGATATTGGCCAAATGAGAAAGAAAATAAATAAATGATTAATAATGAAAATAAATAAATAATAATCATAAAAAAATTAAATTATTAATCAATTCGGTCACAGAACACATAAACCACCACCATTTCATCCGAATCTGTAACTGAATTTTTTTTTTTTCTCGGAATTAATCGAATAATTAAATAATTAATCGATTAATTGATTAATTCATTTATCAATAAATCAAAAATATCCTTGATAGCCACATCACTTGGTCACTCATGTCCAAATATTAGCTTCCGAGCTCAAAAGGTGCCCGAGATATTGGCCAAATGAGAAAGAAAATAAATAAATGATTAATAATGAAAATAAATAAATAATAATCATTAAAAAATTAAATTATTAATCAATTCGGTCACAGAACACATAAACCACCACCATTTCATCAGAATGTGTAACTGAATTTTTGTACACCGCACCTTTCCTATGCCATCTCCAGGCATTGCAAATAGTCATTGCTGGGCATCGAAGGGGGCTCGGCAGTGACGCACGCTGAAAGGGAGTACCGTATTTTCCGGTGTATCAACCGCACCCGTGTATCAACCGCACCCCCGATTTTCGACTTCAAAAAAAAATAAAAAATCAGATTTTCGAGGGGAAAAAAAAAAAATCAGGAAAATTTTAAAAAAAAGAGAATAAATAAATAAAATGGAAAGCGAAATATGATGAAAGGAAAGAGAAACTGAAGACAGAGATAGAGTGAAAATACATGAAATGAGTTGAAAGAGAATAAAACAAACATTATAATTATTCTTTCTTGCCAATGTGAGGCCCTGAAAAGGGCCGTTGGGTTTTGGTTCTTGCCAATGTGGGGCCCTGAAAAGGGCCGTTGGGTTTACCGGTAGTCTCTAAAATCCGAAGAAGTCCTTGTCATCCGTTTCTTCAGTCCAATCCGAGTCGGGGTAGGCGAGATCCTCGTCGTCGTTATCCTCTTCTCCATCGTCGGAAAAGGGCCGTTGGGTTTAGGCTCTAAAATCCGAAGAAGTCCTCGTCATCTGTTTCTTCAGTGAAGACATTACGAAGATCATCATCCGAGTCTGGGTAGGCGAGATCATCGTCGTCGTTATCCTGTTCTCCATCGTCAGTCACTGCCACTTCATCCTCCCAGATGATGTCATCCTGAGTGCCATCAAGGGCATTAGATATGCAGCACTTGAGGAAGGCCCGCTCGATGATGGCTGCCGGCAACTCCTCCAAGGCCTTCAGTATCCAGCTACAGATCGTCGGGAGGTCCACCTTCCTCATCCTCCCAGTCTTGGTGAAGGTCTTGTCCCCCGACGGCATCCACTCCGGCCAACAGCGCCACAGACCGTCTTTGAACGGCTTGTTGACTGAAACGTCTAGCGGCTGCAGCAGCGACGTCATGCCACCCGGGATCATCACCAGATCAGTGTTGAGCCCCCTCAGCGTTGACTTGGTCTCCTCTGTCTTGTGACACGGAAGGCGTCGAGGACGAGCATGCTCCGTCGCCGCGAAAGCCCACCAACTCATCTCCCCCACACGACGCGGCGCCAGTCATCTACCAGCGCTTGGTCCATCCACCCCTTGGCCTGGGCACGAACGATTACACCCGGAGGAAATTTATCCTTTGGTAGCGTCTTCCTCTTGAAGATGATATACGGCGGCAGCTTCCCCCCATCAGCGCGTGCACGCTAGCATAACCGTAAAACGATCTTTCTCATGACCCGTTGTAGTGATGGACACCGACTTGTCACCTTTGGCCGAGATGGTGGTCCCTCGAGGCACATCGAAGGTCAGCGGCATCTGATCTGCGTTGCCGATGCGGCTTAGGGGATAGTCGTGCTGCTTGCGGAACTTGATCACGAACTTCTGAAAATTAGCAGTCTTCTCTGCTATGTCATCAGGGAGACTCTGTGCGATGTGTGTTCGCCGGCGAATGGAAAGGCCATGACGACCCATGAACCTGTAGGCCCAAGACGTACTGGCCGTGAAGTCATCGACCTCTGTTTCCCTGGCGATGAGTCGGGCCTGGAGTCGCAACGCTAGTGTCGCGATGGCGTGTCCCTCGGCTCACTTCTCTCTCACCCACATCAACAGTCTCTCCTCCAAGGCCGGCCACTGGGCTGCTTTGCCCCTCATCGCCTTCTTCTTCTTCGGCATCGTCTCCAGGGTCTGCTTGTTAGTCCGCCAGCGTCTAATGACAGACACGTCGATTCCGAAGTGTCGGCCGGCCGCACGATTACTAAACTCTTCTGCAAACCTGCAGGCACGGAGCTTGAAAGCTGCTGTGAATGATCGTGGTGCCATCTCGTGGTCTTGGTCAGGATAGAAGCGAATGGTGAAGCTTGGTCTTGGTCAGGATAGAAGCGAATGGTGAATCTTGGTCTTGATAGCTCGAACAGGATAGAACGAATGGTGAAACTCCCCGTTGACCTCTCCGTTTTATACATTCGCCCAGCCCATGCGGCGGCATCAAAGAAAACTTCAATAGGTTAGGCCAGATTTTAAAAAAAGAGTTGTTGATCGTCCCCGCCCGACCCGAAACTTTTTTTTTTTTTTTTTGAAAAAAATCATGAAAAAACGATCTTTTCACATTCAGATTTGGCGCCGTTCTGCACCGCATGCGCAGTGTGTGCTGTGCAGAGCGTCGCAAGTGCCTCGGGCAACTTTACCCATTTTACGTTGGCCATTCATGGCGGCTATTGTGTGAGATTTTTCCCGCTGAAATCTGTATTGATTCGTGCTAGAATCGGCTTGAAATGCCTATTGTGATCGCATCAATAGCCCGTGAGGGCTCGTCCAAGACGGTGAAGGACTGGTTTGCGTGCAATATCGAGTTGGATGTTACAATCTCGGACTTCTGTGCAGAGTTCTCAGACGGTAAGTATGATGGGGATAGGGAGCCATTGCCTGACGATACACGCGGTACTTTTGTCAAACTATTCGCCGGCCCCAGTAAAACCGACACGACGAAAGTTTCACAAGCTTGCAAAGTTTCTGATGTGACAAAGACTCTTGGCTCATTTCTCAAATTTGTGTTGGCTGCAGACACGGCCACGGATCACAGGATGGAACCCGATGAATGAAGAAATAAAATCATTTTGAGGAGAAAAGTCTTTATTTCATATTTTTCCATGTCAACAAAACTCAATGGAAAGTAGGAAAAAAATATAAAAAATAAAAATAAAAACCTCCCTCCCTACCCGAACTTTTGAGAAAAAAGCACGCTCAACAACTTTTTATTTTATGTGGCCTTACCGCGGCGTTGGTTAGACAATAGGTACGTCCTAATGTCCCATGCAAAACATCCTGTTTACCATGTTGACGCTTTTGTTTTGTGACTTAATCCTGTCTTTATTTAGCACACTCTATTCACTATGTGACCTGTCATTCAAAGAGGACGAGTGAAAGTACACATTTTCACAAATACGCATAGAAAAATCAAATATTACAAACTTCAAACTTTCTTGTATTTTGACTGGCAGCAGTAATCGGCGTTGAACCTACCTTAGTAACGTAATTGACGATCATTCATCATTGTATCCCCGCAACCCCAAAGTAATATAAAGATTACGTCCGGTTGATATGACAGTTTTTCAATGCACAAATTTTTCTGTTACTGTGTATCAACCGCACCCCCTTTTTTAGGGGTTTCCCGTCGGTAAAAAGCTGCGGTTGATACACCGGAAAATACGGTACTCAGTTTTCACTCTGGTTGTTTGTTTTTGTTTTCTTGCTTTCTTGGTTGTCCGGGCGATATCTCAGCCATCCTTTGAGCAAGGAAGCTGAAATTTCGGCACAATCGTGAGCAAGTGCTTTGTCAAAAACAGTATTTTTTGTTTTTTGATTAATCAATTAATTGAGGAGTTATTTAATTATTAGCGATTAATTAAGTCCTTATTTAATTAATCAAATTTCCTTTCTCTTCTGACCATTAACTCAGGCACCTTTTGAGTTAGGAAGCTGATATTTGGACATGCCAATGACCAGGTGATTTGGCTGCAAAGGCTATTTTTGATTTATTAATTAATCAATTAATTATTTAATTATTCGATTAATGACTAAAAAAATATATTATTTTTTTAGTTACATAATCTGAAGAAATGGTGGTGGTTTATGTGTTCTCTGACCGAATTGATTAATAACTTAATTTTTTATAATTATTATTTATTTATTTTTATTATTAATCATTTATTTATTTTCTTTCTCATTTGGCCAATATCTCAGGCACCTTTTGAGCTCGGAAGCTAATATTTGGACATGAGTGACCAAGTGATGTGGCTATCAAGGATATTTTTGATTTATTGATTAATCATTTAATCGATTAATTATTTATTGATTAATTATTGATTAATCAAATAATTATAAAAAAATTTATTAATGACATATTTAATTAAATTCCTAAAAGATACATCTTCGGATGAAGCACTTGTGGTTTAGTTATGCTTTTAGCCAGTTGATTAAGAAAATATTTTGTGATAATCTTTTATTGATTTTAATTATGCAATTAATCAATCAATTACCGTACACCTCTCCCTCCCAATGGAGCCTCCATGAGGTGCACTGCGGTATTGCCGGGCGCCTAAGGCGCCCCGGCAATGCCGTGCTGTAGGATATTTAATTATTTGGCATGGGGGCGGTGTACTTTGAATGTATCTGTATTTGTTTGTTTTCTTGTTTTCTTTCTTTTGTCCGGGCGATATCTCAGCCATCCTTCGAGCTAGGAAGCTGAAATTTTGGCACAATAGTGAGCAAGTACTTTTTTTTTTTTTAGTCATTAATCGAATAATTAAATAATTAATCGATTAATTGATTAATTAATAAATCAAAAATATCCTTGGTAGCCAAATCACCTGGTCATTGGCATGTCCAAATATCAGCTTCCAAACTCAAAAGGTGCCTGAGTTAATGGTCAGAAGAGAAAGGAAATTTGATTAATTAAATAAGTACTTTAAAAAAACCACCTTTAGAGGCCATTTTTCCCCGCAAGCGGGGGTTGGCCTTTTTCGGGAACCGTGGTTGTTGTTGTTTTTCGGTCCCCTTTTTGAAGCAATGTTTTACGGCCGGATGCCCTTCCTGACGCCAACCCTTTTTGCCGCCTTTAACGACAAACAGGGAATTACCAGTGAACTGGTCCTCAATTAGCCGACCTCGGAAGGATGACAGGCTGAGTCAACCCCCCTGGCGTTAATTCAGCGATCGACCGGGATTCGAACCCAGGATCCTAGGATCCTAAAGCCGGCACCCTAGCCGCTAGCCCAACACCAGGGTTTAATAACTTAATTAATCGCTAATAATTAAATAACTCCTCAATTAATTGATTAATCAAAAAACAAAAAATAGCCGTTTTTGACTAAGGACTTGCTCACTATTGCACCAAGATTTCAGCTTCCGAGCTCAAAGGATGGCTGAGATATCGTCTGGACAAACAAACAAGAAAGCAAGAAAGCAAGAAAACAAACAAACAACCAGAGTGAAAACTGAGTACTCCCTTTCAGCGTGCGTCACTGCCGAGCCCCCTTTGGTGCCCGGCAATGACGATTTGCAATGCCTGGAGATGGCATAGGAAAGGTGCGGTGTGCAACAAACAACCAGAGTGAAAACTGAGTACTCCCTTTCAGCGTGAGTCACTGCCGAGCCCCCTTTGGTGCCCGGCAATGACGATTTGCAATGCCTGGAGATGGCATAGGAAAGGTGCGGTGTACAACATGGATCATTGTAAAGAAATCTCCATGGGCAATAACATAGTTTGTTAATGATGATGTCATGGGTGCCTCCATTATGACGTCATAATTCGACAAGTACAAAACTTCATCCAATCGAGATGAAATTTCTTGAGCGTCAGAGGTATAAATTGGTGGAGGGGAAAAAATGATGACGTCATCGGTCACGTGGTTCGGCCGCCATCTTGGAAAAAACAAAAAACCACGGGCTGCGAGCATAACAGTTTAAAAACGTATCTTCCACCAGCCACGCATAAAGCAGCTGGATGTACGCAAAATAATACATCTTCCATGAGCCACGCACATGACCTGCTTCTACATTTGCCCACTGTGCTTTGCGTTTTCATGGTGTTTCGCGGGGACAAACACTTTTTACCCGCACTACAAGCGAGCTACACGGCATGTCCCACCATTCGCAATATAAACCTAGCTTTGTGGCAGGTCCCACCATTTGCACTCTAAACCTAGGTGTACGGCATGTAACACCATTCACGCTACAAAGACACTCCACCATACCTACCAGCTGCTGCATAAGCCGTTATCCTCCACGAGTTACACAATGAAAATGCCTCACCATATCTATTACCAGCTGCTGAATCCGGCATCACCCGCGAGTTATACAATAAAAACACTCCACCACATCTACCACCTGCTTTTGAATATGGCATTATCCATGAGTTGCACAATGAAAATGGTCAACTGCATCTACCACAAGCTGAGCAAGACGGTAAACCCCATGAGTTAGACAATGAAAATGCTTCACCACATCTATTAGCAGCTGCTGAATATGACATCACTCACCAGCAACCTCCCCAAACAACGGGCAGAATACTAACCCCTCCCGCATCTACCCACAATTTTATTTTTGTCTGTATCCGTTCTATGTTGCAGCTCTTCCACAAGCCTTGATGCTGTATAGGTGGGGAAAAAGCACTTTTGGAGTTACGAACAATTCGACTTATGAACAAAGTTCTGGAACATAACCAGTTCCGTAAGTCGGGGGCTGCCTGTTCCTTATATAAAACCGAGAACCCTCGTTGAGGTGAAGCCTCAGACGACCCATGTGACTATGTCTATTAATTACGTACTGTTCGAACTGAGTATGAATATAAATTACTTATTATGGGCCTTGACTACATATATTAAAATTATGGACTATTGGTGTGACCATAATTAAGTACCTTTTAGACATTTATACCACTTAGACCCCTTTCGATCTTTTGATCTCTAATAGAGCCCTATTGACCCTTTGAAACACTTAAACCCCTTATACCTGTAGAACCTTAGACCCCTTCAGATGCATACCACACAAACACCTGTAGTCTTCTTGTAATACACAGACTATACTTTTTTCAGGAAGTGATGCACAATCTTCACCTACCCAGAGGCTGAATGCTGTGCTAGTTTGAACAGAATTCACACATTGGGTCACTGAATTGGCTCACTATTCAAAACCAAACGCTTGGATTTCACAAGTATCCTGCTGTGCACGACCTCTTTCTTGTTTATTTTTTTGTGAGCAGGATATCTCAAAAAGTTATGGAAGAATTAGTATGAAACCTGGTGGACATGTTGGATGTGTGACAAGAATGAACTGATTAGATTTTGGAGAAGATCCGGATTTTGATGCGGAAACTCGAATTTTAAAGTGATTCTTCATCATTGAGAGATAAGGCTAAAAACTATATTGCAAAACATCGTGGATGGATTATGACAAACCTGGTAGATGAGTTCGTTAGGCGACAAGAACAACCCGATTAGGTTTTGATTAAGGTCCAGATCTAGATCCGACCTATCAGTCTGATACAAAACTTAAACTGTTCAGCCTGGCGAAGATATGCTCTCTTTTGGTGCCATTCTAGTTACAGATATGAAGCTTCTTCATTGGGGATTAAGGTTGCACAGAGGCTGTGACACCTTAGTCAGAACACTTTAAAAAAACCAATGAGAGAGCAAGAAAAGATCAAGAAAAGGTAAAAATAAACAAACCCCAATTATTAATTTGTCGCCGGAGGCATTATGTTTTCAGGTTGTCCGTCCGTCCTTATGTCCGCCCGTCCATACGGGCTAAGCCTCGTTTTTTTCAGCAACCATATGTCCGATTGAGACAAAACTTTCAGGGTAGGAATGACACCCATGCAGAATGTTTTTATGATAATTGTGACGTCATATGTCACATGGTATGGCAGCCATCTTGGATTAAAAGCAAATAATTAAATAATTATTTCTCGGAAACTGCTGAATGGAAAAATTTGAAACTTGGCATATTGTCAAGTACTCCCAATGGGGAACAAAAGCATGATAATGATGACATCATAGGTGAAGTGGTATACCAGCCAAAAATGTTTTAATTGAATTCCTTATCCTAAAAATCTGAAATTGCATGCACATCATCTATGACCCATTTGTATTGAAATATTAAATTTATGACATCATAGGTCACATGGTTTGGCAGCCATTTTGGATTGAAGGAAAATATTTTGTAAACTATTTTGTAAAATATTTCCCCCCATAATGCCCTTCCCACATAATGCCCTTCCCACGCCGCCTCCCCCCAAGCCCTCTCCCTCCCACACGTTCCCGTTGTCCCTCACAAATGTTGTGTTCATGTGCTTCCCCTTCTCTCACCATTTTGTCTACCACTCCCCTTTTTATACACTTTGTTTGTTTGTTTGATTTGTTTGTGTGATAAATGTTAGCTCTTTCATGAGCCTCGATTATGTATACAAAAAAAAAGAAAAAAAAATTAAATAATTA
The DNA here is from genome assembly GCF_964187855.1 of Myxine glutinosa. Lineage (NCBI taxonomy): Eukaryota > Metazoa > Chordata > Myxini > Myxiniformes > Myxinidae > Myxine > Myxine glutinosa. The sequence goes on along the minus strand of NC_136270.1, from coordinate 10,753,387 downwards.
TATCTCTGAAACCACTCACCCTATCGATGCAAAATTTTACAAATATCATCTAACAGCACGGTTGCATATCGTTTGAAAAGGATGATGTCATATGTCACATGTTTTGGCAGCCATCTTGGATAGAAAAACGAAGCTTATCCGATCAACACGAAACTTCACAAACGTGATCCACTACCCATACATATGCAGAGTGATGGCATCTACCCATTGTGGGACTATGCGGAGGCATATTGGCGACACTAGTTTACAATCAACTTGTTTAATACTGACCGTTGCATTGTTCTAGTTTTAAATAAATCAATGCTCGAATAGCACTGTGCTCACATTGTCACTGCCATTCACTTAGGCATGCTTACAATAGGCTGAGCATACCATCTGAAATGTTTACAATCAACTTGTTTAATACTGACCGTCCTGTTTGCTTCAACATGTCCAGCATCTTAGCTTGAAACACTGGGTCAACAGCCTCCACGCTCACACCCTGAAAATACAGCCAGTTAAATCGACAATCCCCCAAATAAAATAGACAGTGTTCAAGTCCCATGAAGGGAGACATTTGCTGTTAGATATTCATAAACGTTGTTCTAATACCAAACACAAAAACATGGTCCAAGATTGCAATCAAAATAATATTTCAAACCGTTTGTGGTCTGCATTATTACTTTAATCATCGAATTTTTTTGTCTAAAGAGTCTACATGTTTTTGAACGAATCTTTATGCACAGACCTCGTCATCACAAAATGGGTAAATAAATTAAAATCACAACTGAATCCTCTATGCGGATAAATAAAAGGGGGGGGGGCTGCTGGCGGAACTGCTGAGGGGAGGGCTTACTGGCGGGACCGCCGAGGGGGCCGCTCGCTGGCGGGACCACAGAGCAGAGCGCTCGCTGGCGGGACCACCCCACAGTATGAAATAAAGTGATAATCCTCACATTTATTTACATTTTATATGACATTGCGGGACTAATTGTGGGTTGCTGTGTGGTCACGGCTCAATGTGGCCTTTCAAAGCCGGCTGGAAAAAAAAGAAAAACGGTAAAAAGACAAAGCATGCCATGACCACAAATCGTAGGCCACCAGTGCCTGATCTGAGTGGCCACACTTTCAGAAAGTGTATGCTCAACTGCCACCTTGCACAGATATACATGTCCTCGCTTGTTTCCAAGTGCTTAGTTACTCAACTGCCATACTTGTACGATTTAACTCAATCCGTGAATAATTTTCGATTTTCCATAAATATGCCGCATCTATGCGTCCTTGGTGGTTATCTATATAATATTCTCCATAGGGGATTGTGTGCGAGTCTGTCCGTGGGTGTGGCCTCCTCCATTGAGAGAGTAGCTCCACCCATTCTGGAAGGGACATCAAAAACAAATCGCCACCATTTTGTTTACTCACATAGCTTTGAGGCCTCTTTTGTTAGGCCTGCGGTGTCTTGCTCTCTCAGTTTTATTTCAATTCTAATTCGATATCTCATTTCATTTTTCACAGTCACTAACATGGTTTTAGACTCTGTTTAGAGTTTTAGACAGTCACTAACATGGCCTGTAACATAAAGGTCATTCATTGAGTCTCCCTCATGCTTTATCTTGGCTCGAATTCACCATCACAGTTGCTAGGATGGTTCAAGTCTCAGTTTCAGCTAAAGTTGAGAAAATTGGCGACATGTATTCCAAGTCGTGTTGAATGTGTTGACTGTTATGTGGGCACGGGGAAGGAGAGAGGGGAAGGAGAGTGGGGAAGGAGAGAGGGGAAGGAGAGAGGGGAAGGAGAGAGGGGAAGGAGAGAGGGGAAGGAGAGAGGGGAAGGAGGGGAAGGAGAGAGGGGAAGGAGAGAGGGGAAGGAGAGATGGGAACAAGAGAGGGGAAGGAGAGAGGGGAAGGAGAGAAGGAAAGAAGAGAGGGGAAGGAGAGAGGAAAAGGAGAGGAGAGAACGTTCCCAGGACTCTGTTATTTATATTATTACTTAGTAAAAGTACAGCGACTGAATACTGAAGTTCGGGATCGAACCAAAGTCTAATTATATTTTTCCATATCCCTGGAGTGTATATACAGAGTTTGTTTTAAGCGAGTCAACTCTTTTCCAACCATGGAATTAAACAATACATCACTTCAAAAATGTACATAATAATGTTAACTAACTATGGAATACAATATTTATTAATAATGTTTGGTTTTAATCTATTTTTACTTTGTAAAGCGAAAAGTTCTCGATACATTAAAGTTTTAAAATGAAGAAGTCATGGGCTCCATCGGACAACGATCGGCCTCTGATGTGCATTTTAAGCCTGAATAAACACGTCTTCGATCATAAATTACTTTTTGAGGAAACAAAGGTACTTTTTGATTACAACTCAAGCAAAGGAAACCTGGTAATGCCTGTTTCGTTCGGAGTGATGATACACCGCCCAAAGAAAATGCGATTCATAGCTACAGGAAATAAAATCGTGAAATCTTTAATAAAACATTTTTTTGTTTACGCACGAGTTTTCGTGTGTGTGTGTGACCCACAAATACGTTCCCAAGCACACGATCAATAGCACTCCAAGACAACAAAATAATGAGCACGGTGGCACTGCAACCCCACACACACAAAAACGAGTCACTGCAACATAGGAGATCATTTGCAAATGAAGCCATAGCATGAATATGGTTTGACTTTATGGAATAGCAAAACATATTTTAGAGTGACAGTGTAGGGTGGAAAAAGAGCACAAAAACACATATACAAGTGTGCATCAAATACCGTGCCAGACTGCGGCATCGCAAACACGTCAATAACTCGCACGGTGTAGTCATCAACAAATTCGCCCAGCATGAGACCCATGACCTCCATAGGTACACCAGCACGACCATGTTTCAGCATCTGGTTGCAGGGCAAGGAGAGACAATACTTTGTGACAACAGTGTGCTCATACATTAGTCAATCCAGGTTGAACTTCATGAGAAAACAAGCACCAGAAAAATCTTATTTCGATCAAAATCTCAGAAAAGTACGAGAAATAAATTGTTCTCCAAGCCATGCTCAAGTCTACAACACAACCTTGTAGTCAACAAACTTCCTCATGCGATGTCATATGGACTTATGAAGTTCACGGAACGCAAACAAAATGTCGACTGAGGCTGAGGCAAAGTATGTTCTTTGCTGTTACATTAAAAACTGGTTGAATTGGGCCTAGAAAGAATTGTTGGTTGTTTTTCTTTTTTGAATCTGAATATTGGGAAAGAAAAAAAAAGAAAAAAAAAGTAGCCCTGTTTTGGACTATGAGGAGCATTCATAAAGTTTCTACACTGACAGATAACGTAATTTCCCTTTAATTTTCAAAATAATGCAGCTTAGGTTTATTGCACTTGCTCCAGTATTGCTGCAGCTTGGCTCCATCCAACATGTAGAAAGAAGTCTATGTTTAGGAACACCTGAACAACTAGAATCTACTAAGTACTTACTAATCAAAAATATTCCCAGAAAGCTCTTCGTTCAACGAGGTGAAATGGTTCTGTTCAACTTGGTCTGAGGGAGACAAACTTGATGAACCGATTGGATAGCTTCTTTTTGATAGCTTTGTGCCACCACCACAGTTCATTCAGCATCATACTTATAAGAGCGACTGAACTATTACTATCCCAGAAAACGACGGCCTTGCCTTTGAGGAGGTAAAACAGGCATGATCACCCCAACACTATTCCAGAAAACGGTGACCAAAACTTTCCAGCTGATGACTCATTCTTGAGCTTCTGAGGAGGCAGAGAAAGTTTGTGCTTTCATTGCATGTCCTGCTGTTTACTTTCAGGATCAAAATGGTGAAATCATGACTCGTCGGGATCGCCTCTGACCATAAAATCTTGAATATTCCCGAACTCGTAAGGCAAGCTGGTTTGGGCCCAGTTAGTACCTGGATTGGAGAATACCTGTAAATACTGGGTGCTGTACGCTTAACCAGACATAGTGGCGTAATTGTTAGAGCATCTTCTCTGAAAAACCCACCCCGGCAAAGTCATACTAAAAGAGTTTTAAAAACGTATGTGCCACCTCCTTGCTTGATGCTCAGCATTAAAAAAATAAGAAGAAGAAGAATGGAGTAGAGACAAACAACCATAGGTTGACAACTGTTGCACATGTTTGGTGGGCTGAATGAATTCCTTCTGCATTGAGGCCCCAGGTAAAGAATATCCAATTTTAATCACAAGTCAATATCCTGGTCATCAAATTGTTTGGATTTTTTTCAAACCACTCAAAAATTTCCCGAGAAATGTCAAATACAAATGCTCTCTTCTACGAAGCAGTGAACATTATGGCTACAAACCTTGTCAAACCCCTTTTCATTCCCAATATTTCAAGAGAGAGCCCAGTGACCCAATGTTGATGCCCAATGCTAGAGATGTGTGCCTGACATGATCATCTGTCATTTATCAACAGCTTGTGGACTGCATAAACTTTTTGTGCCATGATAGCCTCCTTGGGGGCATCATGATTTTGGCTCTTCCGAAGTGTTCATTCTTCTTCATATAAATGCAGCTGTCAAGTTTTTTTTACACTTGCATATTAAGGAACCTCATCCTCCCATATTGCCATCATGTCTAAATATATTTATTTTGTGGTCAACCATTTATTATGGAGGTAATTGATCACTGCTCCAATTTCATTCATTTTTCAACACTCGGCTGACAGACTCATATTGATACTTTTGTATTCAAATCCTGCAAACAAACAAAATGCTGTTTAAAAATAAACATCAAGCCATCCTTTGAGCTAGAAAGCTGAAATTTCGGCATAGTGAGCACGTGCTTTGGCAAAAAACGATATTTTTTATTTAATCAATTAATTATTTAATTATTAAGGGTTTATTAAGTACTTATTTATTTTCTTTCTCATTTGGGCAATATCTCAGGCACCTTTTGAGCAAGGAAGCTAATATTTGGATATGACAGTGACCAATTAATTTGGCTATAAAGGATATTTTTGATTTTTTGATCAATTAATCGACTAATTTTTTTTTTCATTTAATTAATTATTTAATTTTCAAAAGGTTACAGCTTCGGATGAAACACTGCTGGTTTAGGTATGGTATTAGGCATTTCATTAATAAATTAATTATTTCACGACTATTATTTATTTATTTTAATTACTAAATTAATCAATCAATTATTGTACACCTATCCCTCCCAATACCGTCTCCATGTGCTGCAGGCGGCATCACCATGCACCAAAGGCCTGGCGATGCCATTGTCATGATGCCATTGGAGGATATGTTACTTATTTATTTGGCATGGGAGCGGTGTACTTTGAATGTATCTGTCCTTGTTTTTTTATCATTTCGAATAATTACTGGAATAGAATAAAAATACATGTTTACCTTTCTTGAGTCTGAATTTGAAGGATAAATGTATTCCACTCTAAAATATGTTAATCATGCATTTATACAGAAAGAAAAATGATAACACGGGTCAGGTGCGACTCCATTTCCGATAAAAAGCATAACACAACCTATTTCCGTCATCCAAAAGTTAAACTTTTATTCCAACGCAAGCCTTGCATGTCATTGTGCAAATATATATATCCACTCATACACACCTTGAGTAAAGCCAGTGAAGAGATGTACACCTGCTCTGCAGTGTCCACTGCTGGAGCGTCACTCGGACCCTGGAAAAGTAATTTGCTTAATTACATAATTGCACCATCTTGCCTAAAGGTTCTCATTTGGAAACTGAAAACTTTCCAAATTCCTACACATTATTGAAACACAGAATGACATCACTGGTAAGGGATTAAAATATCAAATGCTTTAGCACTCTTCATCAAGCAAGCAAACTGCATTCTGGGTTCTTCGCTGATTAAGATAGAATTGTCTGTACCACAAAATTGTCCAACGTATCGTAATGTGTACAAAAACAATGCAAAACACTTCCAAGAGACTTGGGTAATGTCCAAAAACTTGCAGCAGTGACTTCTCTGTTGGACAGTCTTCCCTATTCCTTATTCAAAGAAAGTTAAAATTGGAAAAAAAATTGTTCAAAAGTATATCAGTGTAACATAATTGCCCAAAATTTAGTAACTTTTCCAAAGAGATTCTCAACGACAGTGCAACACAATTTATCCAAATATGCAAAACTATGAAGAGAAGGTGGGGGTGTGGGGTGGGGGGACTTAAATTTTTTGCCATTGTACTACTTGGAATGCAGTTCATACACGTATGGATGGCCCGGAAAAATGTGAAACCCTCTCCCCGCCCCCCACAACAAAAACGAAAAAAAAGAAACCATGTAAATCAATTAATGACAATGATTCGACTGGTTATTTTTTACTATTTTATATGAACCACTTTGTTGTTTTTTTTAGAATTTTTTTTCACAAAATAATCAAAAATGAAATACAGAAATATGTCATTTACAAAAATATTCAACCACGCCTTTGATAATAGTCAATACTTCGTAGAAGCGCCTTTGATAGCAATTACAGCTTCAAATGTTCTTGGGTATGTCTGTATCAGCTTTGCACATTTGGATTTGGGGAGTTTCTCCCATTCTTCCTTGTGGATTTGTTCAAGCTGTCAAGTTGGATGGGGAGCATCAGTGAACAGCAATCTTCAAGTCTTTCCACAGATTATATCAATGGGGTTCAAGTCTGGGCTTTGCTTGGGCCCCTCAAGGGCTTTCACGTTCTTGTTCTGAAGCCAATCCAGTGTTGCTTTGGCTGTATGCTTGGGATCATTGTCCTCTTTGAACGTAAATCTTCTACATAGACCAAGGTATTTCACACTCTGAAACAGGTTCTCCTCAAGCATTTGCCTGTATTTGGCTCCATTCATTGTTACAACCACCACCAAAGGTGGATTGAGGTTATTTTCCACCTCTGGCTGTTTTGGTCTGTCTGGTTGTCTGTGAACAAGATATCTCAAAAAGTTGGGGACGGTTATTATGACGTAATAATAATGAAATTATGACGTAATAGCTCACGTGGTGTGGGCGTCATATTGGAAAAAAAGTTGCACCTCCACAGTGCGTATCAAAAAAAAGGTAATCCGAATTCAAGGGGTTAATATGCAAAAGTTATTTAGTTTGACAATTTACATGTGTTTTACCAATTATGAGGAGATCCTCAGCTTTCCATTGATGCCTTTCATGCATCATTGCTTTCACACATGTTCGAGTACTTGTTCATTGAAAATGACAAGTTCAAATCGCATTTTTACAACTTTGGCGAATCGGTGCAAGACAGTTTGAAATGGACGCATTACTTGTCGACTGCCAAGTTGATTATGTAAAATTGTTAAGCTGGTCTGGTAATCGTCAGTTGCGTCATCCTTTGTTTAAGATGGGTATTTAAAATGGGCCTACAGTGTATGGGTTTAGAGACAGTCTAAGTCATTGAAAAGATGGTTCAACTTACGACTGAACAGCGGACCTTCATGGTTACAACCTTTCACCAAACTGGAAGTTTGCAGCGAACTCGTGATGCGTTCAGGGAACGTTTCCCAGAACGGGAGCCTCCAGCAGCCAAAACCATCTGGGCGAATGTTAGAAAATACCAAGAGCATGGCACTAGCCTCAACCGCAACAAGGGCAATTCTGGTACGAGGCACACTGGGCGATCGGAAATGAAAATTGCAGCAGTAAGGCAGCAAGTTTTGGAGCATCCTAGGGATACCAGCGCAAGACGAAATGCGACTGGATTGCCTTCGGCAACATTCAACCGAATCACAAGACTGGACCTCCACCAACATCCATATCGGATTCACATCCGGCATCAACTTACGCCAGGGGATTTTGCCAGGAGGCTGGTGCTTGCCGGATGGTTGATAGCACGTTGCGAAGCAGATGTCAATTTCCCGCAGTATCTCGTTATCGGCGACGAAGCTGCTTTCGCCATGGACGGCAAGGTCAACACCCATAATGTTCTTGAGTACGCACCGACAGGACAACCCCCGGAATTTAATTTTGACACCAACATGAAGACAAAAGTAGACTGTTTGGTTGGGACTTTGTGGAAGTGGTCAGGCGATCGGACCATTTTTCTTTCAAAGGAATGTCAATGGTAACAGGAATCTGCAGATGATCAATGATGAAGTTTTACCGCAGCTGGAGGAGAACTTTGAGCGACAGGTTCGTGGTGTCTTCAGATATCTCTGGTGGGCCCAAGACGGCGCCCCAGCACATCGTCTTATCGCTGTCCAAGATCGACTGAGGGAACTCTTTGGAGACCGGGTCATCGCCCTCAACCATGCAGTGGAATGGCCGCCAATATCCTCACCTGACCTCACACCATGTGATTATTTCCTTTGGGGACATTTAAAGAACAAGGTGTTCATAACTCATCCCTGTGATCTTGACGAATTGCAAGGCCGTATTCGACATGAAGTGGATGCTTTGCGCAATGACCCGGCTATGGTGAGACGAGCAGTTCAGGGCATGCTCCGCCTCTGTGAGCTTTGTGTTGAAAGGGGAGGTGGACATGTTGAAGGTGTGGGTGCATAAAGGCCAATAATTCCTGAGAAAAGTTCACATCTGACGTTCATTTTGCACCAATTATCCTGACTTGCATCGATTAGCCAAACTTGTAAAAATGCCATTTGAACTTGTCATTTTCAATGAACATGTACTCGGTCATGTGTGACAGCAATGATGCATCAAAGGTATCAATAGAAAGCTGAGGATCTCCTCTTAATTAGTAAGCCACATGTAAATTGCCAAAATAAATAACCTTTGCATATTAACCCCTTGAATTCAGATTACCTTTTTTTTGATACGCACTGTATATCTCCTAAACCGCACAATGGAAAAAATTGAAACATGGCTCATTGTCAAGTACACCCAATGTGGAATAAGACATGTTGATGATGTCATTGGTGCCTTCATTATGACATCATAATTAGAGAACAAAACAGATCAGTACGAATTTTTTTTCTCTCCAATTGTTGGTCCGATGTACACAATATTTTCACCTTAGGAGAGCTTCATCTCATGCAGATTTTTTTTAATGACAATTATGACGCCATAGGTGATAGGTCATGTGGTACAGGTACAATCTTAGAAAAACCGAAAAACATTGCACCTCTACATCTCCGAAACCGCTCTATGAAAAAAAAATGAAATGTGGCTCATTGTAAAGAGCTCCATATAAGGAATAAGTGTTGTTAACGATGACGTCGTTGGTGCCTTAATTATGATGTCATAATCCAACAGGGATAATGCTTAGTCTGATCAGTTTGAAATTTCTTGAGCGTGATCTACGTAACAATTATATTGGAGAATGTAAATTTATGACATCATCGCTCACGTGGTATGGGGGCCATATTGGATCAAAGAAAAAAACCCCTTCAAAAACAGAAGAGTTGGCTTGCACCAAATTGACTGTGCGGGGTTAGTATTCTATGAATACCATCTCGTTCATAACGTTTTCTTGTTGGTTATGATGTTGATAATGTTGTTAAATCCATAATGCCCCTTGGTTTCTTGACGAGTTGACTTTTCTGATTCCACATCAGTGGCAAGGTCAACCACCACAACATCCACATTTAAGGGATGAAATAAAAACACTTGAAGTCTGGCAACATGAAAGTTACATCTAAAATCAGTGTTGTGCACGCTCAGGAAGTCATGCATCCATCAATGGTACTTCCTCTTTTCTTTTTTTAAAGAAACAACAGTGAGCGTTACTTGGTAATGCCGCAGAATTTATTTATCCGTGAACTATGACGACAATCTCAGATAACACCTTCGAACACAACGTGTGCTCCCTGCCAATGTGCTTCAAATGTGCGACGGTTCTTGAATGACATTTTCCCAGAGAAGTGCTAGATGGTTAGACGTGGAGCAACTCCTTGGCCCTCTCATTAGATTGACCTATTCCCATTGGGCTATGTTAAAAATGCTTACTAATCAAAACCACATTCTTTCAACAAACTTGTGGCAATAAAAAAATGCAAGTCATGAATTCACGAAGCAGAAAAAGGAGAACGTTTTGAAAATGGAACTAGAAAATAAATTCTACAATGTATTACGAAAAATTGCTGTTATGTTGCAGGAAAACATTTTCTCACCTGTGAAACTGTTTTCCTAAATCTGTTGTCTTGAGTTCTTCCTTGCAGTATTTTATGTTTGCTGTCTATGACCATCTCTGTCTATGACCATGAGCCCTGGTGTTGGGCTAGCGGCTAGGGTGCCAGCTTAGGATCCTAGGATCCTGGGTTCGAATCCTGGTCGATCGCTGAATTAACGCCAGGGGGGTCGACTCAGCCTGTCATCCTTCCGAGGTCGGCTAATTGAGTACCAGTTCACTGGTAATTCCCTGCTTGTCGTAAAAGGCGAAAAAAGGGTTGGCGACAAAAAGGGTTGGCGGCAGGAAGGGCATCCGGCCGTAAAACATTGCTTCAAAAAGGGGACCGAAAAAAAAAAACAACAACCACGGTCCCCGAAAAAGGCAAACCCCCGCTTGCAGGGAAAAATGGCCTCTAAAGGTGGTTGTCTATGACCATCTCATGTTTCTCCCATTTCCAAAAAAACTGAGCTCATAGCAACCATTTTTCAAAACATGCACCCACTGTGCCCCTGTTCCGATCCATCTAAAGCAATCCCTCATATCTAGTTCATTATGCTGTGGTCCATGTGTTTGCAGTCGTTTCCTTGTTTTGCAATTGACCCATTGTTTTATGATCCATGTTGTTTAAAATACTCTATCTCTTTGCTGATGACTCGACTCTCTGTCACTCCATATCTCAACCCTCAGATCGGAAGGCAGCAGCCTCTTCACTGCATGCAGACCTGGACAAAATCACAGACTGGTCAAACAAGTGGAACATGTCTTTCAATCCTGACAAATCTCACACTCACTTTGTCTCTCCGAAAAGACCGACTGGACAACCCTCCCAACTACTTTCTCAACAATCCTCTCCAAGAAGTTCTGTCACTCAAGCTTTTGAATCTCACTATCTGCCATGATCTTTCCTGGTAAAACCAAATTTCCAAGCTGGCCTCCAATGCCAGTCGCCGACTGGGCATCCTCCGTCGTGTGAAGTCTTCCTTGGCACTACTGAGCTCCGCACCACATACAAAGCTTTCTTCCGCAGCTCAATGGAATACTGCTCTCCCCTCTGGGCTGGTGCTCCTACCTCACACCTAGCTCGGCTTCACGCTGTAGAAACCAAAGCTTTCAGAATCATTGGAATCTCCTGCGATGAAGCTGATTCTGAGGGTCTTGCACTCACTCAGCACAGGCAGGTTGGTTGACTTTCTGTCTTCTATCACCTCCTCTCCAGCCTAGATGCCCCAGCTCTGTCTGTGCTCTGCCCCCCAAATATTCTTTCAGGACACACAAGATATGCCAGCAACCCACTTCTGCTGAAACTTCCAAAATGAAGACTCTCTGCTCACCTTCACTCTTCCATTCCTCTTTTCTCCTGCCTCTGGAACAAACTCCCTCACTCGCTTCAATCCCACTCCTCCTCCAGGTCTTCAAAACAGCTGTTCACCACAATCTCTTATCTTCCACCATCCAAAACCTTGATCTTTTCTACCCCCGTTAATACACCCCAAATCCACCTTTTTCAATCTCAGACTTCATTCCTGAAATTCCTTGTAGTGTCCACTTGCTTTATACAGTGTACCCCTCCCACCTCCCTCACCCCAGCCCTCTCCCCTCCACAGATCTCTCGATATCCTGTTCTCTTCTGTTGTGCTTGTGTGCTTCCCTCTCTCTCCCCCCCCTTCTTGTCTTCCATTCCCTTTATTATATGTTTTGGATTTTGTGTGTCCGTTTATGTTTTTGGTGTTTAATGTGTTAGCTCTTACACGAGCCTTGACTTTGTATCCAAAAATAAAAAATATATGAAAAATATCCATTGTCCCTCATTTTTCTGCTCATTCCATGAGCCTCCATACAAGATTACAAAAAAAAGGTGAATGCAAAACAATTTTGCTGGTGTGAATCATGTCAGCAAAGCTGTACAATTGTTTGAATATTTTTCTATTCACAAATACGAGTGGTTGATTAACAGTGGGTAGGACTTCAAAATAAATGCCCATCATATTGTCCAAGCCCCCTACTGCGATAGTATATTTTCAAGGTGTTTTTGTTGCAACCAATTACCAGATTTCAGATTCTGCCACCAAATTACTAAGAGAAGGTGCACAGCTTACTCCAGCTGGGATTATGTGACATATCAAACGCTTCGAGGCACGGCTGCACCGAATTCTCTGAGATAGCTCATTCCAAAACTGTCCATTACCTGAAACCCTGATATCGTATTTATATAACAGCAAGACAAAACAAAAACAAATGCGTCAACACACAGTTCAGCGCAAAGAAACTGGCTGTGTGCAGAGGTACCAGGTCATCGAGCCAGCCGAGGGAAAGCTGATGCAAATCAAAAGGCGTTTCACTGTGAGAAAACAACACTTCAGAAGCCAATGAGTGCCTTCTGCAGAAAGTCAGTTGCTCATGGTAACCACTTTTCAAAACATGATGTTTGACCTGTATAGCAAGCACAACTTGCATCCGATAGTGTGCACCAAATGAAACGTTCTACTTTTGAATATAATCTCCTTAAAATTATAAGGATAGTTTGGTTTAAGCCAAACTTCCACAAAATTCAAATGTTTTAGGTTTCCCAAGTTGAAATGTCTGACTTTGGTTAATGGTTGAAAAGAAAATCTCCAAGGCCATTTTAGAAATGGAAAAAATATTAAAGCAAAATGAAGGCTCATGCTTGACTCGGATAGGAAAGGAATATCAATGTAATTGGTACAGAACAGCAAATCACAAATCTGTCCTATCACTAAACAAACATCCTTTTTTATTTACATGATGTAAGGCTCGGGACGGAGTGCACATGAACACACACGAACACACACACACACACGAACACACACACACACACGAACACACACACACACACGAACACACACACACGAACACACACACACACACACACTTCCTCGGGAGGGATTTCATACTCCCCATGGACGCCAACCTTTGGGGGATATCTGTGCTCTGTCGTTTTAAATGCTGAATGTCAAGCGAGGAAGCAAGACATAACATTTTTCTGGTTTTGATTTTCTTTGTTTTTCAAATTTTAAGAGTCACAGACATCGCTCATCATCATCACGCCCTTGTCTCCTGGCATCCCATCCCCCATCGCTCTCCAAGCCGCACTTCACACTGTGCCACGCCAAAATGGACAACTATACCACCTGCGGCAACACCAGCTCGTGCCTGCTGAAAGTCCTCGCCTGCTACCCCATTGTCCAGTTTGAGTCTGTCCCATGTTCACAGCCACTGTTTGGGTTTTAATATTACTTTCTTTCATTGTACACGAGTTTGCATGTTCTTTCTTCCCCTTTTGTTGGGTCTTTTGAGTGAAAGCCTGTTCCGTATCGTAAATAACGTCTTGTCCATTCCACATCCACCGTATTTATTTTATAATAAACATATTAATTTTTAAAAACGTCTTCCAGCCTTTTGCCTTCGTGTGCAACCAACCGCCAAACTCTGCATGCATTTCAGTGATCCTTGGGGGAAGTATTACAATCGGAACTGCAGCAACTTTAAACACCGTTTCAGTTATTCGCAGTGGTTGTACAAACCCCCAGCTCAGAGCACCTGCATTGGCTGGGCGTTTGACATGACAATATACAGTCGTGGCCAAAAATATTGGCACACTTCCACTTTTTAACCCATTGAGTACGGATGACTTCCAGTGCCGCAACCACCGAAAAAGTTTTGTGTACAAATGACGTTACTAGACGTCATCGCCTATACCTATAAATAGATCGTCAGTACGTGGTTGCATTCCCGTACCAAAATGCCAAATTAATCCCGTACCGGGGGTATTTTTAATCAAAAAAAAATCCCGTACTCAAAGGGTTAAAAAAATAACACAATTATCTCTAAAAATACGTTGAAATTTCAAAAGTATTTGGTCTCCACAATTCTTTATTTCACTGTTAATATTACAGAACCTTTGTTTCTGATTCAGAACTTAATATATCCTTTTAAATCATAAAATAAAAAGAAATGGCAATGACAAAATTATTGACACTCTTGACTTAATATTTGGTAGCACAGCCTTTGGACAAAATAACTGCAGTCAAGTGCTTCCTGTAGCCATGAATCGGCTTCCTACACCTCTCTACTGGCAGTTTGGCCCACTCTTATTGTGCAAACGGATCCAGTTCTTTCAGATTTGAAGAGTGCCTTCTCCCAACTGCTTTTTTCAGATCTCCCCACAGGTGTTCAATGGGATTTAGATCTGGACTCATTGCTGGCCACTTCAGAACAGTCCAGTGTTTTGTCTTGAACCATTCCTGAGTGCTTTTTGAAGTGAGTTTGGGGTCATTGTCCTGCTGCCTGACCTTTGACAGAGACCCAGCTTTCTGACACTGGGTTGAACATTGCACTCCAAATGCCTTGGTAATCTCCCGATTTCATGATGCCATGCACATTAAAGGCATCCAGTGCCAGAGGCAGCACAGCAATCCCATAACTTCACTGAACTTCTTTTGTTTAACTGCAGGGAAGGTGTTCTTTTCTTTGAAGGCTTCATTTTGTTTTCTGTAACCATAGAGATGTGCTTTACCAAAAAGCTCTAATTTGGTCTCTCATCTATCCACAGGACATTCTTCCAGAAGGATTTTGGATTGTTCAGGTGTGTTTTGGAAAACTCCAGTCAGGCTTTCTTAGCAGTGGGGTCCTTCTACGTCACCTACCATAAAACTCCCTTTCATTGAGTGGGCGACCAATGGTGTGGGTTGAAACTGTCGCACTGTGTGCATGAAGGTCAGTTTGAATCTGTTTGGCAGTTGATTGAGGTGCTTTCGCCACCATTTGAACAATCATTCACTGCAATATTCAATCAAGTTTTCTCTTGCGGCCACGTCCAGGGAGGTTGGCTACAGTGCTTGGGCCTTATACTTCCTGATAACATTGCATGCGTTCGGTGAACACAAAAACATCAAGGTCTCTGGAGATGGACTTGTAGCCTTGAGATTGTCCATGATTGGCTACAATCTTGTGTCTGACCTCCTCAGACAATTCTCTGGTTTTCTTTATTTTCTCCATGCTCATTGCGGTACACACTGACACAAAACAGCAGAATGACTCCTCTTCTCCATTCAAACTTGACTCTCTTGACTCATGACTCTCCTCTTCTCTTCTCCAAACTCACTCTCGCGAGATCTTGGAGACGGCGGCAGGGATTTTCGAAGCTCCACACGGTCTCCACGTTTTTCGAAGTTAAGTCTGTTCACAATTGTATTTTGTCGAAACTGTATTTATCTTTCGGTGTGTGAAGTTATTGTGCGCAACTTTGGTTGTTTCTCGGTGTTTATCTTTCATAAATTGATCGTCTGTTTGCCGTGTCGCGAGCAAGGCCTTTGCCGCGTCACGAACGATTTGAAATCGAAGTTAAGTGATTGTTCCCATTTGTATTTTCGTTAAAACTATTTATTTATGGTGTTGTACGTATATTGTGTCCCGACGAAGATTTTTCGGTGCAAATCTTTCATACCTGTATTGAAAATCGTGTTAATTCGTGTCGTGTCTTGAGGCCTTGTACAGTGTGCACTGTACAACCTTGAGGCTTTGTTTTTCTCAGCGGTCCGTCGTTTGTGATCCAATAACTTTCGTTCTCTGTATTCCCAGTCTTTTCACCCATAGCCTACTTCCTTGTGTAAATCTCAACTCAAAAAAAAAAAAAAAAAAAAAAAAAAAAAAAAAAAAAAAAAAAACATTTCCTTCTCTGTTCTCATTCGTTTATTCATTCTTATTCGTTCGTTCGTTCTTCGACCACGTGTTTCTCCCCCATTTCCCCAGATAGTTTTCACTCATTAACCTTCAATGTTTACACTTTCCCCTCAAGTTATGTATTCCGTCATATTTTATAACACCTTTTTCTTCTTCTTCTTTAAAAGGCTGCTTTCGACTTGCTCACCAAATCAATTCATCCCCAAAAAAATATCCATCTCCTATAGTGCCTTTTTTCTACATTCCCTAAACTCTCCTGCACTCCATCCTCCATCCAGCGTCCTTAAACGTATTTTTAACTCGAAGGTCACAAGAAACTCATTTTGCAATAAATGTTCGTTTCCCATAAATCGTACACTTTCAAAAATCCAATCTCACCCCTCCCCTCCAAATCTTCCCCATAACCCCTCCCCTCCAAATCTTCCCCATCACCCCTCCCCTCCAAATCTTCCCCATCACCCATCCCTTTCAAATCTCCCCCCTTGCCCCCTCCCTCCTAAACTACCCCCTCACCCCTCCCCGCCAAGACGCCCCCTCGCCCCTCCCCTCCTAGACTCCTGCCTCACCCCTCCCCTCCAAATCTCCCCCATATCCCATCCCTTTCAAATCCCTCCCCTTGTCCCTTCCCTCCCAAACTCCCCCCTCACCCCTCCCCTTCAAATCTCCCCACCCTCATTGCTTCTCAATTTCCCCCCTCTCACTCCCCCTCCTCAAAGCGTCCTCCCCGCTTCTTCCCCCTTCAAACTCTCCCCTCCATCTCCCCCAACCTTCTGCCTCGCTCTTCCCCCTCCTCAAATAACACCTCATTGTGGCTCACCCAATCACCATCAAACCTTTTGTCCGCCCCATCCTTCCCTTTCTCTGAGCTATTCTGAAATCTCTGACACACCTTCAACAGCTCTCCCTACCTCTTCCACCTCTTCCACATCTTACCCTACCCCTCCTCCCCCCTGTTCTGTATCTGATGCTCCCCCTTCCTCTTCATTAACGGTATGGACCTCAAACATCCGGGGCCTTCGTTCAAACTTAACTGATCTCTCCATACAGGTTGCTTCTGTCAAACCAGACGTGATCTGCTTAACAGAAACTTTCCTCCTTTATGATGTCTCTGATTCCATAGTATCTCTCCCAGGCTACTCCCTCCTCCGGTATGATAGACCTGAGCCTCGTCCTGGAGGCGGGGTTGCTATCTTTATCAAAAACTCTCTTCCTCACTCGCCCTGCACTGCACTCTCTCCACCTCACCCCCAGGAATACCTCTGGCTACGGCTTCCCCTTCGCTCCCACCTCTTGTTCATATGTGTGTTGTACCGTCCACCAAACAGTGATGACTCCATCTACATCTCGCTGTCTGATGATATGGACCAACTTCTATCTACTCATCCCAACTCTCTCTTCCTCATATGTGGTGATTTCAACTGTCATCATGCCAGTTGGCTGGGTGTGGGTACCTCTCTCACCAGCCATGGCTCCTCAGCAAAGGACTTCTGCGACTCACTGGGACTGACACAATCTGTCAATTTCCCGACCCGGATCTCAGTCAACGGAACATCTTCTCTTCTGGACTTGTTATGACTAACTTCCCTGAAAATGTCTGCTGCTCTTCTTCTGCTCCGATCTGATCATCTGATCATGTCCTTGTTAAAGTGGACATCTCTCTGACCATCCTCAGGGAGCCTGCTCAGCGTCGACGAGTCTGGCATTTCACTCAGGCCAACTGGCACGGTCTTCAAGCAGCCATCAATCATCTGGACTGGTCTCCCATCTCTACCACCTCTGACATCAACTCATCCTGGGAATTCTTCCAAAGTAAATTGCTCTCTCTCATGCACAGATTTATCCCATCTCATCTTCAGTTGTCATACCCTTCCTCCCGTCCATGGTACACGGAATCTTGTGGTGAGGCTGTTGCCCAGAAACAACTTGCCTTCGTCTCCTGGAAAGCAAATCCAACGGAAGGAAATCTCATTTCCTTTCACAAAGCCCGAAACAAGTGTGTGTCCACCCTCAGGAGAGCCAGGAAACAATATCTCTCCGTTCTCAAGACCGAACTCTCTTATCTGTCTCCCTCTTCCAAATCCTGGTGGCGTCTGGTCAAATCTGTTTCTGGTGTTTGTTCCCCCTCCATCCCCTCAAACGGCTACACAGCTGACTCCGCACGTGAAAAAGCTGAATGCCTCAACTCTGTGTTTGCCTCTAAATCTTGTGTCCCAAACCCATCCCTCTCTGTACCCACCATACCCAGTCGTACCCTGCTGCTCCTGGACTCCGTGTCCTTTCCTCCTGACAAGGTGGAAAAGTTTCTGTCAACCCTCGACTCTGATTCTGCAACTGGACCCGACGGCATCAGCCCACGGGTCCTAAAATCCTGCTCTGCTGCTCTTTCTCACCCTCTCTCTGTTCTCTTCACCCTCTCTTTTGCTCAAGGTCAACTGCCATCTGCTTGGAAATCAGCCAACATCACCGCTTTGCACAAAAAAGGTGCAAAAACAGATCCTAGCAACTACAGACCAATCAGCCTTCTCCCAATTATCAGCAAAGTCATGGAATCCATCATTGCTTTGGATATGAAATCTTTCCTCTTCTCCAATGGCTTGATCTCTGATCATCAATTTGGTTTCAGACCAGGTCACTCTACTCTGGACATGCTGCTTCTGCTGTCTCAACAATGGATGGAGGTCCTCAATGCCAAACAGGAAATTAGAGCTGTCTCCCTCGACATATCACGTGCCTTCGACACGGTCTGGCACCCCGCTCTGCTCACCAAACTCTCCTCCTTTGGTATCCATGGAAATCTCCACGCATGGCTGGCGGACTTCCTCTCTAGTCGTCGTCAACGTGTGGCCCTGAATGGGTTTCTCTCATCTCCTCTTCCTGTTCAGGCTGGAGTTCCCCAAGGCAGTGTTCTGGGCCCCATGCTTTTTCTGGTCTTCATCAATGATCTCTCTGACTCTCTCGAAAATCCTCTATATCTCTTTGCTGATGACTCCACTCTCTGCCGCTCCATTCCTCTGCCCTCAGATCGGCAGTCTGCTGCCTCCTCACTCTCTGAAGACCTGGACAAAATCACAGACTGGTCAAACAAGTGGAACATGTCTTTCAATCCTGACAAATCTCACACTCTTACTATGTCTCTCCGAAAAGATCGACTGGACAACCCTCCCATCTACTTTCTCAACAATCCTCTCCAAGAAGTTCTGTCGCTCAAGATTTTGGGTCTCACTATCTGCCATGATCTTTCTTGGGAAAACCACATTTCCAAGCTGGCCTCCAAAGCCAGTCGCCGACTGGGCATCCTCCGTCGTGCGAAGTCCTTCCTCGGCACACCTGAGCTCCTCACCACATACAAGGCTTTCATCCGCAGCTCAATGGAATACTGTTCTCCCCTATGGGCCGGTGCTCCTGCCTCACACCTAGCTCGGCTTCACGCTGTTGAAACCAAAGCTTTCAGAATTATTGGAATCTCCCGCGATGAAGCTATCTCTGAGGGCCTTTCACTCACTCACCGCAGGCAGGTAGGTGGTCTTTCTGTCTTCTACCGACTCCTCTCCGGCCTTGCACCCCCAGCTCTCTCTGTGCTCTGTCCCCCAAATATTCCTACAGGTCGCACAAGATCTGCCAGCAACCCTCTGATGGTTAAACTGCCGAAATCTCAGCTCTCTGCTCACCTTCACTCTTTCATTCCTCTTTTCTCCCGCCTCTGGAACAAACTCCCTCACTCCCTTCAATCCCACTCCTCCCTCCAGGTCTTTAAAACAGCTGTTCACCACCATCTCTTATCTTCCCCCATCCAAAACCTTGATCTTTTCTACCCCCGCTAATTCACCCCAGATCCACCTTGTTTGAAATTCCAACTTCTTTCCTGGAAGTCCTGGCAGTGTCCATATGTTTTATACCTCTCCCACCGCCCCCTTCCCACGCCCCCCCCCCCCCCAAAGCCCTCGCCCTCTCTCAGATCTCTCGATGTCTCCATGTCTCTCGGTCCCTGCTCTCAAATGTTGTGTTTGTGTCCTTCCCCCTCTCTCCCCATCTTGTCTACCGCTCCCTATGTTATATGTTTTATGTGTCGGTTTGTCTTTCTGTGTGATTAATGTTCGCTCTTTCACGAGCCTCGATGTTGTATACAAAAAAAACAAAAAAAACAAAAAAAAAAAAACTGATTGAATGAGTGATATTTATATTTCAGGCACCTGCAACTCACCTCAGGTGAGATCAATTCATAAGTAAAGTAGAATCACCTGCTTGAAATCTAATTAATTATAACAACTTCTAAAAGATGCCTTTAACATTGTGTGGGCCATTTTCGGATTTCTGTGTAGAATAAGTTAAGATCATATTGCAGTGAATAATAATGTAATTGTTTTGTTCCACTGCAAACCAAAGAAATACATATGAGGATACCAAAAGATTTTTTAATTTCAACAATTTTCTGGAAGAAATGGTGCATTTTTCGAAAAAAGTGCAAGGGTGCCAATATTTTTGGCCACGACTGTAATCTTTACTCAATTAGCCAAACGTGAAAACATCACCAAACAAGGTGATTCAAATCGGTAACATAGCATTAAAAATAAATTCTGGAAGTTTACCGCCATTGATGCAGTTTTCTTTAACACCACAATGATCACATTGCATTAGTTCTTCATGGTGTTGGTGGTCTTCATGGTCTTCATAACACCACAATGCCTGGCGTTGGCTTAGCGGTTAGGGTGCTGGATTAGGATCCGAGGATCCTGGGTTCGAATCCCGGTCGATCGCTGAATTAACGCCAGGGGGGTTGACTCAGCCTGTCATCTTCCGAGGTCGGCAAATTGAGTACCAGCTTGCTGGGATGAATGATCCCGGTGTGTACCCTGGTTTAGAATAGGTACACCGTATCCCTGCGCATCGTAAGAGGCGACCAAGGGTTGGCTTCACGAAGGGCATCCGGCCATAAAAACTGCCTCAAACAGGGAACCATGATTGTCATGGGGCCCGCAAGGCTAACCCCCACTCTAGCGGGGAAAATGGCCTTAAAACGATCATTTATTCATTCCATAGTTCTTCATGATAAGCATGGTGCTGGCTTAACAGTTACAGTGGCTGGCTTAAGAATTTGATCTGGGAAATAACACCTGGTGGGTTGACTCAGCCTGTCATAATTCTGAGATTGGCAAAATGAGTACCAGCTTACTAGACACAAGTGGCATGGCATCAGTGGAACACTGGAACATCCACACTTCCAGCAATGATGCAAACAGCAGCCACAGGCTGCATACGAAATAATCATACAAACAACAAACAACAGGCATTTTAAGGCCATTTTCCATGCAAGAGCGGGGGTTACCTTGCGGTCCCCATGACAATCTTCTCCATTTTGCCCTATTTTCTGCATCTCCCCTTGTTAAACCCCTTGCCCACATTTCTTCTTCCACCATCTTTAGCCAAGTCTTTCTCGGTCTTCCCCGTCCTCTACTTCCTTCTACATTCATTTCCATCACTCTTCTCAACCAGTCACTTTCATCCTTCCTCAAAACATGACCAAACCATCTCAAACTGTTTCTCTTCACAGCATCCATCACAGGCTCCATTCCCATCATCTTTCACAATTCATCATTTGTCTTCCCCTCTCTCAACGATACTCCACACATCCACCGAACCATTCGCATTTCCACCCTTTCTAGCCTTCGTTGCTGCTCTACGTTCATTGCCCATGTCTCGCTCCCATAAATCATAACACTTCTCACACGTGCAGCATACACCTTTCCCTTCAGCTTCAACGACACTCCCCTCCTCGTCAGCACGCCACTCAGTTACCGATACTTCTTCCATGCACATCTCACTCAAGCAACCGTTGCCGAATCTGATCCACCTTCTCCATTCAGCATGTCGACTCGGTAACAAAATGTTTTCACACCTTCCAGCTTCACGCCGTCTCCAAGATCCAACTCAACATTTCCTCCATCTGCAGCTCCCTCTGTGCACACTTTACACTTGAATGTAGCTGCCACACTGGTTAATGACCCTCTCAAACCACTACATTTTTGATGAACCCACTCAGCGCACATTGTACATTGAATTCACTCTGACACCCTTCCTGCACACAGCCACTTCCCAGTTCTTTCCACCTCACCACATGCTTTACCACTTGCCATCACCTTCGTTTTTCCGATATTCACCTTCAGACCTTTTATCTCCATACATTCCTTCCACTTGTTCATCTTCTCCTTTAGTCCATCCATACTTTCTGCAATCAACACCAGATCATCTGCACACAACAACTCCCACGGTAAACCCTCCTTTACGTTCAGAGCCAGCACCTCCATCACAGCTACAAATAGTAGTGGACTTAGTACCGACCCCTGATGCACTCCCACCTTCACCTCAAACTCACCACTGTTCCCGTCCTTCATCCTTACAGCTGTGCACGCTCTTTTGTACATTGCCATCACTACTCTGATCAACCATTCCTCCACTCCTAACTTCCTCAATGCCCATGTTACTACTTCACGTTGAACCCTATCAAATGCTTTCTCCAGATCAACAAACCCAAGAAACAACTTCTTCCTCTTCTCCATGTACTTCTCCTGCAACTGCCTCACAATAAAAAGCGCGTCTGTCGTTCCTCTTCCTGGCATAAATCCAAACTGCATTTCATCAATCTTCACTTTCTTCCTTATCCTCCTCTCCAACACCCTTTCCAATACCTTCATTCCATGCTCCAATAACTTTATCGCTCAATACGAGCCACAGTCCAGAGGGTCACCTTTCCCCTTGTATGGAGGGACGAGGGTACTCAGTTCCCAATCCACTTGAATGCGGCCTTCTTTCACCACCAGATTGCAGATCTCTGTCATTCTCTTCACACCCCAATTTCCCGCTGCCTTCAACATATCTCCCGCAACTCCCGTCGGCCCTCCCGCTTTTCTACTCTTCATTGCTTTTATCGCTTCCTCAACTTCCTTCTCGGTTATCTTCTCTGCCGGTCCTAAAACTGGGTTACTCTCTATGTTGCCATCCCATTCATTCTCTGCATTCAACAATATTTCCATATATCTCTTCCATCTTCCTTTTATTCCATCTGGGTCCACAACGATTTGTCCCAGTTCATCCTTCAAGCAACTCACCCCCATCACATCACACCTCTCTTTCGCTATCTGCTTTGCAATCCTGAATACCGCTCTCTGACCCTCTTCCAAATCCAAGCGTTCTCCGAACATTTTCCTACATGCCTCATGCGCCTTTGCTACCTATTTCTTTGCAGCCTTCTTGGATGCCTTATAAATTTCATGCTCTGCCTTTTCTGCCCCGGACCCTTCGCCTTCTGCCACTCCTTGAACTTCTTCCTCTTCTCGTCAATCTTCTTTCCAACTTCATCATCCCACCACCATGTTTCCGAGTACTTCGGTGGTCCTTTTGTCCATCCACATACCTCACCAACGGCTCCCAACAGACTATCTTTCATTGACATCCAACCACTTTCAAGCTCAACCACATCATCCTCTACCATACTCAGCCTCTCTTTTAATGCCTCCCTCACTGTCACCTCTTTCAACCTCCACACCTTCATTCTCGGTTGGTACTTCACCCACCGAGCTCTCCTCGCACCGTTCACCCTTACGTCGCAGACAACCAAGTGGTGCTGTGAAACAGCCTCCCTCCCCCGGGATCACCTTTGTGGCCCAGAGGTGCCCCCTATCTCGCCTACGCACCAGCAGGTAGTCAACGGTTGTCGTCGACCCACCTGACGTGTATGTAACAAGCTTATTATCCTCTTTCTGGAACTGAGTATTACAAATCAACAAATCAGCTTCATCAGCAAACTCCAAAATCCTTTCACCTTCTCCATTTCTCACACCATATCCATAACCCCCATGAACTCCCTCAAAACCGTCCATACTCCTTCCCACATGTCCATTTAGGTCTCCTCCTACCACAACAACTTCCTCATCTTTCACGTTTTCCATCAGCTTCTCTATCGCACACCAGAACTTGTCCTTCTCTTCATCGCTCCGACCAACCTGCAGAGCATATCCTGAGATGACGTTCACCAAGAGTTTTCCAATCATCATTTTCACCATCATCAACCTTTCACTCACTCTCGTCACACTCAACACACTGTCTCCAAACTCCTCAGAAAACAGGACACCAACACCATTCACACCTTCTGGGCACCCTTGCCACACAAACTTGTATTTGTCCCTGACTTCCCTTCACCATTCTCAAACCACTTCCCTTCCATCTCGTCTCCTGCACACAACATATGTCCACTCTTCTTCTGACCAATACTTCCACCACTTCTCCTGATCTCCCTGTCATTGTCGCTACATTCCATGTCCCAAACCACAGAAACCGATCTCCATGTCGGGCATCAGACGTTTCGTCGTCATAAATGGAATGATTTCCACCCTTGCTTCGATCGGGTTCCCCACCTTGAGTTTTGACGAGAGGGAGTGGGGTCCCCCACAGGGTACTTCGGGCTGTACCCTGCCCATATGTAGTTGTAATTGTCATGGTTCTCTTTTTGAGGCAATGTTCTTATGGCCGGATTCCCTTCCTGACGCCAACCCTTTTAGTCGCCTCTTACGACACGCAGGGATACGGTGTACCTATTCTAAACCGGGGTACACACCGGGCATATGAAATAATCATAATAACAAGAAAAAGAGCAATCAGAGATTGCAAACCCTCACCAGGATGTATTTTCAGTGGTTTTTAAGGCTTTTGTGTTAAAACAAATATGATGGCCGAACCACGTGACCAATGACGTCATCATTATTTTTTTTCTAAACTAATTTATTCCTAGATTATGCTCAAGAAATTTTTCTACTTGTCGAATTATGATGTCATAATGGAGGCACCTATGACATCATCATTAACATATTTTATTCCCCATGGAGAGTTCTTTACAATGAGCCATGTCTCTATTTTTTCAATTCAGCGCTTTCCGAGATAGAGGTGCAAAGTTTTTCGATTTTTCCAAGATGGCGGTCGAACCATGTGACCTATGACGTCATAATTATCTTTGAAAAATTATATAGGTGGAGTTGCACCTTTGGTGAAAATTTCCTGTCAATCGGACCAACGGTTGCAAAGAAAATCATATTTATTCTGTGCGGACAAACAGACAAAAACAAACGGACTCGAATGCAACACCCTCTCCTCTGGCGAGGGTAATAATAATAATAATAATAATAATAATAATAATAATAATAATAATAATAATAATAAGTGCTCATGCCTGTTGCTTGTGTGCTTTAATACATTGCTAAAAACAGTAAGTTTCCTGTTTGGAATTATTTTCAATTTTGTTTGACTGCTGGACAGGCAGACAGATTAAATAAAAACAATCTCATTCCTCTTTACGCATGTGCGACCGGCACAAATTCAGAGCCAAACTAGAACGGCGCATACCTCCGCCAGGCTGAACAGGTTACATTTTGTATCCCACCGATAGGCCAGATATGGATTTGGACCTGAACCAAAATCTAATCAGCTAGTTTTTGTCGCCTAATCAAATCATCCACCCAGTTTTGTCATAACATGTCCAGAACTTTTTGTGATATCAGGTTATGGATTGTTTTTGGCCATATCACTCAATGAGAAGAATCACTTTTTTTTTAATCTCGTATCCGGATCTGGATTCAGACCTTCACCAAAATCGAATTGATTAGTCTGTGCCACACACCCAATGTAGCCACCATGTTTCATCCGAATCTATCGATAACCGAGATATTGTGCCGGTTCTTTCTCTCAATGGTGAATAATCGCTTTTAAAATTCTAGTATCCAGATCCGAATCATCACCAAAATGTAATCATTTCATCATTATCACACACCAAACTCTCCACCAAATTTTGTCCGAATCCATCCACAACTTTGACCTGTTCAGATAGACAAACAAACAAAGACAAGGGTGAAAACATAACTTATGTCCACCTTCGGTGGCAGAGGTAACTTATGTCTGTCTGCAGAGGACTGCTAAATTACAGGTTCGTTTTCCGATTCATGTTCAGAATATAACATTCAACTGAAATCAAGTGTTGCTCCATCATAAACTGTCATTTGTAGACAGTAGTACAGACAGACAGACAGAAGTGAGCCAATTGTTTAACACCACTCTTCGCTTCGCATGTGCGCTGTGCAGGGTAATAAGCATCAGGCTGACACCACTTTGATATACAATATAGATAGGAAGTGTCCTATGATTCACCCGATTAAGCATTCCTTAGTTGTATATACTTCGTCCTGTGTCAGAAAACGGTGTGACGGGAAAATGAAAAAAATATTTAAAAAACCAAAAAAAAAACCACACAGACAAGGACACAAACAGAGACACACGGAGACACACGCACACAGCTCATGTTTGGAACCCCCTGCTGTTTCAATATAACACCCCACAAATGAGCCCGTCGCTTCCATGCAGAGGAGGAATGGCTCGAAGCTCGTGTGATGCGGATGAGTCACTCGGGAGCTGGAAACGTGTTATTTGTAATTAACTACTAACAGGTGTCACACCCAAATTACAATCAAGATATAAATGAAGTGTGTGCTGAATATCTTGGTTTTTAACTTTTATGATGTGAAAAACCGACCACCAAAGCTTCAGACAAATCAAAATAAAGCTACATCAATGCTCAGCAAAAAAAAAACAAAAAAAAAAAACTGTCAAGCGTGCAAGGTAAAGCGGAAAGTGGCATGATCAATATAAAAAGGCATAAAAGCCGAAACGGAAAGGAGATGTGCAGTAAGGGATAACTGGATGTGACACTCGGGGCAAGTTATCTTGAAATAAATCTTCGTTGCAAGACGCAGCAAGCATTGCTGCTGCCCGGTGCTTCAGGTGAGAGAAAGCCTGCTGTGTTTACAAAATCAAGGCCTCACCTGACCGAGACCAGTCATTCCGCCTGCACCCAGCCTCAGAAGTCGGTCCATGATGTCTGCGTTGCTGGGAGGAGAAAAATCAAACAGCGGTGCATGTTGCAACATGTTGGACATTCACACAATTGCAATTTCTCCAAGTACTCAAATACTCATGCAATGGTGTGAAATTTAGCATTCAACATGGGTTTCATGATTCCAAACTCGACCAACTTGATATATAAAAAAAATTAAGGATGATAATTATCAAGATCAACAAAAATCCTGATTAAAATACACCATTGGGCAATGAGAAAAACGAATGTAGACTTTTCCTCGGCATCCGCATGTCTGGCTGAGCGTGTCCTGGGGGGAATGAGTTGTAACTGGTAAGCTAAATTAATGAGTTGTGGATAAAGAAGAGACTTGATGAGTCAAATGACTTAAATCCCACTGGCATGGAAAATGATTAAATTAAATTATCCTTGTGAGAACGGTTGTAAAGTTGGTTGGCAATGTTGGTTGTACACATTTCAAAGTTAACTGGCATCTGCACATTTTAATCAATGATCACCACTGAGCTGTGCTGTCCAGTTTCAGCCCCCAGAGTCAAATTCAAGAATAAAATAAAAGATTGCTCCGATGCAGTGTCAATAGAGGGCGATAAATAACGCTTTCCTTGGCAGTCGAAGAAAAGTCAGACTAAATAGACGATCCCGTTTTATTTGTTTGGGAGATATTTGAGATCCTCCAGTATTGCTCTAAAGGTAAGACTGTGCCAGAACCCATGTTAAAATCCCCGGAGAGTCTGTCCAAGGACATGCAAGTTCGGAATAAAATAAAACGAGAATTGCCTTGCAATACGTGTCTCTTGGTCCAAGCACTCAGCAATTGTGAGCCATGTACAATACAGTAGGACAAATTGTTTTTGGTTTGCAAAGCTACAGAAGAAGAAAAAGAAGTTTCTGCTACTTTTCATCATACTAAAATACGCAATTTGGTGTCTGTCGGTCTGTCCATCTCTGTCTGACGATTTTTGACCTGACACATTCGGTCGTTACTTATCCAACCTCGACCAAACTTGACAAGATGACTAAGGGTCACATGATGGATGATGTAGCGAATTCATAACAAAACTAATGATAATAGCATAATATTAATATTACAAAACAAGAATATTACTAATCTAATAATATTCCCTCTCCTCAATGGGGTGGTTCCTCCTTGGCCAAACGCCTTGTCAACGTATATAAATAGCGTGTCGTGATGTTTTTGTGGGAGCACTCCTACCAGAAATAAAAATACTATTAAACCACAAACACGTATGATTACCTTTTTTAAGTCATTCATGCTGTTTAACACTAAACTGAGACATTTGGAGGAATCTGGACATCAGTCTATGCTTATCACATCGACTAACGCATCTGATCACAAACACATCTGATCGTAGCTCTACTCTAGTCTATATACCCCCACAAGGGTTAATGACACACTTCCTGCCGCTTTCATGGCGTTTTTCATGGCGTTTTTACAAAGCCGCTTCTCATTACAAAAGTAACAAGAAAAAGAGCAATCAGAGATTGCAAACCCTCGCCAGGATGTATTTTCAGTGGTTTTTTTAAAGGCTTTTGTGTTAAAGCAAATATGGCGGCCGAACCACGTGACCAATGACGTTGTCATTTTTTTTTCTGAACTACTTTATTCCTAGATTATGCTCAATAAATTGAATCTTTATCAGATGAAGTTTTATACTTGTCGAATTATGACGTCATAATGGAGGCATGGAGGCACCTATGACATCATCATTAACATATTTTATTCCCCATGGAGAGTTCTTTACAATGAGCCATGTCTCAATTTTTTCTATTCAGCCCTTTCGGAGATATAGAGGTGCAAAGTTTTTCGGTTTTTCCAAGATAGCGGCCGAACCACGTGACCTATGACGTCATAATTATCATTATAAAATTCTACAGGTTGAGGTGCAGCGATGGTGAAAATTTCCTGTCAATCAGACAAACGGTTGCAGAGAAAACTAGAACGCCACTCAGTAGAGCGCATACTCCCGCCGTGGGTTTAGTTGGAATAATACGTTTTGTTTAACATCCCCTCTCCGCAAAACAATAAATGAAAAAGAAAGTATGCCCTAACTGTAAGAGAATTTATTTTGATATATCTCGGAATTAGAGGAGAAAAACATCATTTAAGAATAAGAATAAAAGCTTTAATGCAGTAAAACAGAAAAAAATCTTTCCCAAAAAAAAATTCCCCAAAAAATTCCTGGATCCAGAATAATATCCTGAGCTTCACCAAAAACTTAATCAAGTCTTCCTTATCCCAAGGGCAATCATCCCACCAACTTTCATCCAAATCCGTTCAGAACTTTTCCAGATATCTTGTTTACGAACACACGAACACACACACACACACACACACACACACACACACACACACACACGAGTGAATGCATTACTCCCTGGCGGGAGTAATCATATTTATTCTGTGTGGACAAAGACAGACAGACAAACAGACAAACAAACGGACTCAAATGCAATACCCTCTCCTCTGGTGAGGGTAATAACAACTGCATTACAAAAGTATGATAATAGTCAGGTTCACTATGTTTTTTCGTTCCAAATTTTGGTAGATTAGCAAAACTATACATTTTTGGAATATTCAGAGCATGAGGAATCCAAAAATTAATGTTTACATTTGCGTAGACACCTTTGCGAAAATGACACTCAGGACAGTGATGAAGATCTGTAAAAGCATATTCCTGAACGGTATAGACCTCGTAGATCCTGTGTGTAGGACTTATAGTTCAATCTGATACTACCTATAACTTCCTATAACAACCTATAACTTCAAAGGACTTGCAATATCATGTATTATGTAATACAGTTATATCACAAATATAAAGACAATGGTTTTCAATTACCTTTGTTTGTTGCTTTTCTATAATCCTGAGCACTATTTTGAGGCCTTTATTGGATTCCTTGACCCAGAAAACATAGGATTAGCATATTTAATTAAGTCTCTAGGTTGACTAGAAGCCGAGATCACGCAAAATATGTATTTTATGGCGGCCATTTTCAAAATCCAAAATGGCGGCCATGCAGGTGTCTGTGCAAATGCCAACATTGATTTTCAGATTCTCCATGCTCTGAAGATTCCAAAAATGTACAGGTTTGCTAATCCCAAAATTTTGAAAGAAATTATATTTGTTAACATAGTGAACCTGACTATCTTCATCACTGTCCTGAGTGTCATTTTCGCAAAGGTGTCTACGCAAATGTAAACATTAATTTTTGGATTCCTCATGCTCTGAATATTCCAAACATGTATAGTTTTGCTAATCTTCAAAAATTTTGAACGAAATTATATTTGTTAACATAGTGAACCTGACTATAACAGCAAAATATTAATGATATTACGAAACAATATCCCCACTCCTCAAGAAGTTTTGTGACTTGTGATATTGCCCCCGCCCCCTCCCCACCCCAACAACCTTATGGAAGCAAATTTTATTATTGGGAATCTTAGAATGGTGAGGGACGGTCTGATCTTTCCAATGACCTGATCTAACATAAGTAATAGTAATAATAATTCACAATAATAATAAAGAAAATAACATGACCCCACCCCTGCCGCTCTCGTAGTGAACGGGTGTACTAGTCATAATAAAGCCATGTACCATGTTTCAGTTCAATAGTGTTATGAATTTTGGGTAGGGGGCATATATAGATCCAGGTAGATCTGCATACGTAGGTGCTCCAATGTCATGAAGAACAAGAACCATTTCGATGCACAGTAAGTCAGTGATCTGTTTATGCGGTTTATCGGATTAAGTGCATATCTGTGATCATACAAGGATGACCGTGCGATAGGTAGAGTAGGGATTATGCTAATAACCCGGTATGTCAAACCTGTGATCATACCTGTGTCCCGTATGGCAATGCACAATAGACATTAGTTAGGAATCCCACCATTAAAAGCACCACACACAGCATTTAATAAAACCTGAGTGGAAGAACAGCCAGGAAACGACCACGCACTACACCAGCATGGCAATGGAACATTGAACAGGCAGGAAATAGCCACGCCTAGAAGGGCTCGTGATTGACAGGGGGGGGGGGGGGGGGGGGAGTAATAAGCAGGTCGCCGATTGGCAGAGTGGGGAAGGACGTATGATTGGTCAGGGGAGAGGCAGAAAGCTTCCCCGTGATTGGTGGAAGGAAGGTGGAAGAAGTGAGCTACTGTTTGGCCACCGACGAATGGCATTGAGGGGGAGGACGACGAAGCAACCGGCCAATAGGAAGGGGCGGACACGAGCAGCAGATTCGAGAGATCAAGAAGCGAGGCAAGGATTGGGGAGGAAGAGGACTGACGTCCCGAGACGGCCAGTAAAACCACTCACTGGCCGACATTTGGAGCTTTTAGTCTTTGGATTCCTTCCTGCCCGGACCTCTCTTCCCTTCTTGCCTTCTTTTTCTGTTGGACCCTTGCTTGTTGGACGTTGGAAAGACGTTGGAGCGTTGACGATCCTCTTACCCTGCATCCATGCATGGGACCTCGTGAGCGATCGCGCGGGGACGCGAGGCTTGCCGCGCAGCGGGGTACGTTGGCTCAGCAGCACGTGAACGGGGGCTAACGAGGCCTACTTCCCGCCAACATCGGAGCCGAGGCGGGCTTGTGCGCATGGAGCAGACGATACCTGACAAACCCTGACACACCTCAGCTAGACGGAGATAAGCCCGCACCCACAGTACACAACGATTTATTTGATTAATTCTTCCCGTGCTTGTATTTGAAGTGAGGTGTGGGGACATCCCGATTTAGGAATATTATTTATTTACCGGCGCATTTTGAAAATCCAACGTTAATTTATTAACTGGCGTTTCAAAGTTCTCTTCGAGACTTGGTTATGACTAACTTCCCTGCAAATGTCAGCTGCTCTTCTTCTGCTCCAATCAGTTCTTCTGATCATGTGCTTGTTGAAGTGGATATCTCTCTGGCCATTCTCAGAGAGCCTCCTCAGCACCGACGAGTCTGGCATTTCACTCAGGCTGACTGGCACGGTCTGCAAGCAGCCATCAATCATCTGGACTGGTCTCCCATCTCCACTGCCTCTGACATCAATTCTTCCTGGGAATTCTTCCAAAGCAAACTGCTCTCTCTCATGCACAGATTTATCCCATCTCGTCTTCAGTCGTCTTACCCTTCCTCCCGTCCATGGTACACTGAATCTTGTGGTGAGGCAGTTGCCCTGAAACAACTTGCCTTTGCCTCTTGGAAGGCAAATCGAACTGAAGGCAATCTCAGTTCCTTCCACCAAGCTCGGAACAGGTGTGTGTCTACCCTCAGGAGTGCCAGGAAGCACTATCTCTCCACACTCAAGATTGAACTCTCAAACCTGTCTCCTTCCTCCAAATCCTGGTGGCATCTGGTCAAATCCGTTTCTGGTGTTTGTTCCCCTCCATCCCCTCCCTTACCTCAAATGGCTACACAGTTGACACCGCACGTGACAAAGCCGAATGCTCCAACTCTGTGTTTGCCTCAAAATCTTGTGTCCCAAAAGTAGTGTATATATGTTGCTTCTGGGACACTCTCATTTTCCCATTGACTTACATGTTAATTTTCCTCTTAACCTCATTGCCCATTAACACCTCTATTTCTCCCACCCTCATCTTTATGAACCTTTTGTCTATAGTACCTTTCCTTAATGTTGTTTATTAGACCACTCAAACACTACAAATATTTGTTTTCTCTTATAGACCTATAATCCTTCTTCTACATATCATCTGGCAGATTAATCTTTGACCCACTCAAACATCGACCCATTCACTTCCATGTTAATTTTCTTCTCACCTCTTTACGAACCTTTTAGCCTTTTGACACTCAAACAATGATTCCCCCTTGGTCTTATGGTACTCTTACTATCAATGATCCCGAGTAGACCACTCAAACATTGATCCTACAAATATTTGTTTATGCGTGGGAAATAATTTAATTCTCTTGCCACTCCCTTCACCATCTAATATACTAACAAAAAAGATGTTTGAGTTTGGTTCTTTATTAAGATATTTTAACTGAGCTGAGATAAAATGATAAACCTCCCTCAATGTTCTTGTTTGAGCGCCTCCAGTGCCACACACTTTTTGGTAGGCTTTGCCCACCTTTTGTTAAGCTCGGTCCGCTTTTTGGTAAGCCCTGCCCACTTTTTGTTAAACCACGCCCACTTTTTACTAAGCCCGCCCACTTTCTGTTAGACCACGCCCATTTTTGCTAAGCTCCGCCCACTTCTGCTAAGCCCCACCCACTTCTGCTAAGCCCCACCCTCTTTATAAACTCTTCAGCATTGTATCATTTCCAGGTAATACATAACATCATTTTCAGGGAATTCCCATCACATCATTTCCAGTTAAGACACGCCCAGGGAATTTCCACAGGAAATGACACACCCAGTCCTTATAAAAGGCACCGACCACACAGGCTTTTTCAAACACGCTTTCTGCTTCACTTGAGAATGGACTACTATGCCGAAATGGAATGGGATAACTTTGCTATTCCTTGGAGTCCTACTACCTGTGTAGAACTCAACCTTCAGATTGATGAACTGAACTCGAACCTCTTATCAATGGAGGTAAGTTTGTTTATTTATTTATTTATTTAATTAATTCTTTGTTTAATTATTTATTTTAATTTTTTTTTTTTTTTTAGATGAGACTCGTCTAAGAGTTAACAAAGTTTATTTTAATATTCATAGAGCTTGATTTATACAAATAAAAATATTGTATTAAATTAATACATTGTTATTTTCTTTCACAGGAAATTGTATCTGAGATACGAAATGAAAATTCTGCTTTTAACACAACTTGGGATGAAGTTATTTTTTTGTTTGAAGACATTTTGAACAACCAAGACCCCCAGAACGAGTTCTACCTTGATGACCCAGCCAAAGAGTTATACCTTGGAGATCCACAAAATCCTGAAAAAGAGTTTTACCATGATGATACTTGTTGTGAGTTATCAAAACAAAACCCACTGAACAAGTTCTACCTTGATGAGCCAGAATACAAGTCATACATTGGAGACCCACAAATTTCTGAAAATTGGGAAAGGGGAGTTCTCCCTGATGGTCCGCAGTTATACTATGTGAGACATCATAGAAACCCTAAAAAATTGTGAAACGGGAATTCTCCCTGATGGTCCGCAGTTATACTATGTGAGACACATCATAGAAACCTTAAAAAATTGGGAAACGGGAATTCTCCCTGATGGTCCGTAGTTATACTATGTGAGACACATCATAGAAACCCTAAAAATTTTGGCAAGGAGAGTTCTCCCTGATGGTCCGCAGTTATACTATGCGAGACATCATAGAAACCCTAAAAAATTGGGAAAGGGAAGTTTTCCCTGATGGTCCGCAGTTATACTATGTGAGACTTATCACGGAAACCCCCAATATTTCTGAAAATTGTGGTTCTACCTTGGAGACTTGGAAAGATGGTTATATTTTTGGAGACTCGGAATGGGGGTTTTGTTTTGATGACTCGGAATGTGATACCTATCTTGGAGGCTCAACAGGAATGTGGTTATACCTTGGGAACTTGGAAAGTTGGTTTTATTTTGGAGACTCTACCTGTGGGGTCCATCTTGGAGACTCTTTGGATTCTAAAGCAATGAACAATATTCTTTGTTTAATGACGCTTGATTTAAGCAATATCAAGAAAGTTCGAGGAAGAAAATGCTGGAAAATTCTTTCTTCCCATTTCTACTTCTTCAAACCTGAAAGCCTTGAAAGACAGAATTGGCAGGAGAGGAAAAAAAAAAAAATGAAATACGTATTTAAAAAAAAGAAGAAAAAAAAGATTATGTTAGGGTTTGGGTGGGATTTTGAATGTGAGGGTTAGGGATGGGGTTGGGTTAGGGATGGGGTTGGGTTAGGGATGGGATTTTGAATGTGAGCGTTAGGGTTGGGGTTGGGTTAGGGATGGGATTGGGTTAGGGTTGGGATTTTGAATGTGAGGGTTAGGGATGGGTTGGGTTAGGGATGGGGTTGGGTTAGGGATGGGGTTGGGTTAGGGATGGGGTTGGGTTAGGGATGGGGTTGGGTTAGGGATGGGGTTGGGTTAGGGATGGGGTTGGGTTAGGGATGGGGTTGGGTTAGGGATGGGGTTGGGTTAGGGATGGGGTTGGGTTAGGGATGGGGTTGGGTTAGGGATGGGGTTGGGTTAGGGATGGGGTTGGGTTAGGGATGGGGTTGGGTTAGGGATGGGGTTGGGTTAGGGATGGGGTTGGGTTAGGGATGGGGTTGGGTTAGGGATGGGGTTGGGTTAGGGATGGGGTTGGGTTAGGGTTTGTATATTATTATGACTCACTCACACATACACACACAAAAGTTAAGCCCCAACTGAAAAGTTGAGGGATTCTGTGTTTGGGGTTCACAGATCTCAAGAACATATCCCCATTATACACACACAAAAGTTAAGCCCCAACTAAAAAGTTGTGGGATTCTGTGTTTGGGGTTCACAGATTTAAAAACGTATCCCCATTATACACACACAAAAGTTAAGCCCCAACTGAAAAGTTGAGGGATTCTGTGTTTGGGGTTCACAGATCTCAAGAACGTATCCCCATTATACACACACAAAAGTTAAGCCCCAACTAAAAAGTTGAGGGATTCTGTGTTTGGGGTTCACAGATCTCAAGAACGTATCCCCATTATACACACACAAAAGTTAAGCCCCAACTAAAAAGTTGTGGGATTCTGTGTTTGGGGTTCACAGATTTAAAAACGTATCCCCATTACATTTTATTTATTTATTTATTATTTTCAAGGGTATTATCTGCTTACTTGTGTTTTTTGTTATTCTTGCGAGTAAAATGAACCCAAGATTTCTTCTCCATTTAAATCATATAATTTGTAGGTCCAAGGAGCTGTATCCATTACATCAATGATTTTAAATAATTCACGAGTCCATTTTTGTGTATAACCTTTCTCAAAATGACTTTTCCATTTGTATATTCTTACAATATCACCAACTTTAAACTTGGGCTTTCTCAAATTAATCTCCTTTTCATATTCTAATTTTGTAAATGTTTCCGATGGTTTTGATTTTGTTGATGAATGAACTGTATTATTGTAATTATCGACAATATCCTGAATTAAATACACCCATTTTTGAGAACCGAGTTGTGTGAATTTTTTATACTAGGGCATTGCCCGTACTATATCTATATCTAAAATTATATCCCCCCCCTCTATTTACATGAAATGGTTTGGTCCAAAGCGAACGGCTTGCGAGTACGGTGACAATCCCCCCCCTCTATTTACATGCAATGGTTTGGTCCAAAGCGAACGGCTTCCGGAGTTTGGTAAAGAAATCGCCATCGCGTGCACAAACGCGCAGGAAAGCGAATGAATCGCAAATTCGTTTTTATTAGTTGTAAAACATAGTTTAACGCCAACATAGTTTGCAAACGTGAAATAAATGAATACGCTCTCAAATGTGCCATCCGAGGCAGAGTGTGCCCGCCACGTTCGGCACACGCGATCGTTCGCTGCTCTCTGATTGGTTGAATCGTTTTTTGGACATAGCTCGGTAAGTAATTGTCCGATTAATATGAAACCTTGAAAAGGCACATCCTCGGGTCCCCAGCAATATACCTGGCAAGTTAAAAGTATATCGGACCCGTGGTTGTCGAGAAACAGCGGTCACAGACAAACAAACGTACAGACAGAGATTACTGGAATTATAGATAGATAGTCTCTCTTTCAAAGTACGATTAAAACGCTCAATAACAACTGCTTTTCCTTCATTAAAGGTGCTGTATAATTTAATACCCTCCCCTTTAAGAAATTTCATAAATATTTTGTTATAGAACTCTGTTCCCTCATCAGTCCATAACTTCTTTGGTTTCCTTTTATTCCTATCAAATATTAGCTTAAAGGCTAACATTAAAGTATTACCTCTCTTGTTTTTCAAAGGAACAACCCAAGCAAATCTACTCCTCAAATCAATAACGGTTAAAGCATACTTGTATCCCTTATCATTATTTAGTTCGATTAAATCAGCGGACCATATGTGGTCAGTGCATTTAGAATAAACTTTCCTTCTTTTAAACTTTGTGATTATAGGTTTATGTAATTCATTAGCCAAAAGCTCCTCAGTCTTGATAACATCATTGGAGTTTAATAGTTTTTTGGGAAATAACCAAGACCAACTTTCAATTTAACACTTATCATTTTTTTCACAATAAACCTATCAACTTTCTCTCTCAATATCGGATTTCGTATCAAGGACAAATTATACAACATTTCTCTGTCTGCTTCATGTTTTTCATCCAATGTAGTGGTATTCCCATAAGCAATATCATGCTTCATACACACTTCATCAACCCTATTTATAGGTCTGGACCAAGGTTTAGGATTGTCAGCCTCATCTAATCTTTTATCCAAGTTTGTTCCTGGACCACAGAAAGAATACCCTGGAAGGTGTAATTCCCCTGGAATTCCAGTTGTTGTAAATTTACTTCCTGACAGAAACTTTTGTATGTCTCCTCCACTTTTAGGAGAGATGAATTGGCACTTTTTAGAGCCACACACTTGACATATTCCTTTTTGATAAACTCTATTATTTTTAGCTTTAACATGAGATATTTTTAGATTTAGTTTTCTTTTTACATTTGAGACAATAACTCATATTTATTTATCAGAAAAATTCCGACAGAGTATCAAAACCTTTTTGGTTTTTAACATATACATTTCAATCTTTATTTTTAAAACATAAAGAATCCTAAGGAATGCTTTCACTCTCTCCTCCATTTATTTACAAATAAAACTAACTAAAGTCAATTACACCGACATCATCAACCACATAATCTTTTCCTTCTTCTTCTTCTTTATCCCCACTTTCTCGTTTAAATCTCCTCCCTGAAACTGAAGACATTGACGTCGTTATTCTTGAAAATAATATTTTCATTAGACTTCTCATTTCTTTATTTTCCTCCTCAGTGCGTTGTTTGATTTATTTGCTGTAATACCTTCAATCTTTTATTAATCTCACTGATTTCCATCTTTTTATATTTTTCCACCCTCTCTCTTTGCTCCCTCTCCTCCTTCTCTCTTTTCTCCCTTTCCTCCCTCTCTTCCTTCTCTCTTTTCTCCCTTTCCTCCCTCTCCTTTTTCTCCCTTTCCTCCTCCTTTTTCGCCCTTTCCTCCTTCTCCTTTTTCTCCCTTTCCTCCTTCTCCTTTTTCTCCCTTTCCTCCTTCTCCTTTTTCTCTTTCCTCCTTCTCTTCTTCAACTCCTTCCTCATCCCTTGCTACCCTTGAGTTTGAACCCCAAAGAATATTATACAAATACTCATCTGGATTTTGAGATATTCTTGTATCAATAATTATTTTTCTCATAATAGGATACCAATAAGATTTGTTGACGATTTCTAAAAGAGTTTTATATTTCATAACTTTGAGAAGTTCATTTTTATTTAATACTTTAAACAAGTCTCTATTTGTGGGTTTAACAATATCAGTATAAGGCCAGTTTTTTATAACAAAATTCCCATGTATATGCTCCAAATCATAAGGTATGTAATACCGAGCACCCTTTTCTTGTAGGTATCCCTGAATACAAAAATTATAATTCTCTTGTAGTCTTCTTCCTGCCATTTATGTATCAGAAATATATGTGAGATTAATATTATGACAGGTAATACCACCCATCTTCCCACTACCAAATCGGTTTGTATTCCTCGGCTTTCTATCCTTATCTCATGACCTTCCTTCTTTGTCATGCTAACCATCGCTATACTATCATATATTTTTCTTTTCTTAAAACCATGTATTTGTTGTTTATTAATTGTACTTCCACATAAATCCTTATCCTCACCAAGTGGATAATATTCTTCTTTACGAGACTGATTAAAATAATGTAGGTCTTCTATGTTTATTGAAAAAGACCAATTATACCCTAAAATCTTTCCTCTTCTCCAATGGCTTGATCTCTGATCATCAATTTGGTTTCAGACCAGGTCACTCTACTCTGGATATGCTGCTTCTGCTGTCTCAACAATGGATGGAGGTCCTCAATGCCAAACAGGAAATTAGAGCTGTCTCCCTCGACATATCACGTGCCTTCGACACGGTCTGGCACCCCGCTCTGCTCACCAAACTCTCCTCCTTTGGTATCCATGGAAATCTCCACGCATGGCTGGCGGACTTCCTCTCTAGTCGTCATCAACGTGTGGCCCTGAATGGGTTTCTCTCATCTCCTCTTCCTGTTCAGGCTGGAGTTCCCCAAGGCAGTGTTCTGGGCCCCGTGCTTTTTCTGGTCTTCATCAATGATCTCTCTGACTCTCTCGAAAATCCTCTCTATCTCTTTGCTGATGACTCCACTCTCTGCCGCTCCATTCCTCTTCCCTCAGATCGGCAGTCTGCTGCCTCCTCACTCTCTGAAGACCTGGACAAAATCATAGACTGGTCAAACAAGTGGAACATGTCTTTCAATCCTGACAAATCTCACACTCTTACTATGTCTCTCCGAAAAGATCGACTGGACAACCCTCCCATCTACTTTCTCAACAATCCTCTCCAAGAAGTTCTGTCGCTCAAGATTTTGGGTCTCACTATCTGCCATGATCTTTCTTGGGAAAACCACATTTCCAAGCTGGCCTCCAAAGCCAGTCGCCGACTGGGCATCCTCCGTCGTGCGAAGTCCTTCCTCGGCACACCTGAGCTCCTCACCACATACAAGGCTTTCATCCGCAGCTCAATGGAATACTGTTCTCCCCTATGGGCCGGTGCTCCTGCCTCACACCTAGCTCGGCTTCACGCTGTTGAAACCAAAGCTTTCAGAATTATTGGAATCTCCCGCGATGAAGCTATCTCTGAGGGCCTTTCACTCACTCACCGCAGGCAGGTAGGTGGTCTTTCTGTCTTCTACCGACTCCTCTCCGGCCTTGCACCCCCAGCTCTCTCTGTGCTCTGTCCCCCAAATATTCCTACAGGTCGCACAAGATCTGCCAGCAACCCTCTGATGGTTAAACTGCCGAAATCTCGGCTCTCTGCTCACCTTCACTCTTTCATTCCTCTTTTCTCCCGCCTCTGGAACAAACTCCCTCACTCCCTTCAATCCCACTCCTCCCTCCAGGTCTTTAAAACAGCTGTTCACCACCATCTCTTATCTTCCCCCATCCAAAACCTTGATCTTTTCTACCCCCGCTAATTCACCCCAGATCCACCTTGTTTGAAATTCCAACTTCTTTCCTGGAAGTCCTGGCAGTGTCCATATGTTTTATACCTCTCCCACCGCCCCCTTCCCACGCCCCCCCCCCCCCCCCAAAGCCCTCGCCCTCTCTCAGATCTCTCGATGTCTCCATGTCTCTCGGTCCCTGCTCTCAAATGTTGTGTTTGTGTCCTTCCCCCTCTCTCCCCATCTTGTCTACCGCTCCCTATGTTATATGTTTTATGTGTCGGTTTGTCTTTCTGTGTGATTAATGTTCGCTCTTTCACGAGCCTCGATCTTGTATACAAAAAAAAAAAAAAAAAAAAAAAAAAAAAAAATCAGGCATATCATACCCCCATTTATTAATTCGCATATTAACTATAT
Organism: Myxine glutinosa; assembly: GCF_964187855.1. NCBI lineage: Eukaryota > Metazoa > Chordata > Myxini > Myxiniformes > Myxinidae > Myxine > Myxine glutinosa. The sequence goes on along the minus strand of NC_136270.1, from coordinate 10,713,207 downwards.
GTCCTTCTTTATAAAATTCAATTGTAAGCAGGTAGTTAAATTCAATGAGGAAAGGTGTATGGTCAGTATAACCAGGTGTTGTGGTTGTAAATTTTACTTGTTTAACAAAACGTGCTGTTTTCTTTAAAAATATATATTGTGATAAATCACTAAATCTAATTAAGTCATTCGCATCTGTAGGGTTTGGATAATTGATTAATTTATAAGTATTCTTCATATTAATATTTTTACTTACACTATATTTTTGTCGTTCAGCCTGTGCCTTTGTATAATAATTTGATAAATCAATATCCTGAGAGGATTTTCCAAAGATAGAACCATCTTTTCCAACATAAGTCATTTATATTAGATTAAAAATGATATCATAAAAATTTTCATTATTGTTGAGTTGAAATAATACATATAAACATAATTGACCACAACATTTAGAATTAATTTCTTGAACTTGAAATGTTTGATAAACACCATTCTGTAAGAATTGTATTACTTCAACAGGTGGTGGCATACCATAACTATCAAAATAATATTTATCCTGACTATTATGAATACAAACCCAATGAGAACCATTCTGTGTGTCTAAATTCATAATAATATTCTTTGTATTCTTATATATATGTATTAATTCATCTCTCATACAAATAACCACATTATCAATTTTTAGTGTTTTACAATACTTAGCTAGTTCTATATTTGACGTTGTATTCTTTCCAAATTGTTTAAACCATTTATCCATTTATTTATGAGAAAGATACAATCCATTACCCCGTTTAGTTAGTTTAACACCCGCTTGAGCGATAGAGGAAAGCATATCTCCAACCAACAATCTAGCTTTATCAGGTAGACTTTCAAGTTTTTGAGCAAAATCTACAATTACACCACTTCCACTAATTTGTTTCTCCAACTCCTTGTTATGTCTTTCCAATTCTTTTTGAGCTTTTAGTTGTGCCTTCCTTTCGTTAGCAGTTTTTACCGCTGCTGAAATACCACCAGTCAATGCTCCCGCCGCACTTAAACCAGCAAATAAAGGAATTAGAAACGGGAGAAATCCTCCTCTTGACTCGTCTATTGAATATTTCTTCAACATAGGTTTCGTCATTTTAATTTTAAGTGATCCAACATCATTTAGTGTTTTCACCTGCTCTCTTGTGAGTAAAACATCAATTCTTACTGCTCCTTTTCTTTGAATTGTATTAACATTAATAATACAAGGCTTTTGATTTTGAATACAAGATGTTAATTTATTAAGATTGATTTGATTAACATACACCCCAACCATTTATTTATGAGAAAAAACCTATGTGATATTAATCATAACACCATTATCTGTATTAATCTGTAAATCTGTTTCCTCCAAAAGCAAACAATATGCATTAACCTCTTCACTCTCCCCTCTTTCAATGTATAGAGAAGTATCCACTCGATTAGACTTTATAGTTTCCTTTTGAGAACTCAGGTCAATTGCGTCGATTGTATAAAGTTTTTGAAACGCAACCATATCCAAAATAGGATCATTATTACCATTACTTTCACACACCTTTTGGTAGGACTTGTAGGCTTCCGCATAATCATTTTTTTCCCAATCAATTTCCAATCTATCTCGTGGATAAAATGTGCCATCAAGAGAAACCCGAAGTTGTTTCACCTTAGCATTATCACTCAGCGCATTATTCTTATTAGTACCGTCCTCTCCATCTGGTTTTTTAAAAATGAGCCAGAGGTATCGTGGCTTTCCTTGAAGAACACCCAAATTCCAAGTGTAGGTAGTGTGTTCCAGTTTAACGTGTTGACATCTTCTTTTCAGGTATGATACATTTAGCGGTTTCTTTGAGTTAAGTCTTCTATTTAACATCTCTTCCGTTTTAAGATTAGGAGTATATTCACTGATATACCAACACAAATCATTAATAACAAATTTATTATTTTCTCCAAAAGCATTTTCAACCCCAAAAAGCAATCTATTTACATTATCATTCCTTTGTAGTTGAAATCTAATTTTAAGCCCATACAAAACTTTATCATAATCACAAAATCCAAATATACCTTTCAGAGGTACTGCTACGGTAAAACTATTCTCTGCTTTTGTATCATCATTATACATTGACTTCCTTTGACTATAACCAGGGTCTGTGTTTGTACCCGTTGACATATCAGGAATAAAACCTTCAACAGCTCCCTTACCCATTCTATCACTAAACGAATATAGTGTAAATTTCATCATTTCAGATGTAGCAGAGACATAATCAACCGCTTCAACCTCTTGTGTTCCAATATACAGGCGGACACTATCAAACATTTTCCAGAAGAAATCATTTACGAGTGTAGCATTAGTATTATTCGCAGCCTTAGTGAATTTAAATTTACACAGCAAGAAACTATCAGCTATATTCAAGTAAGTTTGTTGATTATTTATTTCAAAACTTTTTGTTCCATTTGAATTCCAGTCTGTTCCTGTTATAGCATTTACCTTGAAATAGTCCTCCTTTTTAGTGGAGTTTGAAATGATAATCGTATCATCCAAATCATAGATACTATCAATCGCTTCCATACTTGTATTTATATAGCATTAAAATTGTTGAAACCCTGACCCAAGTATTTTAATGATTTTTTGTCGTTCTTGTGAAGATAGTTGAGTTTTACCTTTTTTTATTTCTTTGATTGCTTGTAATTTATGAGACTCCTTTTGAGCATCTTTTATACTCTTTATAGCACCCGCAACTGAACCCACGGCAGAAGCAGTTGAACCAATTAGGTCGTTATGTTTAAGGATGGTTGAACCAATACCCATTAGAGTATCAATTATCCCATCTCCTTTATTTCGAAATTGATGACCTACACCTCGTTGTCTCTTAGGTTTATAGTATCCTCTCCCAAGAAACATACCTTCACCCTTATAGTATGGTGAAAGGTACATGCCCTCCCCTGTAATTATTTTATATTTTCCCAACTTGTGTTTTCTCACAATAACCATTATTTATTTATTGAAAAACTTCACTTAGGTGAATTCTGATGGATATAATTTCATCATTAAAGGATATCATACGATTATCTTGGTCGGTTATCCTAAAATTTACTCTGTATATGGTTTTTCCTGAGACAGTTAAATAGACAAGATTTTTTGGTTCCATATTAAATTTATAACCAATCGGGGTTGAGTATGCACTGAATGAAAATATTGTATTTGTTCTTATTCCATCGTTATAAGCACCATCAATCAAATCACAATTAATTAATACTGAATTTATACCGGAGGATATTTGGATAACATTATCACTGTAAAACGTCCCGTTAGTTTCAATCTTTTTTGAAGAGAAACCCAATAGCTCTCTGAACGAATTTTCAATCGTGAAATCAACTTTATAATTATTTTTAAGCTTAATCGTTGATTTTGAAGTGTGTTTTTGAATATCTATTACCATATTTTTTGGTTCATCACCTTTTTCTTTCATAAGGCGAGAGACTTCTGAAGATATTTGAGAAATCTCGTAAGCTCCGGGTGAAACGGTTATAGTTTTATATCCACTTCCTGGATTATAACTAAACTTGTTGTTTTTCTCTGTGATATTAAACAAGGTATTATAAGTTTCCATCGACAATAAAGATGCCTCATATGAGGTAACGGGGTCAAGTTGTAGTGGGTAAGGGAATGAAGCTGTGTAATCACTCGTTGTGAAATTAAAACTAAGAATTGTGCTTCTCATCTTATTTAATATCTAATAAAATATCTTTGTATTGACATTTATTAATTATTTTCATATTCATCAACTGATCTAAAATGGCTGAGGATTCATTAAAACAATTGTTGTTTCCAGCCTTCTTACTACCTAACAACAATAATAGCCTATTAACTAATTGTGATGGGTCATTTGGAAGAAAACTAACACCTGAACCAAGCTTACTTAAAGCATCAATAATATGTTTCTCCTTCTCATTCTTCTTCCTTTTACCAGCAACAGAAACTCCATAATCAAGTGCATTTAGCAACTCAATATACTCTTTATCTTCCTCTCTTTCCATATCAAGCGGTTCATCAAAATAAGGTGAATTAGCATGTCCATCTTTTGTTAGAAGAAACATTAATCTTGGGGTTAATTCAACATTTGGTTGGTCAGAACTTAAGAACACCAATTTATCATTAAATATCAATAACTTTTCTTTCACAAGATGGAACTGTGCTGGTTCTTCTGTTGGAATGAGACCTGCTCTGGTTTTTGAACCCTTCAAATATTCATTGTTTTGAAGAGCTTCTACAATATAATTGGAAAGTTTATTTACATTCTCAAGATGCCGAAATAATCCTTCATCATCATATTCTAATTCTCCAAGTTCTTGCTCTGTCATTTGACTAAAATCTTTGATCATTTGAAGTTTTTTTGGAGTAAATTCTACCGTGGGGACTGTAGGTGAGTGTTGAGTTTTCAAAAGTGGTTTAAAAAATTTCTCTTGTTTTCTTTCAAAGGCTTCTTCGCCAGTTAGTTTCTGTCTCCGTTTCTTCTTTATCTCTTCCTGTTGCTTTACAACTTTTGAAACCAACTCTTGATGTTCTTTAAACTTTCTTGCTCTTTCTTCGGTATTCATTTAGTATTGAAAAATATCATTTAATGAATTGTAAAGGTCAATGGGAAAATTTTCCTTTTCTTCATCATTATAGTAAATGTGTTGAAATAAATCCTTTTCTTTAAATATTTCATCAAATTCTTTATTGGTATTAATACGAGTTGTTATTTCTTCTTCACTAATACTTGTATCTTTGCTTTTCATACGTTTGCGTTGAGTCTCCTCATCGATATCAAAACCGAATGATAAAATCTTAACTCCATCACCACACAATTGTTTAATAATTTGTCTCATTCCTTCAGGATTAGTTTCTAAAATCCCAAGACCATTAGATTTTACTTTATTTAACTCACTCTTACAATGTGAATATTTTGTAGAACCAAGAGAGACCTCCTCAAATATTTGACCTTCGTTCCTCAATCGCATATGTTCCTCCATTGAAATGTAGTAATAATCTTTCCCTTCTACTTCTCCTGGTCGCTTTGCTCTGGTTGTAGTACTCACAAAACGAATCATAGGGTGTTTTAAAAAAAAACTTACAATCTTTTCATTTTTACTATTCAAGAGTTTAGATTTATGAAAGTTCTTTCCTGAAGCAGATTTACCCACAAGATTAATAATAATAGTTATCATTTATATATGTAATTATGTTTAAAATAAAAATACATCCTTTAATATCTCATCTTGTTTCACAACAATATATTTATATTTTCCAATCGTGTGTTTCATATAATTTTCCAATTCTTTTTTACTACATAACGTAGAGCAATTATCTCTCCAAAAATTATTTACATCTATTGAATTTAACTTAAATAAAATAAAAGTATTGGCATTGTTTCTTATTGAGCGTCGAGGGAGTTGAAAATATGATTGACTAAGATAAATACAATTACAAGAAGAATGTCTCCCTCTTGTATAGTAGCTGTCCATTACTGTTTGGTTTCTCTCATTAACACAATCATCAAAGATAACGAGGTTCTTTTTTTATTTATCTAAATCTTGAGGTAAAGGTATATCATCCGTATTATCACTGAGAATACAAGTTATGGGTTTTGGTTTCGATTTTGATTTCTGTGTATCACAAAATAATTGTATTATATCTTCAATATTATAATCATTTAGTTTGTTTTGAAGTTTAAATAAACCGATAATGTCTTCCTTTTTAAGACCCGCATTAAAACCCTGTGAGAGTAGTTGATACTCGGGTTGAAAACGTGACTTTGTAAAAATTATTAAATTATCATAATCTAAAAAATTAGGACCAAGGAGCTTCTTTAAAAGTAAACAGGTTTTTCCACATCCGCTTGAACCAACTATTAGACATCTCAATGAATTTGGAATGTTTTTATGGTTATTAAATTTTATCTTATTTTCCCAAACGGGTAAAAAATCATTCATTTATATATTTGGAAAATAGCTATTTTCTATTAGAAATAGCTATTTTTTGAGCTATTTTAGAAACTCTATATTTTATCCTGAGTTCGGGTTTAATTTCAAAATAATTCATTATTTTATTTATATAGTATCTTGTATTAACATTTCCATTAAAATTATTTTGAATAATAAATATCATTAAACCCTTATACATTTGCTCAATACAAATAGTCTCTTCCCTTGAAAGAAATGGTGTATTATCATCACAATACTTAACATTCATCTCTCTTATTAATCTTGTAAAGTAATTCATTTTTGGTTCTAATTTAAAAGAGTTATATATATTTATATATTTTTTATTATCATTAATTAAAATTAAATCACAGAAAATACATTGTTTATATGAACCCTCATTATTAAGCCCTATTCTATCACAAGCCGGACAATTCTCTAATTTATCATATGGAGAGTCTGGAAATTCTAAATATCCTTCAGAACTTATCATATTTATATGGTAAATTTTTACTTAAACTAAACGCAACTTTATTCATTAATAAATACAATGTTTCAAAGCACAAAAGACAAATTTCAATCAATCTCTACTTCGGTGAAAGATATAGAAAAATATGTCAAAGATGTTAAATTGAACAAAGATAAATATGGAAATTTTTGGGTAAAACCAGTTATGGAAAATAACATGAGCCCCTCTATTTCATTTAAAGGAAGAGCTCTAACTATACCTGGAAAGACATCCATTAAAGTAAATCGAACAAAAGTTTCTCCTCTACTCCTGGCAATTTATTCAAAGCTTGAAAAAGTGATCGATCGCGATACTTTGAAAAAGAATGATAAGACCATCAACAATACTCGTGGAGAAATTTGTATTTACTTTAATAATCCAAAGGGTGTAGATCTTAGTAAAATGAATGATGTTAATATTTCTGGTGAAATGTCATTTCGTTCTATGATAGATAGAGATTATTTAAAGATAACTTTTGATATTAAAAATGTAGAGATTGAATCTGTTAATGAAAGAAAGTATATAGATATTGATGGGAATATTTTTCCTGCTAATTAAATATGAGTCATTACAGCAGTGAAGATTTTACTATTTTATTGAACTCGGACGATAGTGATGATCGTATTTCATTGAACTCGGACGATGGTGATGATAGTATTTCATTGAACTCAGATGATAGTTATGATGCTAATAGTTTGTGCTCAAATGATAGTTATGAGAGTAGCTTTATTGATGACTGAGTATGATTCTGAGTATTCATGTGATAGTTATGACTCAGATGATTCTGAGTGAAAAAGTGTTTTAGTTTAAGTATAGTTTCATTTATAAAAAGCCTGTAAAAAGGCACTTTCTTCTATAAGTGTTTTACTTTAAGCACAGTTTCATCTTTAAAAAAGCCTCTAAAAAGGTGTTTTACTTTAAGTATAATTTTGCTATATAAATATGATCAAAGCAACGTATTGCGACGTTTGTGAACAAGAATATAAACAATACAAAAGACACCTTAAAACTAACAAACACACATTTAATCTACTTCACCTACTATCTCCTATTCAGAAGGAAACAAAACACTGTTCTGCCTGTAATAAAAATATCCTCAAGAAAGGCTTCGAAATGCATCTTAAAACAAATCAACATTTATCAGATTTTATCACAACTAAAAACTCTGATGGTGCATTCAAAGGACATATTAAAATAAGAGTCTTTAACTTCAAACCTCCTGAACCAGAGTCTATAGTTGATGCTGTAGAAATAGTTAAACCTGCTGTTCAAACGTTGATTGAAAAAAACACTAAAAGAAATGAAACCACTTAAATTTTATATGGGAGTAAAATTAGAAATGACAAAGGACGAAGGAGTTATAGATACACCATACATGAGAACTGAGCCACACTTTATATCTTCATATCAAGATTTTAAAACATCAGGAGTCTATGATGAACTTATTAAACAAGAGCAAGATTTGGATAATTCAATCGTAGGAAGTGGATTCAATATAGGAAAAATTATTTACATAGACATTCATATTCTTAAATCAGATCCTCTAAAAGCTTCTTCTTACATTGATTTACCCAGTGTTATCAAAAATAGAAAAGTAGTTATCAATATCAAAAATAAAGACAATAAATGTTTTCTCTGGTCTATTCTAGCACACTTACATCCTCCACATTTTCATGATGAAAGAGTATCTCATTATAAAAAATATGAGAATACATTAAATACGAAAGATCTAAAGTTTCCGATGACTTTAAATGATATTCCTAAATTTGAAAAGTTGAATAATTTATCAGTTAATGTTTATAGTCTAACAGAAACAAACAACATTCAGGTTTTAAAGCTTTCTGACAATTGTAAACAAACTCATATTAATCTTCTATATTTTAATTCAGATGAAAATTCACATTATACATACATCAAAAAACAAAACCACCTTTAGAGGCCATTTTTCCCCGCAAGCGGGGGTTGGCCTTTTTCGGGAACTGTGGTTGTTGTTGTTTTTTCGGTCCCCTTTTTGAAGCAATGTTTTACGGCCGGATGCCCTTCCTGACGCCAACCCTTTTTGCCGCTATCAGATTTTGAGGGGTATACATACATCAAAGATATTACAAAATTAATAAAACCACAAGTATGTTAAAGAACAAATAAAATATATATTTGTATGCGTTGTCTTAACTTCTTCCATACACAAGAAAGATTAGATAAACATTCAAATTATTGTGGTGAACATAAATCAACGGTAATCAACATGCCTAAAAAAGGCTCAAAGATCACATTCAAAGATGAAAAGAAAACAATAGAACATCCATTTGTTATATATGCTGATTTTGAAAGTATTTTAGAAAAAATTGATACTGCTTCTCCAGATCCAAAAGAATCATACACAAATAAATATCAAAAACATACTCCTTGTGGTTTTTGTTATTATATCAAATCATCCGTTGGTGATGAATATAACAAGTTAGAGGTGTATAGAGGCTCAAATACCCCAGAGGAGTTTGTGAAACGACGAGAAAAAGACTGTGTCCGATTAACCAAGATAATGAGAGAAACCAATAAACCAATGTCCTTAACAAGTAACGAAAAAGGAGAATTTGGACAGCCAAAGGTTGACTGTCATATTTGTGAGAAGAAAATTGGTAAAGGTCTAAAGGTTAGAGACCATTGTCATCTCACTGGTAAATATAGAGGTCCGGCTCATCAAAGTTGTAATATTAATTATCAACTCCCCTCTTTCATTCCTGTCTTTCTTCATAACAACGCTCATTATGATACACATCTATTTATCAAGGAACTCTCAAAGACTTCTGGAAGTATCTCAGCAATTCCAAACACGGCTCAGAAATACATTTCATTCACAAAAACAATTCACACATCTCCTATTACTCATATCAGATTTCTTGATACATTTAAATTCATGGCAGGTCCATTGGCTAACTTGGTTCAAAATCTAAAAGAGTTTCCATGTCTTTCAGAGTATTTTTTAGATAAAGATTTTCTAACACAAAAGGGAATTTACCCCTATGACTATATGGACTCATTTGAGAGATTCAATGAAACACAACTTCCTTCAAAAGAAAATTTCTATAACAAATTAAACAACAGTCATATATCTGATAAAGATTATGTGCATGCACAAAACGTTTGGAAAAAATATAACATCAAGAATCTTGGCGAGTTTCACGATTTGTATCTCAAAACTGATGTGCTTTTATTGGCCGATGTATTTGAAGCCTTTAGATCTGTTTGTCGCACTGGATATGGATTGGATCCTGCTCACTACTACACAGCACCTGGATTGGCCTGGAGTGCGATGTTGAAAATGACAAAACAAGCTTTGGATTTGATAACCGATGTTGATATGCTTTTGATGATTGAAAAGGCAAAAAGAGGTCGAATTTCACAAGTCTGCTCGAGTCGATATGCAAAAGCAAATAACAAATATCTTCCAAATTATGATTCAACGAAACAGAGTTCTTACTTGATGTACTATGACGCGAACAACCTGTATGGCTGGGCAATGTCTCAGGCTCTTCCTTATGGAAAACTTAGATGGGTAAAGGAAAAAGACTACAAAAAGGTTTTACAAGATGTATGTATCTCTACACAAAAAGAATTGGATAAAGAAAAAGTTGGTTATTATTTTGAAGTTGATTTGAAATATCCAGAGGAACTTCATAACCTACACAAAGATCTCCCATTTGCTTGTGAAAAGGAAAGCCCAAAGAAGGAGTGGTTAAGTGATTATCAACAATCATTTAATATAGGTGAATCAACAGAAAAATTACTTACTACATTATATAACAAGAAAAATTATGTTCTACACCAAAGAAATTTGCGACAATATTTATCAAAAGGTCTAAGAGTAGAGAAGATCCATAGGGTTCTAAAGTTCAATCAAAGTCATTGGTTAAAGGGGTACATTGATTTTAATACACAAAGAAGAACAGAGTCAAAAACAGATTTTGAGAAAGACTTTTATAAATTGATGAATAATGCGGTCTTTGGTAAGACCATGGAAAATGTGAGGAAAAGACAAAATATCAGACTATCAACATCTTGGAAACAAGCATCAAAATTAATTAATAGACCGAGTTTTACTAGAGCTGAGGTCTTTACTGAGAACTTTTGTGCGATCCATTTGATTAAAGAGAGTATTGAAATGGACAAACCTATTTATATTGGAACATCAATTCTTGATTTATCAGTCATTAATGTATGATTACTTTTATAATAACTTGAGGAAGAAACATCAAAATGATGTTAATCTACTTTATATGGATACAGATAGTTTTATTTTGCAAATTAATACTGATGATGTTTATTCAGACATGAAAAAGGACATTAATATCTATGACACTAGTAATTACAGTCGAGAGAGTGAGTTGTTCTCTTCTAAAAATAAAAAGGTGATTGGAAAGTTTAAGGATGAATTAGGAGGAAATGTCATGAGTGAATTTGTGGGATTGAGGTCTAAGGCTTATGCTTATAAATACATTGTGAATAACGTTGAAAAGACTGATAAGAAGTTAAAAGGCATAAAGAAAAATGTTATTAAAGAAACAATAAACTTTAAGGATTATTATAACTGTTTAACAACAAAGAAAGAAGAGTTTAGAAAGATTAATGGAATAAGAAGTTATAAACATAAATTATATTCAGAAGAGGTGAATAAGAAAGCATTGGGGGCTTTTGATGATAAGAGGTTTATTTTAGAAAATGGAATTGATAGTCTCCCTTATGGTTATATAAGTATATAAGTGATAAGTTAAAAAGGGGGGTTAGGGATTTGAACGGGCTACCGCCGCCTTTTTACTATTATATAAATGATAGAACCAAGTACCAACCAGACTAAAGAGTGGAGGTGTAATCAACCTTGGTATATAAATGGTAAACATAACGAATGTGAAAAATATCAAATAGGTATAATTGAAAAGACAACTGGTAAAAAAATTTACAAAACAAGTAAGAGAATTAATTTAAATACCGGTGAATTGGGTAAAAAAGATGGAAATATTTTTGAGTGGACGGAAAACTTTGATGGTTGTCAGGAAAATATATACTTTAATTTTAAAATGGTATGTGGCACTGGAGGCGCTCAAACAAGAACATTGAGGGAGGTTTACCATTTTATCTTAGCTCAGTTAAAATATCTTAATAAAGAACCAAACTCAAACATCTTTTTTGTTAATATATTAGATGGTGAAGAGAGTGGCAAGAGAATTAAATTATTTCCCACGCATAAACAAATATTTGTCGGATCAATGTTTGAGTGGTCTACTCGGGATCATTGATAGTAAGAGTACCATAAGACCAAGGGGGAATCATTGTTTGAGTGTCAAAAGGCTAAAAGGTTCGTAAAGAGGTGAGAAGAAAATTAACATGGAAGTGAATGGGTCGATGTTTGAGTGGGTCAAAGATAATCTGCCAGATGATATGTAGAAGAAGGATTATAGGTCTATAAGAGAAAACAAATATTTGTAGTGTTTGAGTGGTCTAATAAACAACATTAAGGAAAGGTACTATAGACAAAAGGTTCATAAAGATGAGGGTGGGAGAAATAGAGGTGTTAATGGGCAATGAGGTTAAGAGGAAAATTAACATGTAAGTCAATGGGAAAATGAGAGTGTCCCAGAAGCAACATATATACACTACTCCCAAACCCATCTCTCTCTGTTCCCACCTTTCCCAGTCGAACCCAACTGCTCCTGGACTCTGTGTCCTTCTCTCCTGACAAGGTGGAGAAGTTTTTGTCAAACCTCGACTCCGATTCTGCAACTGGACGAGATGGCATCAGCCCACGGGTCCTAAAATCCTGCTCTGCCGCTCCATCTCACCCTCTCTCTGTTCTCTTCACCCTCTCTTTTGCTCAAGGTCATCTGCCAGCATCTTGGAAATCAGCAAACATCACTGCTTTACACAAAAAAAGGTGCAAAAACAGATCCTTGCAACTACAGACCAATCAGCCTGCTTCCAATTTATCAGCGAAGTCATGGAATCCATCATTGCTTCGGATATCAAATCCTTCCTCTTCTCCAATGGCTTGATCTCTGATCATCAATTAGGATTCAGACCAGGTCATTCCACTCTGGACATGTTGCTTCTGCTGTCTCAACAATGGATGGAGGTCCTCAATGCCAAACAGGAAATCAGAGCTGTCTCACTTGACATATAACGTGCCTTCGATACGGTCTGGCACCCAGCTCTGCTCACCAAACTCTCCTCCTATGGTATCCATGGAAATCTCCACTCATGGCTTGCGGACTTCCTCTCTGGTCGTAGGCAACGTGTGGCCCTGAATGGATTTCTCTCATCTCCCCTTCCTGTTCTGGTTGGAGTTCCCCAAGGTAGTGTTCTGGGCCATGTGCTATTTCTGGTCTTCATCAATGATCGCTCCGACTCTCTGGAACATCCTCTCTATCTATTTGCTGATGACTCCACTATCTGCCGCCCCATTCCTCATCCCTCAGATCGGCAGTCTGCAGCCTCCTCACTCTCTGCAGACCTGGACAAAATCACAGACTGGTCAAACAAGTGGAACATGTCTTTCAATCCTGACAAATCTCACACTCTTACAATGTCTCTCCGAAAGGACCGACTGGAAAACCCTCCCATCTACTTTCTCAACAATCCTCTCCAATAAGTTCTGTCGCTCAAGCTTTTGGGTCTCACTATCTGCCATGATCTTTCTTGGGAAAACCACATTTCCAAGCTGGCCTCCAAAGCCAGTCGCCGACTGGGCATCCTCCGTCATGCAAAGTCTTTCCTTGGCACACCTGAGCTCCTCACTACATACAAGGCTTTCATCCGCAGCTCAATGGAATACTGTTCCCCCCTCTGGGCTGGTGCTCCTGACTCACACCTAGCTCAGCTTCACGCTGTTGAAACCAAAGCTTTCCGAATCAATGAAATCTCCCGTGATGAAGCTAACTCCGAGGGCCTTTCCCTGACTCACCACAGGCAGGTTGGTGGTCTTTCCGTCTTCTACCGACTCCTCTCCGGCCTTGCTCCCCCAGCTCTCTCTGTGCTCTGTCCCCCAAATATTCCTTCAAGTCGCACAAGATCTGCCTACAACCCTCTTGTGGTTAAACTGCCAAAATCTAGGCTCTCTGCTCACCTTCACTCTTTCATTCCCCTTTTCTCCCGCCTCCCCCACTCCCTTCAATCCCACCCCTCCCTCCAGGTCTTTAAAACAGCTGTTCACCACCATCTCTCGTCTTCCCCCATCCAAAACCTTGATCTTTTCTACCCCCGCTAATTCACCCCAGACACACTTCTTTTTTTTCTTTTTTTGAAATTCCAACTTCTTTCCTGGAAGTCCTTGCAGTGTTCATGTTTTATACTTCTCCCACCTCCCCCCAAGCCCTCCCCCTCCCACATTTTTCCCGATGTCCCTGCTCTCAAATGTTGTGTTTGTGTCCTTCCCCCTCTCTCCCCATCTTGTCTACCGCTCCCCTTATTTTTTGTGTTTTATGTGTCGGTTTGACTTTTTGTGTGATTGACGTTAGCTCTTTCACGAGCCTCGATCTTGTATCCAAAAAAAAACAAAAAAAAAACGTTTTTTTCTGTCGAGATGAGAGAAATCCATTCAGAGCCAACACTGACGACGACCAGATTGGAAGTCTGCAAGCCATATGTGGACATTTCCATGGATACCATAGGAGGAGAGTTTGGTGAGCAGAGCGGGGTGCCAGACCACATTGAAGACATGTGATATGTCAAGGGAGACTGCTCTGATTTCCTGTTTGGCATTGAGGACCTCCATCCATTGTTGAGACAGCAGAAGCAGCATGTCCAGAGTATAATGACCTGGTCTGAATCCTAATTGATGATCAGAGATCAAACCATTGCAGAAGGAGCAGGATTTGATATCCAAAGCAATGATGGATTCCATGACTTTGCTGATAATTTGGAGCAGGCTGATTGGTTTGTTGTTGCAAGGATCTGTTTTTGCACCTTTTTTGTGTAAAGCGGTAATGTTGGCTGATTTCCAAGCTGATGGCAGATGACCTTGAGCAAAAGAGAGGGTGAAGAGAACAGAGAGAGGGTGTGAAAGAGCGGCAGAGCAGGATTTTAGGACCAGTGGGCTGATGCCGTCTGGTGCATTTGCAGAATTGGAGTCGAGGTTTGATAGAAATAGTGCTGTTAGCTAGATTCAAAATCCTGTCTCGGAACCGTCTCGATAAATTTTCAATTTTCATAACGGGATCTCGGGTCGGCTCGGTTCCCGGCAAAGTAAAAAAAAAAAATAATAATAATAATAATAAAATAATAATAAGGCTTCAAAAATAATGGAATTACATTACAATATATAAACAACAATGAAAAAAATTCATTTCTGATGTTGAGTACTTAAATTCCGACTTAGCTTCCATTTACCGGGATGAAATAAAATACACCGCCTAGATGCAGATGATCGGCCACCGATGGGACCGGGTTATCTCATTACAGTTTGTATTGTCGTGTAATTTCTTGCTCGGAATGTCAGAGAGAGGGAGAAAATGTTTCTGCCCAGGCATATTCGAGTCCCGGTTGGAGTTTCATTATCATTTTGTGAGTTGTGATCGCCAAGGGGCTCGCTCCCTCCCCCCCCCCCCCCAACCCCCCTCCTCCCGTTCCCCTCCCCTCCCCCGCCCGGCAATGCCGGGTACTTCTGCTAGTAAATTATAAAGCAGGCGGTGTAGTGATCACCCCCCCCCCCCCCCTCCTTATTTTGACTCTGTGACTAAAGTAAACGTAATCAACTTATCAGGCCTAAAGTGGAGATAAGATAACCAAAATACTTTCACATTCAAACCGTCAAACCAAACCCCGAGGGATTCTTACAATTTATAGATTTAGTGTTGCAATTAAACATAAACGTTCATCAAAAACTCATTTCATAAAACTACATAATGTATTGTACTTGTATTAATACATTGTGTGAAGAATAATCCGTTCTAAACGTGTTTTTAATCTAAATAAACATCGTCCCTCCAATCACGGGGCCTCGAGCGAATCCCTCGATATTAATGTGCAAAAGACCATAGCAACCACATTCCGTAACTCGTCTCCAAAGACGGACACGTGACCGCAGCGTAAAGCGGAGTGATACAGCGGAAGGATTCAACGGTTTAAATGAAGCCGCGATGCGGCGGATTTTCATTGTGACCTTCATCCTGATTTCGTTACCTCCGCCACCAAAGGTGGATGGAGGTTATGTTTTCACTCCTGTCTGTTTGTCCGTTTGTTTGTGAACACAATATCTCAAAAGGTTGTGGACGGATTCGGACGAAATTTTGTGGAGATGCAGCATGTGTGACAAGGACGACATGCTTAGATGCTGGTGAAGATCCGGATTCGGAATTCGGATTCGTTTGCAGTGCATTGTTTGTTGACGAGGGGAAAATCCTGGAACAGTGATGTTTACTTTATCTATCATCGTTTGTGTCAGCTCAGCTGCACTTGCAAAAAATGATGCTTGTGCAGAAGCAGAGTAATGAAAGCAAGGCTCAATAAATGCCTCTATTATGGAAAATATCTGCAAGAAGTTGGAATTTTAACCGGGATTTTTTTACCGAGAAATTGCGTCAATCAATTTATCTCGGGACCGTCCCGAGACCGTCTCGAAAGCCGAAACCGCCGGGATTTCGTCCCGGTCTCAGCTCGGTTGACAGCCCTAGATAGAAACTTCCCCACCTTGTCAGGAGAGGAGGACACAGAGTCCAGGAGCACCTAGGTTTGACTGGGTACGGTGGGTACAGAGAGAGATGGGTTTGCGACACAAGATTTTGAGGCAAACACAGAGTTGAGGCATTCAGCTTTTTCAGGTGCGGAATCAGCTGTGTAGCCATTTGAGGTAAGGGAGGGGATGGAGGGGGAACAAACACCAGAAAACGATTTGACCAGCCACCACCAGGATTTGGAAGAGGGATACAGGCTTGAGAGTTCAGTCTTGAGAGTGGAGAGATAGTGTTCCTGGCTCTCCTGAGGTTAGACACACACTTGTTCCGGGCTTTGTGAAAGGCACCGAGATTGCCTTCTGTTGGATTTGCCTTCCAGGAGGCGAAGGCAAGTTGTTTCAGGGCAACTGCCTCACCACAAGATTCCGTGTACCATGCACGGGAGGAAGGTTATGACAACTGAAGACGAGATGGGATAAATCTGTGCATGAGAGAAAGCAAATTTACTCGGGAAGAATTCCCAGGATGAGTTGATGTCAGAGGCAGTGGAGATGGGAGACCAGTCCAGATGATTGAAGGCTGCTAGAAGACCGTGCCAGTTGGCCTGAGTAAAATGCCAGACTCGTCGACGCTGAGAAGGCTCTCTGAGAATGGCCAGAGAGATGTCCACTTTAACAAGCATATGGACAGATGAACCGATTGGAGCAGAAGAGGAGCAGCGGACATTTGTAGGGAAGTTTATCATAACCAAGTCTCGAAGAGAACATGCTCCGTTGACTGAGATCCGGGTTGGGAAATTGACAGATTGTGTCAGTCCCAGTTGGTCGCAGAAGTCCTTTGCTGAGGTGCCATGGCTGGTGTGAGAGGTACCCACATCCAGCCAACTGGCATGGTGACAATTATTGAAATCACCGCATACGAGGAAGAGAGAGTTGGGATTAGTAGATAGAAGTTGGTCCATGTTATCAGACAGCGAGATGTAGATGGAGTCATGACTGTTTGTTGGACGGTACAACACACATGTGAACAAAAGGTGGGTGCATAGGGGAAACCGTAGCCAGAGGTACTCCTGGGGGAGAGGTGGAGGCACGGCAGTGCAGGGAGAGTGAGGAAGAGAGTTTTTGATAAAGATAGCAGCCCCACCTCCAGGACGATGCTCAGGTCTGTCGTTCCGGAGGAGGGAGATAATATGGAATCAGAGACATCTTGAAGGAGGAAAGTTTCTGTTAAGCAGATTACGTCTTGTTTGTCAGAAGCGACCTGTATGGAGGGTTCAGTCAGGTTTGAGCGAAGGCCCCGGATGTTAAAGGTCCATACCGTTAAGGAAGAGGAAGGGGGAGCATCGGATACAGGACAGGGAGGAGTCGAGTAAGATGAGGGAGAAGAGGAGGAGGTAGGGAGAGCTGTTGATTGTGTCTCAGCTTTCAGAAGAGCTAGGAGAAAGGGAAGGATGAGGAGGACAAAAGGTTTGATGGTGATAGGATGAGGTACTGATGAGGTGAGGTGTTGTTTGAGGGGGGGGCGAGGAAGAGGGTTGGAGGAGATGGAGGTAAGAGTTGGAAGGCAGAGGAATTGGGTAGGAGGACACTTTTAGGAGGGGTGAGAGGGGAGAATTGGAGAAAAATGACGGGTGGGGAGATTTGAAGGGGAGGGGGGAAGGGGGGAGTTTTGAAGGGGAGGGGTGAATTTAGGAGGGGAGGGGCAAGGGTGGAGTTCAGGAGGGGAGGGGTGAGGGGAGTTTAGGAGGGGAGGAGCAAGGGGGGAGTTCAGGAGGGGAGGGGTGAGGGGAGTTTAGGAGGGGAGGAGCTAGGGGGGAGATTTGAAAGGGAGCAGTGATGGGGGAGTTTAGGAGGGGAGGGGTGAGTTTGCATTTTAGAAAGTGTTGGACGATTAATGGAAAACTAACATTTATAGCAAAATGAGTTTCTTGTGATTTTCGAGGCAGAGATCCGTTTGAAAATGTTGCAGGAGGTGTGGAATGCAGATGAGTTTAGGGAATGTAGAAAAGCAGAACTGTAAGAGATTGAATTTTTATTCAAGGTGATATGAAGAGATTTGGTGAGCAAATCAAAGACAACCTTTTAAAGAAAAAGAAGAAAAGTGTGTTACGGGGTCCTCTGCAATCTCCTGGTCTCGGTAACCTCCGAACCCCGAGAGGAACCCCGGCAGAAAGATATCGATGTTATTCCGTGTCGAAATCAATCACTAATGAAACCATCCATGAAACCCTCAAAGGAAACAATCCAAATCAATTACGAAACCACACCCTTGGTTGCCAATGCACAAATATTATATTAAAAGCACACAAAAAGAATCATACAACAATGGTGGCAATCAACCCTACAATCAATATCTTAAGATGGTAACCCCAAACTCACAGCACTCCCAGGAAATGGAACCGAGCCCTCCTCAATGTCTCTATAACCCTTCAAGGCGAAGTTGATGCGCTCCGGCGATCGTTGGAACAATGTCCGGATCAAGAGCAACCGAGGCGTAGACGGTCGAAGCGACACAGAAGTCACGTGGTCCAACACCCAGCACTCGCGGTACAAAGGGGAATCTCCAAAGACGTGCGCGTACACATTTGCCGTTCAATCAGCGAACCGCTGGGCAATCTTCAGACGCCGCTTTATTGCACAGCCGTCCCTGGCAAACCACCGGAGGAGAAGCCCAACCGACACGACAAAAACCTTTCCCGATGAAGGTAGCGCGCGGGACGAAATGACGGACGGCTCTCACTCGAGCTGCGGCCTTGAGGCGAAGATTCTCCGGAATTTCACCCTTGTACCTGGCTTCGCAAGCTTTTCCCCAACTCCAGCGATAACACCGATGGCCCGAGATTCCTTTCAAGGACTCAAAGTTCACTCGCCAGGTACGCTTGACCAGGCTAGGTACGGAGCTTTTCAGAATGCCTTTCACTCCTCACGACTTCTTCTTCTTCTTTTCCCCACCTTTTCCTTCCGGGTCACGATCCGATTTCCTGTCTCATTTTTACCATGAGCGCGCTTTTAACCTTTTAACCACAATAACCATTTCCCTTAAACAACACTACCCATAATGCTTAGAACCCACAATAATAATAATGTGCCGAATCCGTAACACTTCCTCCCCTCAAGAAAGAAAGTTTGAACACAGCGAAAACTTTCTTTGCCGGCAAACTCTTTAAACAAACAAAAGTAAACTCACAACCCCAAATCACCAATTCCCGTGAGCAGCAATTAATATCTCCCAAAAATAAAGCAACAAACTTCGAACAACCCACAGAGATTTCCAACATTAATTGACTCTGGACAAAGCGTCAGCCACGACATTGTCCCTGCCCTTTACATGTTCAATTTCCCCGTTGGACTCCTGCAAAGCCAAACTCCATCTCATCACCCTCTGATTTTACTTTTCGTTTCTTTTGAATGAAGGTTAAGGGGTAGTACTCAAAACCCCAGTCAAGCAAATCTACAGCACTTTTCCCCGGGAGGCCGAGCTGAAAGCCAGGTCCCATGGTGGTTGGGTGGCGAGGCCTGGAAGTATTCACTACATGGACGCCTTTAGGAACGTGGAGTTCACGGTTAATCCGTGTAGGGAAGTTCACTACATGGACGCCTTTAGAAACGTGGCGTTCACGGTTAATCCGTGTAGGAATCTTGGCTCGGCTGCTCCGCAGCATTCAGTGCTTCAACTCTTTCTAACTTTCCTAACAATCACGGTTGGACCACTTGTCACGGTAGTCACATGAATAGTGGTCTCCTTCTCGGCCACTGCTCGGATAATCCTTCCTTTGGGGGCTGCCGTAACTCTGGGAGCCTCCATAATATCATCGATTGCGGCCACCACCAAAACTACGACTCCGTGGTCCTCTTCTGTAGATCCCACGACACCTATGAAAAGCCTTCCCCACTGTTATGGTCCGACCCTCCAACTCCTTGCTATTCAGATCCTTTTCTGCCTCTCTGGCGTCCTTTGAGTTTTCAAACGTGACAAAGCCAAACCCTCTTGACTTTTGTGTCTCCCTGTCTTTTATCAGCAGCACTTCCAAAAGCACTCCATATTTGCTGAAGGCAGACTCCAGAACATCTTCCTTTGTTTTGAAGTTCAGTCCACCTACAAATAACTTGCTAAATTTGTCGCCATCCCTAACTGGTGTGGTGTTATTTTCCCTACTGGGCTTTTTAACCACCATCGGGTTACCATAAACTTGACCACCGGCCAGATCATTCCCGATAACAACAGATACTCGCTCTACAGGAAGCGTGGCTTGTAAACCGCCGGTGACCGGTCCTGACACCAAATTGGACTCCAAATGGATGACATGAAGTGGAGCGCAAACACAGCCAACAATCCCCTGTAAACGAACACTATCACCAGTTGCCGTCTCCTCTGACAATGGCAAGATGCCTTCAAGCATTAAAGATTGATGTGCTCCTGTGTCCCTCAATACCCTCGCAGGTCTCCGGTTAGTCGAGGCTCCATCCAGTGACACAAACCCCTCTGAAATAAATGGTTGGTAACCCTTTTGAGGGCGATTTCTCACAATGGCCATTGCATTTGGAGTTGTACTAGTCGAACTCCACTTCTGATTTTCCCTTTTCATGGTGTAATGCTTAGAACCCACAATAATAATAATAAGTGCCAAATCCGTAACAAGTGTGTTATAATATACAACAGAATATAACACTGAAGAGGAAGGTTTAAACATTTTAAAACTAAACTGTGAAAACTATCTGGAAATTCCCTAAATGAGGGCATGAAGGATTCCTCAGGGGGGATTAACGATTCCAGGACAGGTTCAGAGCAGGAACAGAAGAATAGGAGATTAACAGCCAAGAGAGCAGAGAACAAAGGAACAGGGAGGTGTATAAGCAATTGTGTTAGTTCGGGAGGAGAGGGGCCTACTTTTTAATATTTTTGAATATGAGAATATGGGCGGCAGATAGGAGAGGGGTTAATATTTTTGAAGGTTAGGTGAAAGTCGATCAGAGGAAGGAGGAGAAAGTTGAAGGAGTATGGTGAAAACGAGAATTGGAAAGGTGTCACCTGGAGAGGATCGAATTATGAAGGAAGGAGAGAGGAGAAAAAAAACAAAAAAAACAGGTGGAGTAAAACATGTGGCGACGATCAGTGGAGAGGAAGCCACTGGGAGATAAGGAAATTTGGATTTTTTTATAAATGGGAAGTATGGAAATATTTCTGAAAAGACAGACAAAGGAAAAAGCAATAGAGTGAGAGAATGAAAGTAAATTGACAACAAAAGGCTGCCGAGGAGACAGGAAAGTAGTGCTGTTAGCTAGATTCAAAATCCTGTCTCGGAACCGTCTCGATAAATTTTCAATTTTCATAACGGGATCTCGGGTCGGCTCGGTTCCCGGCAAAGTAAAAAAAAAAAATAATAATAATAATAATAAGGCTTCAAAAATAATGGAATTTCATTACAATATATATAAACCCTAAATATATAAACAACAATGAAAAAAATTCATTTCTGATGTTGAGTACTTAAATTCCGACTTAGCTTCCATTTACCGGGATGAAATAAAATACACCGCCTACATGCAGATGATCGGCCACCGATGGGACCGGGTTATCTCATTACAGTTTGTATTGTCGTGTAATTTCTTGCTCGGAATGTCAGAGGGAGAAAATGTTTCTGCCCAGGCATATTCGAGTCCGGGTTGGAGTTTCATTATCATTTAGTGAGTTGTGATCGCCAAGGGGCTCGCTCCCTCCCCCCCCCCCCCCCCCCGTTCCCCTCCCCTCCCCCGCCCGGCAATGCCGGGTACTTCTGCTAGTAAATTATAAAGCAGGCGGTGTAGTGATCACCCCCCCCCCCCCTCCTTATTTTGACTCTGTGACTAAAGTAAACATAATCAACTTATCAGGCCTAAAGTGGAGATAAGATAACCAAAATACTTTCACATTCAAACCGTCACACCAAAGCCCGAGGGATTCTTACAATTTATAGATTTAGCGTTGCAATTAAACATAAACGTTCATCAAAAACTCATTTCATAAAACTACATAATGTATTGTACTTGTATTAATACATTGTGTGTAGAATAATCCGTTATAAACGTGTTTTTAATCTAAATAAACATCGTCCCTCCATTCACGGGGCCTCGAGCGAGTCCCTCGATATTAATGTGCAAAAGACCATAGCAACCACATTCCGTAACTCGTCTCCAAGGACGGACACGTGACCGCAGCGTAAAGCGGAGCGAGGCGGAGTGATACAGCGGAAGGATTCAACGGTTTAAATAAAGCCGCGATGTGGCGGATTTTCATTGTGACCTTCATCCTGATGTCGTTACTTCCGCCACCAAAGGTGGATGGAGATTATGTTTTCACTCCTATCTGTTTGTCCGTTTGTTTGTGAACACAATATCTCAAAAAGTTGTGGACGGATTCGGACGAAATTTTGTGGAGATGCAGCGTGTGTGACAAGGACGACATGATTAGATGTTGGTGAAGATCCGGATTCGGAATTCAGATTCGTTTGCAGTGCATTGTTTGTTGACGAGGGGAAAATCCTGGAACAGTGAGTTTACTTTATCTATCATCATTTGTGTCAGTTCAGCTGCACTTGCGAAAAATGATGCTTGTGCAGAAGCAGAGTAATGAAAGCAAGGCTCAATTAATGCCTCTATTATGGAAAATATCTGCAAGAAGTTGGAATTTTAACCGGGATTTTTTTACCGAGAAATTGCGTCAATCAATTTATCTCGGGACCATCCCGAGACCGTCTCGAAAGCCGAAACCGCCGGGATTTCGTCCCGGTCTCGGCTCGGTTGACAGCCCTACAGGAAAGCCTCGAGGGACAAGGCCTGAAAACGCGGTAGGAACAACCAACTATTATACACAGGTATGCACGATTTACACCGAGATCTTACTAGAAACACACAGCAGACAAACACAGGAAAATAAAAATACAGTTTTTGACAAAAATACAAACAGGAAAAATAGTTTACTTTGATAGCGTGGAGAGCTTGGAAAAACACAGCCTCGCCACAGAACCAGAAGCATGCATATTGAGTGTGTGTGTATTGAATGGATGGAATACTTCACCCCCCCTCCTCTTGGCTAGTGTCCCAGCCACACACCTAGCTCAGCTTGACGCCGTGGAAACCATGGCCATTAAGATTATCGGAACCTCTTAAGATTCAGCTGAGTCGACGAGCCGATGACCTTCCCATTGCAAACAGTTAGGGTCTCTGTCTTCTACCACTATCTTTCTGGTCTTGATCTGCTCATTCCTTGCTTTGTCCAAGTCACCCCCCTCCATCCACCCCCAGCACTCCCAGGTTTCTGCAGGGTGCACGCAGTCCACCAATAACACCCAAAATTCAGAATAATTGCTCACCTCCACTCATCTATTCCTACTTTTTCACACCTGTGGAATCAACTTCCACATTCATTCTTCTATCCAGGTTCTTGAGACAGCTGTTCAACACCATCTTAGATCATTCCCCATACAAAACCATTGTCTTTTCTACACCTGTTAATCCATCCCATTCACCCCCTCCCCTCATCAACCTGAAGCCCAGCTCCTTCCAATTTCCAGTTTTTCCTTCTTGAGAGTTTGTTTATTCATCCACATTGTCCACCCCATGCATCATTCCCTACCTCTCAGTCCTCTCCACACCCATTGTTTATCAAATTCTTCCTCTATTTTGTCCTTAAACCCCTGCTGTTGGTGTTTCCCTCCTCTCTCTATTGTTCCTTTTGTTCTGTTGTGTCCTAATCTGCTAAGTGTTCCAGCTCTTCCACAAGCCTCGACTCTGCTTCCAAAAACAAAAACCCCAATCTTGCATAAAAATGTGAAGATTAAACGCCAAATTGGTACATTGCTATGGCACCAAAATACCAGGCTCAAACCACGAAGCGGAACACAGGCGAGGACTTGAGGCAAGAACGTTTTGGTTATTTCTGCAGGATATGGCACAGGAGGAAGTGCAACTCGGGCAGCGCTGGTGTGGGGTGGGTGATGAGGAGTGACGTCTCCGTCACTCTCCAAAATCTTCCTTTCGAGGGGAGTGACGAAACAGAGAGCTCGCAAATCATCTTTTATCATCCCTTCTGAATCAATAATGGCTGGTCCATATTGGCCACCCCACAGGATGGGGAAGGCACTCGCCCACAGCGTGGGCACCGACCCTCCCTCCCCCATCCAAGAACATCCAAGAACTTCCAACAGCACACAAAGTCTTTATCCCACAGTTCTTTGCAAGCCTTCGGAAGAACTGCCATACCTGCTGGTTGCACTTTCAGGGTGTCCATCAAGTACTGTGAAACACATTTATAGTGTTATTCCAGTGCTTTTTTGAGGCAAACAAGTCATCCACCTGGCCTTGTCTGTACAGGCTTTTTTGTATAACAAGTTAAGGATCATATAAGAGGTAACACATAGAACATATA
The DNA here is from genome assembly GCF_964187855.1 of Myxine glutinosa. Classification (NCBI taxonomy): domain Eukaryota; kingdom Metazoa; phylum Chordata; class Myxini; order Myxiniformes; family Myxinidae; genus Myxine; species Myxine glutinosa. The sequence continues at coordinate 10,688,697 of NC_136270.1, read as the reverse complement.
ATAAAGGGAATGAGGAACAAGAGGGGGAGAGAGAGAGGGAAGCAAAACAGTAGGGAACAGGGACATCAGATCTGTGGAAGGGACAGAGCTGGGGCAGGGTACAAGGGATAAGCAAGATGGACACAATGACTTTCAGGAAAGAAAAAGGAATTTGAAGGAGGTGGATTTGGGGAGGATTAACGGGGGTAGAAAAGATCAAGGTTCTGGATGGGGGAAGATAAGTGATGATGGGGGAAGATAAGAGATGATGGGGGAAGATAAGAGATGATGGGGGAAGATAAGAGATGATGGGGGAAGATAAGAGATGATGGGGGAAGATAAGAGATGATGGGGGAAGATAAGAGATGATGGGGGAAGATAAGAGATGATGGGGGAAGATAGATGATGGGGGAAGATAAGAGATGATGGGGGAAGATAAGAGATGATGGGGGAAGATAAGAGATGATGGGGGAAGATAAGAGATGGTGGTGAACAGCTGTTTTAAAGACCTGGAGGGAGGAGTGGGATTGAAGAGAATGTGGGAATTTGTTCCAGAGGTGGGAAAAAAAGAGGAAAGAAAGAGTGAAGGTGAACAGAGAGTCTTGATTTTGGAAGTTTCACCAGAAAAGGGTTGTTGGCAGATATTGTGCATCCTGCAGGAATATTTGTGGGACAGAGCACAGACAGAGCAGGGAGCTAGGCCAGAGAGAAGTCTGTAGAAGACAGAAATACCACCAACCTGCCTGCGGTCAGCGAGTGAAAGGCCCTCAGTCACCTTCATCGTGGAAGATACCAATGATCCACAATACCACCACCAATACCAGGTTTTACACAAATACCACCTTGTACTATTCTGCTTGAAGGTTTACAATCACCATCTCCTCTGCACGTTTGAACATAAAAATTACCTCTGACAGCTACATAATACCAGAGTCATGCTACCCTACTCGATCACACTGACAATACTATTCTAAACACAATCGATCTATGTATACCTCTCCTTCAATTTCCATGCAACGACACTGAAAAGGCAGCAGCACCTACAGAGAACAGTTTAGAAAAAAATAATTTGAGTCTCAACGTCATTTGGGGATACAGCTCTACCCCATTGGTAGTCTAAAAGTTAATATAATTTTAAAATAATAATAATAAAACTGAAATGGAACCAAACCTGTTCAGTCTAAAAATATGAAATCTGTTCATCCATATTGTTCAGGAGAAAACACACACTGACAACTCTCTTTAAATAATTGAGTTTACTTGGCAACCCAAAACAATTAAATCCACAAATCAAGTTGAAACTTCAAGATTAAAAAAAAAAACCCCAAACTTTGCATTGCCATATAATTGAGGCATTTCCCCAAGTACCACCTAATTTGAATTTTTCCATTACGTGGAAAGTAAAAACATTTTAAATTAATGGGGCAAAGACCTCGTTGGTTTCTGAAAACTGGGACGGCTGAAAAGAGGTCAAAAAAGAAATAACATTTGAAGAACGTTTTAAACAAGACATTGTAAAGTGTAATAAAGAAACTGGTCACTTAATTAAAACATTCAATAACTGGAATAGAATATCCAATTAAAATTCCAAGGATTTGCAATTGTTAACCCATAACAACAACCAAAATCAGTTTAGCCAATATTTGTGCTGAAGTTGTGTTTTTAATCGATAAAGAATCAATGCGAGTGGAAGACCCAGAACACTGAACAGATCAGGGCGCAACAGCACAAAAGGAAAAGCAGGAGCCGGGAAAATGCCAACAGCAGGGCCGAGGGAGAAAATAGATGGGGATGGACACAAGGGATGCGGGTAAGCACAAGGGGTAGGGGGAGAATTCAGGGGATGGATAATATGGACACAGAAGCAAAAGGAAAAACTGGAAATTTAGGTGGGGAGGGTGGTTTAACAGAGGCAGAAAAGATCATGGTCTGGGATGGGGAATGAACTGATATGGTGGTGAACAGCTGTTTTGAAGACCTGGAGGGAGGTACGAAATTGAATAGGATGTGGAAGTTGATTCCACAAGCAGGAAAAAGGAGGAACAAATGATTGGGGATGGGCAGTGATCCTGGATTTAGGTCGTTTCACCAAAAGGGGATTGATGGTGGACCGTGCGAGTCCAGCAGAAACCTTAGGGGTGGGGGACAAGGCACAGAAAGAGCAGAAGGTACAAGACCAGAAAGGAGGTAATAGAACACAGCCAACCGACCTGTCTGCGATAGGAAAGTGATAGGCCCACAGACACAGCTTCAGCACGGGAGATTTTAATGATTTGAAATGGCCTTGTTTTCCATGGCATGAAGCTGAGCAAGATGTGAGGCAGGGGAGCCAACCCAGAGGAGAGAGCAGTACTCCATCTAGCTGTGGATGAAGGCCTTGTATGTTGATAGGAGTTCAGGTGCACCATGGAAGAACTACCGATGGAGGATACTGGCTTTGGAGGCAAACTTTGAAATGTGGTTTGCCCACGAAAGTTCAAGTGTGCTGCTCTCTCCTAGATGCCTTGTAGGTTGATAGGAGCTCAGGTGCACCATGGAAGAACTACCAACGGAGGATCCTGGCTTTGCAGGCAAATTTTGAAATGTGGTTTGCCCACGAAAGATCATGGCTGCTGGTGAGACTCATTGTTCGGTTACAATGAGTCTCACCTTTCTGGTCTTACCAAGCCAACCGTTCGTTATCAACAGTTTCCAATGGAATGCTTGCTCGAGTGTTTAAACCACTTGGTGAGTGCTCTACAAGAAACTTCCTAACTGAACACTCCTCCACATTTGCCGACTCCAAGCTGCTTCAGACGGGACTTCACCAAGGAGAGCCTTCCGTCTGGCCACTCTGCCATAAATCCCAGATCGGAGGAGTGTTGCAGTGATGGTTGTCCTTTGGAAGTTTCTCCCATCTCCACACAGGATCTCTGGAGCTCAGCAAGAGTGACCATCGGGTTCTTGGTCACCTCTCTTACCAATGCCCTTCTCCACCGATTGCTCAGTTTGGCCGGGCGGCCAGCTCGAGGAAGAGTCCTGGTTGTTCCAAACTTCTTCCATTTAAGAATTATGGAGGCCACTGTGCTCTTGGGAACCTTCAATGGAGCAGAAATTTTTTTGTAGGCTTCCCCAAATCTGTGCCTCGACACAATTCTGTATCTGAGCTCTGCAGGCAGTTCCTTCGACCTCATGACTTGGTTTTTGCTCTGGTATGCATTGTCAGCTGTGAGACATTATAGAGACAGGTGTGTGCCTTTCCAAATCATGTCCAATCAATTGAATTACCACAGGTGGACTCCAATAAAGGTGCAGAAACATCTCAAAGATGATCAAGAGAACATAACATTTTGCAACAGAACAAAATGTGAAAAAAGTGAAGAGGTCTGAATACTTTCTGAATGCACTGTATATGGAAATGCTGTTGAATGCAGAGAATGAATGGGATGGCAACATAGAGAGTAACCCAGTTTTCGGAACGGCAGAGAAGATAACTGAGAAGGAAGTTGAGAAAGGGATAAAAGCAATGAAGAGTAGAAAAGCGGGAGGGCCGACGGGAGTTGTGGGAGATATGTTGAAGGCAGCAGGAAGTTGGGGTGTGAAGAGAATGACAGAGATCTGTAATCTGGTGGTGAAAGAAGGCCACATTCCAGTGGATTGGGAACTGAGTACCCTCGTCTCTCTATACAAGGGGAAAGGTGACCCTCTGGACTGTGGCTCGTATCAAGCGATAAAGTTATTGGAGCATGGAATGAAGGTATTGGAAAAGGTGTTGGAAAGGAAGATAAGGAAGAAAGTGAAGATCGACGAAATGCAGTTTGGATTTATGCCAGGAAGAGGAACGACAGACACGCTTTTTATTGAGGCAGTTGCAGGAGAAGTACATGGAGAAGAGGAAGAAGTTGTTTCTTGGGTTTGTTGATCTGGAGAAAGCATTCGATAGGGTTCCACGCGAAGTAGTGACATGGGCATTGAGGAAGTTAGGAGTGGAGGAATGGTTGATCAGAGTAGTGATGGCAATGTACAAAAGAGCGCGCACAGCTGTAAGGACGAAGGACGGGAACAGTGGTGAGTTTGAGGTGAAGGTGGGAGTGCATCAGGGGTCGGTACTAAGTCCACTACTATTTGCAGCTATGATGGAGGTGCTGGCTCGGAACGTAAAGGAGGGTTTACCGTGGGAGTTGTTGTATGCAGATGATCTGGTGTTGATTGCAGAAAGTATGGATGGACTGAAGGAGAAGATGAACAAGTGGAAGGAATGTATGGAGACAAAAGGTCTGAAGGTGAATATCGGAAAGACGAAGGTGATGGCAAGTGGTAAAGCATGTGGCGAGGTGGAAATAAATGGAAAGTGGCCGTGTGCTGTGTGCAGGAAGGGTGGCGGAGTGAACTCCATTCAATGTACAATGTGCGCTGAGTGGGTTCATCAAAAATGTAGTGGTTTGAGAGGGTCATTAACCAGTGTGGCAGCTACATTCAAGTGTAAGGTGTGCACAGAGGGAGCTGCAGATGGAGGAAATGTTGAGTTGGATCTTGGAGACGGCATGAAGCTGGAAGGTGTGAAAACATTTTCCTACCTAGGAGACATGCTGAATGGAGAAGGTGGATCAGACTCGGCAATAGTTGCTGGAGTGAGATGTGCATGGAAGAAGTTTCAGGAACTGAGTGGCGTGCTGACGAGGAGGGGAGTGTCATTGAAGCTGAAGGGAAAGGTGTATGCTGCATGTGTGAGAAGTATTATGATTTATGGGAGCGAGACATGGGTAATGAATGTAGAGCAGCAACGAAAGCTGGAAAGGGTGGAAATGCAAATGGTTCGGTGGATGTGTGGAGTATCGTTGAGAGAGAGAGAGAGAGAGACACACAACAACAACAACATGCATTTTAAAGGCCATTTTCCCTGCTAGAGCGGGGGTTAGAGAGAGAGAGAGAGAGAGAGAGAGAGAGAGAGGAAGACAAATGATGAATTGCGAAAGATGATGGGAATAGAGCCTGTGATGGATGCTGTGAAGAGAAACAGGTTGAGATGGTTTGGTCATGTGTTGAGGAAGGATGAAAGTGACTGGTTGAGAAGAGTGATGGAAATGAATGTAGGGGGAAGTGGAAGACGGGGAAGACCGAGAAAGACTTGGCTAAAGATTGTGGAAAACGAAATGCGGGCAAGGTGGTCAACAAGGGGAGATGCAGAAAATAGGGAAAAATGGAGAAGATAGTCATGGGGCCCGCAAGGGTAACCCCCGCTCGCGCAGGTAAAATGGCCTTAAAATGCATGTTGTTGTTGTTTTGTTGATCGCTTATATGCTGTCATCCTTCAGAGGTAGGCAAATTGAGTACCAGCTTGCTGCGATGAATGATCTCGGTGTGTACCCCGATTTAGAATAGGTACACCGTATCCCCGCGCATCGTAAGAGGCGACTTAGGGTTGGCGTCAGTAAGATCATTCGGCCATAAAAACATTGCATCAAAAAGGGAACCATGATTGTCATGGTGCCCGCAAGGCTAACCCCTGCTCTCGCGGGGAAAATGGCCTTAAAACGATCATTCATTCATATATTTTATTGTATTTAAAGCATTTTATATATATATTTAATTTTCACGATTTATTTATTTTACCTTATTTAATTAATTTCATATTTATTTATTTATATTACCTTATTTAATGTTTATTGAATTTTCAAGATTGATGTATTTTACAACATTTAATTAATTTTCTATTTATTTAATTTTCAATATTTTTTGTATTTTACCTTATTTAAATAATTGTGTTTATTAAATTTCCAAGATCACAATTTAAGCTTTATAACCACAGCTGGGATTATTGCCCATCATGAAGAGATTTTTATGTTTCCATCGCGATGGGGGACAGATTTTCACCTCTCTGGAAACCCAAGACATCCAACATGAGCCAATACTGCACCGCTGAGACCCCCGGATGGCGATGCTAATCCCGCAAAGCTGACTAGTCGAGGCCAGCATTTTGCAGGCCTCAAGTAAAGGTAAATAAGGTACGGACATGAAATTAGCACGAAACTAAAACCATAAACAGAGAAACACATCCGGATAATACTCAGACATATGGATTTACCTTAAGAAGTCGTCACGGAAGAGAACAGCGAAACTATCAAACTATGCAAACCCTCAATGACTCGCCAAACACAACCCAAAGCACGCTGGGAAATTATACGTAATTTTTCTCAACAACGTTCTTCAAATAAAAGAACACTTTCAATGCAAAGCATTCGTTTAATGTACATTCTAATATACAAATGTAAAAAAAATAGCACGTCAGCAAAAAGCGTATAGCACAGGATTTTATGCTTATACACCGCTCAATATATTTTTCATTTTCTACGGTCGATACTTAATTAACATCCTATTACGACGATTTAAAAATATATATAATATAGATATAATATATATATAATATACATATACATATATACATATACATATATATATATATATATATATATATATATATATATATATATATATATATATATATATATATATATATAGATATATATATATATATATACGTATATATATATATATATATATATATATATATATATATATATATATATATATATATATATATATATATATATATATATATATATATATATATATATATATATATATATATATATAAAACCACCTTTAGAGGCCATTTTTCCCCGCAAAGCGGGGGTTGGCCTTTTTCGGGAACAGTGGTTGTTGTTGTTTTTGGGTCCCCTTTTTGAAGCAATGTTTTACGGCCGGATGCCCTTCCTGACGCCAACCCTTTTTGCCGCCTTTAACGACAAACAGGGAATTACCAGTGAACTGGTACTCAATTTGCCGACCTCGGAAGGATGAGGATTGGATGAGGATTGTTGTATATATATTGTATATATATATATTGTTGCGGATCTCGGAGTACGGCGCTCCCCTTACCGAGGGGGGGTTAATCCCCTCGTCTATTAAGCTGGCCGTCTCCGGTCCTGGAGCTATGAAGTCACTTCCGGTCAGCGCTGAATAGGGTGGTAGGCCAATTGTTCCTATTACCTAATTACCAGCGCCTTCCGGTAAGCGAGGAAATGAGCCCCGCCCGAGCCGCGGCTGTAATGGACACGCCGAGCGAAGCGAGCCATGACTCAGGCCGTTAACAAAGACTAGACCCGATTATAAGCGGTTCTTATGTCGTGCCACCGGTATTCAATTGGGAAAAGAATAAAGCGACCGGATGAGAGGAAAACCCAAAGAATAAGAAGGGTGAAGGAAGAACAAATATGAGTTATTAACTACACTACAAGAGGAAACGAAAGGCAGCAAGAATATACAAAAGGAGGAAATAAAAGGACATAGGGCAACCTTATACACTCTTATATAACACGCCCAGGACAATACAAACACACTTACACGAATGGGGTGGTGGTGGTGGGAAGGAGGAGAAGGGCCCAAGCAGATGGTTCCAGGCCCCGGGTCCGCCGCGAAGAATGGCAGGCAGCTTCGCGTGTCGTTGGCGCATGACCGGACCTTACATATGCGAGGGGCGGGGATGCTGCGTGCATATAGCGTGCCGAATGCTCTCAAACCAAACGGCAGTTCGTATCAAACGATCGTTCCAAGCGATCCTCTGCGCAGTGTTCTTATCATTCGCCGTCTCTGCGCTGTTCTCTCAATCGCAACGGTCCCCTGCGCAGTTCTTCATCAATGGCCTCCCCTCGCGCATCTCTTTTAGATTTGACTCCTTCTCTCTCCATGGCGCATCTCTCTGAGAGGGCTTGGCGCTTGCGCTTTTATAACACGCTTAGAAATCAAGCCGCACTTCATCGAGCCACGCCTATTAACGAGCTCACCTCAGCCCTGGTTGGTCAGCGAGGGCTCACTGGCTCCACCCTCGACGGCTCATGGGCGAGGGCACACCTCCTCCCATGGCTCCGCCCCTTCTTTCCTCGAGCCGACCGCAGGTTCAATGGTGTTTGGAGTGAGCGCTAAGGCAGCGACGACGGCAATAAGATTATGTGGCAGGATTCGGAAGGACAAGCCCCGCTTGTAGGTGCTACTTGCACTTTGGAGAGAGAGAGAGATTGGGGGTAATTGAAAGGGCCTAGGTTATTTGATGAATGCAACGCAGATTCAACTATTGGAAACAGATCCTTACCTGAAACACATACTAATGAAATAACTTAAGAAGAAGCCTACGGTGTGCTCCGTGTTGCTTGTGGCCTAACTAGGGTGCGACCTTTGACCTTTACACCAAAAATGGGAATATTTACAGGGGTTTATTTATAAGGGAATATTACAGATATTTACAAAGTGGAGGGTTCTAAAAACCACAACACTGCACCCTCATTACCTCCAGGGCCGGCACGGCCCGACAGAACTTTAACTTAGTGTGACACTCAGGTGTGGTAACCCTCTACTATTAACTTCACCCTGAATGCGACATTTTTAAAACAACTAAGTATGTCCCGCCTGCTGCGTTGCATTCTGTCTATCAGACTCACGCCCACAGGATAACCGAATCACGGATTTGTCTTCAAAACTACACATTGACGGTGGAGAGCATTATTTACAAAGACACTACTTGGTATTTACAACACGAACCCAGGACCTGTCTTTTGGGAAACAAAAGAAGATGTTTTGAAAAGAGGAAAGGCATGCACTGCACTGCACCGATACCACCAGCACCAATAAGCACCAAAATGCACAAAAACCACCAAAAAGCACCATCTGGTGCACAGTCATCACATTTCAAGAATAAGCAACGATGCCTTGCGACGTCTTCTCTGCTGGGCATATGGCTGCTGGGCCGATGGTTCTGGGTGACTTCTTTGCTTGCAGCCCATTTGATACTAAAAAGAAGGCACAAAACGCGTCCATTTCTTTTTAATTATGGCCAGCAGGGTCCAACTAAGGGTAGTCCACCTGCATGGCTTATGTGCCACCTTTACCGTGGTCCGCAAGCAAGATTCCCAGCAGCGATGCCAGGCCCCAAAACGTGGGGTCCATGAGTGGTGCCCGGCCACAGACCTGTGGTCCATATGGTGGTGCTCGGCCACAACAACGTGCGGTCCATAAGTGTGGTACCGGTCCAGGCAGGCAGCAGCGAGGGTGCGGGCACACAACTGCAGAAACCTGCACACTCCCCCCGGGCCCAAAAGAAACAAATCCATGAGTGGGGGAAGGAGGACGAGCAAGCAGCAGGGCAAGATCGCAAGGGTACACATCAAAACAAGGTAATGTAGAGGTGAGGTGCGCAGGAGAGCGAGCTGAGAAAGCTCGTCCCTACCGTACGCCCCCCTCCCCCCCACCCCCCCCCCCGTCACCTAATCTACCCTTGCCCTTACAACGTATTTACACAATTTTACAAATTCGTCGCTACGTCTTGTCTTCCCCATATCTCCCCTCTACACCAAATTTGTCATCAATCCCAATTTCTCATTAATCCCTTTATTCCGAATTTACCATCAATCCCTCATAAGGAGGAAGAGATGGAATCACAAGCACAATGTCACCCCCACGTCATGATGCGTCTTTCATACCAAATGTCTGCAAACAACGGTGGTGTGGAGTCCTGTCATCTTGGTGAGTAGATGCGGATGGTGCGAAGAGACTTTCAATCCTAACTATCTCCTAAATGACTTTAACACACTTTACACTACCTGGGTCCTTTCCCTGCCAATCCATTGGCCATCTTACACTATGTGGTTCTAGGAACCGAACTCCCATTGACCAAACTGTGGTGCTCACCAATTTGGGGTCTCACTCCCCTGATCCTTCACCCTGTGCCCTTGCACAATTTCTGGGCTGGGTCGTGTGATGCTCCCAGCAGGTCCGCTCACCTGCACACCTCCGCCACTGCAGTTCTCTCCCGAGCTTACCTGCTCCTTACCCTAACCTACCTGGGGAAGGCCCTCTGGCGCTCTCACCCCCTACCGCCCTCTCTGGCATCGGGCTACCCGGGTCCGTCCTCCGGATCCTCGGGCCCCATTGAACAACTACTGGATCCCAGAGCCTACCTGCGGCCTCACCTGGCCGACAGACTAACAGTGGCGGAGTGCCCATTCAATCACACTCACTAACAGGCCACACGCCCAGCCAATTTCGTTCCACTAATGCACCCCTCAAAGCAGTACTCTGCTACTCTCGCACCACAGATGCCAATACCCAACCACAATTTACCTACTCCCTCTACCTACTTTTAAACTACCCTGCCCGGGTATTCATGAAGGGGTCCATCCTTCCCCATCCACTCTTTTCGCACCAACCACTCCACTCCATGTATTCCACCCCATTCACTCCACACCATCCATTCCATACTCCATGTATTCCACACCACCTATTCCACACAACCATTCTCCATACACCTGTACTTGCACACCCTGTGCCCACACACCTGGTGGCACTTGCACACCTGGTGGCACCTGCACACCTGGTGGCACTTGCACGCACCCTCCTTCCCTCCAGGACCATTCACTCAATACAATACACTCAACTCAATGCACAATCACACTTTTCACAATACTCTGCTTAATCACTTCCTACACACACACTGCATCATCTGATCTACCTGGTTTTCCCTCTAACTTAGTGCTTCCCGTCTTCCCTTATACTATTGCACATCCCACGTCGTTATCATCCAAACTAATCTACCTATGTCCCCTACTCCAGGTATCATGTCGCTACTTAAATCTCATGTCACCTATTGCCATCTTTCTAAATCCCTATACATTATCCAAGCCCTCCCTGGCTAGGTTTTCACCGCGATACCCCATAAAACTATAGCTCATGTGCCCCCCAGATGTGATGTGAGGGATGGTAGAGATACCATCCCCCCCACCCACCCCCCCCCCCCCCCCCCACCACACTGGGTATCATTTGCCATCAATTTCCCTACTACCATCAATCGTCCACTTCACTCCGAGCCTCGGTGCGTCATTACATTTTCACAGCTCGGCTTCGAAAAGCCGAGCAATGAATACGGGTGGTTTGGTCTCCTGGTCTCCTGCAGGTTGTATCCGTCCGGCATTCGATTCAGAGGAGGAGGTTTCGTCGGGCCAAGGCTCCAAGCACCATCCCGGCGCAAGGCCGTGCGCATCTTCAATTAGATTTCCCAATTGATCCCCCATTTTTTAAATGTTCCTGGTGGATTCGTCTGCCATCTTTTCCATATACCCCCTCATTTGCGCCACAAAGAGGTCCAGATTCACTAGTGCTGCGGGCTCGGCTGCCGCGGCCATGTGCGAGGCGCCACCATCTTGTGCTGCCGCGACCACGTGTGAGGCGCCGCCATCTTGTGCGCCTGCAACCCCCTCCACTGCGCCTTCTTCAACCTCCTCTTCCATTACTCCCACTGCCTCCCTGGGGTCCTGGGTTGCCTCTAACCCCTCTTCTATCTTCCCCACCGGCATCCGATCGCCTTGACTATCCATGGCACGACTCAATTTGGATATTAAATACTAGATTTCGGCCGCTCGTAATTTCGACCAAATTTTTCAAGGTGGATTAAAAATTTGGGTCGGGCTTCAATCCCACTCCCCGACACCAATTGTTGCGGCCAATAGCACAATTGGTGTCCAAAATTTGGTCTAAAAAATTTAGTCCCTGGTTCCAGATCCCAACTCCTGACTACCAATTGTTGCGGATCTCGGAGTACGGCGCTCCCCTTACCGAGTGGGGGTTAATCCCCTCGTCTATTAATCTGGCCGTCTCCGGTCCTGGAGCTATGACGTCACTTCCGGTCAGCGCTGAATAGGGTGGTAGGCCAATTGTTCCTATTACCTAATTACCAGTGCCTTCCGGTAAGCAAGGAAATGAGCCCCGCCCGAGCCGCGGCTGTAATGGACACGCCGAGCGAAGCGAGCCACAACTCAGGCTGTTCACAAAGAATAGACCCGATTATAAGCGGTTCTTATGTCATGCCACCGGTATTTAATTGGGAAAAGACTAAAGCGACCGGATGAGAGGAAACCCAAAAGAATAAGAAGGGTGAAGGAAGAACAAATATGATTTATTAACTACACTACAAGAGGAAACGAAAGGCAGCAAGAATATACAAAAGGAGGAAATAAAAGGACATAGGGCAACCTTATACACTCTTATATAACACGCCCAGGACAATACAAACACACTCACACGAATGGGGTGGTGGTGGTGGTGGGAAGGAGGAGAAGGGTCCAAGCAGATGGTTCCAGGCTCCGGGTCCGCAGCGAAAAATGGCAGGCAGCTTCGCGTGTCGATGGTGCACGACCAGACCTTACATATGCGAGGGGCGGGGATGCTGCGTGCGTATCGCGTGCCGAACGCTCTCAAACCAAACGGCAGTTCGTATCAAACGATCGTTTGCACTTTTATAACCCGCTTAGAAATCAAGCCGCACTTCATCGAGCCACACCTATTAACGAGCTCACCTCAGCCCTGGTTGGTCAGCGAGGGCTCACTGGCTCAACCCTCGCATGGCTCGTGGGCGAGGCCACACCTCCTCCCGTGACTCCTCCCGTGACTCCACCCCTTCTTTCCTCGGGCCGACCGCATATTCAATGGAGTTTGGAGCGAGCGCTAAGGCAGCGACAACGGCAATAAGATTATGTGGCAGCATTGGGAAGGACAAGCCCCGCTTGTAGGTGCTACTGGCACTTTGGAGAGAGAGAGAGATTGGGGGTAATTGAAGCGGCCGAGGTTATTTGATTAATGCAATGCAGATTCAACTGTTGGAAACAGATCCTTACCTGAAACACATACTAATGAAATAACTAAAGAAGAAGCCTATGGTGTGCTACGTGTTGCTCGTGGCCTAACTAGGATGCGACCTTTGACCTTTACACCAAAAATGGGAATATTTACAGGCGATTATTTATAAGGGAATATTACAGATATTTACAAAGTGGAGGGTTCTAAAAACCACAAGAATATATATATATAGTGTTGTGGATTTGAGAATTGTTGTAAATATCACCCTCTGTAAGTGTAATGAATTCTTGTAAATACCTCAGCTTTGTGTGTAAAGGTCAAAGGTCGTCCTCTTAGTTAGTCCATATACATGCACGTAGGCCACCATATACCCTTCTAAATAGTTATTTCCTTATTATGTGTATTAGTTTAAGGCTGTGTTTCCCATTAGTTGACTCTGCATTGCACCGAATCAGAGAAGATAGAATCCCTTTTCAAGTCTCCCCCAATCCTCTCAGTGCATTGGGCGGTTTTCTTCACCCCAAACTCCATTACGCACGCGGTCAAGCCCACGAACAAGGGCGTTGCCAGCCCCTCGTCATCGGAAGGTGGAGCCAGCGAGCCCCCACCAGCCAATCAGGGCTGGTGAGATACCATCACGGGCGTGGCGCGGGTTGATTTCAAAGCGCGTTATAAAAGCGCCCGCACAAGCCTTTTTGAAGAAGTGCGTTAGAGTCCAGTTGAGGAGAAGCGGAAAGCCGGTTTTGAGGGAGGTGCGCTGGACCAGAGGCAGATTCGGCGGAGTGGTAAAAGAGCGTCGGAGACGCAGGAGGCGGAGGACGCGTGAGACAGCTGCCGGTGTGAAACCGCATACGTGGAGCTGCCGGCTCCTCGCTGCCAGCCCGAAGCGGCGCTGTGTGCCGGGTTTTGCCTCGAACCCACAAGCGTGGACCAAACTTTTGGAACCGAACGCGAGCTTGGAACCGAACCTCGACGCCACCATCTACCTGGACCCTCCTCTGCCGACTCGTACCATCCCTGCCTTTCCATCCTTTTGTGTACGTGAGTTTGTTTTGTGTGTCTTGTCCCTGGGTATAAGTTAAGCCTGTTTAGACAAGTTAGTATTTGCACTGTGTCTTCTGATCCTTCCATCCTTTCTGTCTTTATTTTCGTATCTTTCCTTCTCCTTGGTTACTTTTGATTGTGTACATAATAGTGAGTAATAAATCCTGTTCCTCCTTACTCTGCCTTCTTTCCTTTACATCCGTTTCGTCTTAGTGATTTCCCCATTGGATACCTGTGGCACGATTTGGCCAACGTTTAGAATCGGGTCTAGTTAATTGCTAATGGTTCGTGCCGCGGCTGCCATCCGCTCGGCAAATAACATCTTGTCCACGGCCTCGAACGAGGTTGCTCACCTGCCTCCCCAGGAGGGAGCTGAGCAGCTTCAGGAGCGGAGACGGCCAGTGAAAATAGAAGGGGGACTAACCCCCCCCCCCCTAAGGGGAGTTCCGTACTCCGTTTCCGTAACAATATATATATATATATATAAATATATATATATATATATATAATTATATATATATATATATATATATACATATATATATATGTATATATATATATGTATATACAGGATACATATATATATATATATATATATATATATATATATGCATATATAATTATCCATATTATTTTTTTTTATTTTTATTTTTTTTTTGGAATATGATGTGTTTATATATACTAGGGCATGCCCGTACTATATATAAGCTAGGACGTGCCCGTACGTGGGTGCCCGTTCCTTGCCAAAAAAAAAAAAAAAAACATTTGTGTAGGGGTGTGTGTGTGTAAACATCCTAGGGCGTGCCCGTACGTGGGTGCAAAAAAACATGCGTGCAAACAACAACAACAAAAAAAAACTTTGAAACCACGTGGCAGTAACGACCACAGAACCCCCCCTCTATTTACATGAATGGTTTGGTCCATTCGCAACGACCACAGAACCCCCCCCCCCCCCTCTATTTACATGAAATGGTTTGGTCCAAAGCGAACGGCTTGCGGTGTTTGGTAAAGACATCGCCATAGCTCGGTAACTACTTGTCCGATTAATTTCAAACCTTGAAAAGGCACATCCTCGGGTCCCCAGCAATATACCTGGCAAGTTTCAAGTATATCGGACCGGTAGTTGTCGAGAAACAGCGGTCACAGACAAACATACACACATACACACATACACACATACACACATACACACATACACACAGAGATTAATGGAATTATAGATAGATGTATACTGTATATAGATACAGTCATGTGAAAAAGTAAGTACACCCCATGTAAAGTTTTGACTTTTTCAACATATTTCAACATACAGCTGTTTGATATTAATTTCAACAATATTGATAGATCAAGGTGATATAATATAACAAATATCATGAAACATTTACATTTTGTAGACGATTGTATAATTTAAATAAACATAAATGCAAATTTCACATGTGGAAAAAGTAAGTACACCCTTGGCTCTAATAGGTGGTATTTCCCCCTTTGGGAGAAACAACCTCAAGTAGGCGTTTCTTATATAACTGTCTACCAGTCTCTCACATCGACTGGGAGAAATTTTTGCCCACTCCTCCATGCAGAATTCTTTCAGCTGTGCGATGTTTGAGGGGTTTCTTGCATGCACAGCTCGTTTCAAATCCCCCCACAACATCTCAATAGGATTGAAACCCGGGCTTTGACTTGGCCATTCCAGAACCCTCCATTTCTTTCTTTTCAGCCATTCCTTGGTGGATTTACTGGTATGTTTAGGGTCATTGTCATGTTGCAAGGTCCACCTGTCGGTTGAGCTTCAACTTTCCGACAGATGGCCTCACATTATCCTCAAGCACCCTCTGGTACAATGAAGAATTCATCGTGGATTAAATGATGGTGAGCTGCCCAGGCCCTGATGCAGCAAAACTGCCCCAAACCACAATATTTCCACCACAATGCTTTATAGTTGGTATCAGGTTCTTGTGGTCAAATGCTGTCTTTGGTTTTCGCCAAACATGTCTTCTGGTACTGTGGCCAAATAGCTCTACCTTTGACTCATCTGTCCAGAGCACATTGATCCAGAAGTGCTGGTCTTTGCCTCTGTGTTCATTGGCAAACTTTAGTCTTGCCCTGAAGTTCTTTCTGGACTGCAAAGGTTTCCTCCTGGCACACCTCCCATGTAGATCAAATTTGTGCAGCCTCTTTCTTATGGTAGACTCGTGCACTTTGACATCAACAGTGGCAAGAGCTACCTGTAGGTCCTGTGATGACATTCTGAGGTTCTTAGAGACTTCTTTCAGCATCTTGCGGTCTGCTCTCGGGCTGGAATTCCTGGGGCGGCCTGGCCTGAACAAGTTGGCAGTTGTTTGGAATCTTCTCCACTTGTAGATGATCTTCCGGACAGTCGAAAGATTGATTTCAAATTGTTTTGAGATCTTTTTAAATCCCTTCCCAGACTCGTAGGCATCTATAACCTTCTTTCTGAAGGCCTCGGAGAGCTCTTTTGATCTAGGCATGGTGATGCAGCACACTTCAACAACAAAGAGCAAACCAAACTAAATGTCTGAGGTTTAAATAAGACAGGTTCCTCCAAGATCCTCTCTAACGATGTTCTAATCATTTGCACATGAGCTGGTGCACCTGATTCTAATTTTAAGTATTTGAAGTAGTTTATAAATGTAGGGGTGTACTTACTTTTTCCACATGCGAAATTTGCATTTATGCTTATTTATATTATACAATGGACTACAAAATGTAAATGTTTCATGATATTTGTTATATTATATCACCGTTATCTCTCAATATTGTTGAAATGAAGATCAAATAGCTGTATGTTGAAATATGTTGAAAAAGTCAAAACTTTACATGGGGTGTACTTACTTTTTCACGTGACTGTATGTATATATATACAGACTTGGCATGTAATATGGAATTTTTTTTTTTCTTCTTGACTTGGGTTTACTTTCTTAACTCAGTATATCAATCTGGTGAGTTTCTTTTACACTTTGGTGACTTATTTGTTAAAAGAACCATGTCACTGATTGTCTGTCGCAGCAAGAAGCCAACAACAGGATTATATCACAGGTGGCGTGGCAAAATGTACGGACAGGTGCATTTGATGATTCGCTTCACAATCGGGTATATAAGGGTTCTTGCATTCTGTATTAGTGGAAAACAACTGCTGCACGTCTCCAAAAGTTATTGCCGCTTCCTCTGGAGATGGTCTGTCAACTCGACAATGCTGTTTGTCATGGAGTGGTGGCTTTACGAAATTACGGCATGAAACAGCGTGCTATTGCTCGGCAGTATGGCATCACTCAAGGTCAGGTGTCAAAGATCCTGAAACGAAATGCTCAGAGGGGTGTCCCTACTCCAATACTGAGGCCAGTACGTCCCCGCAGAACCAAAAGGAGGGATGATCGCTAGCTGCACTGGTTAGTCCGCAATGGCCGTACCAAGTCAGCTAATCGGCTTAGGGCTGAGTGGCAGCAACTGACAAATGTGCCTGTATCCAGAAGGCTAGTCAACCAACGACTGGTTCAAGCAGGCTATCGTGCCAGGCATCCCCTGAGAAGGCCACGCCTGACCAGACAACACCGCCAGCGCAGATTGCAGTGGGCCAGAGAGCACCGTCAATGGCAGCCAGGACACTGGAATCACGTGATCTTCAGTGACGAGTCTAGATTTCTGGTCTATAGTCAAGATGGCCGTGTCCGAGTGCGCAGACAAGTGCATTAAGCCTACAACAAAGATTGTATCATGCCAAGAGTCCAAGCTGGAGGTGGTGGGGTGACCGTTTGGGCTGCTTTTCATGCAGGGGGCAAAACTGACCTGGTTGTTCTGAATGGAAACCTGAACCAGTTCAAGTACAGGGCCATTATGGAAGAAACATTGCTTCCATTTGCTCGTGCAGCCTTTCGAGGAAACTTTGTCTTCCAAGATGACAATGCACGGCCTCATCGTGCTTGCATGATCCAACACTTTCTTGCTGACCGTGGTGTAGAGCATATGGAGTGGCCTGCCATGTCCCCGGATATGAATCCGAGAGAGAACTTGTGGGCAGAATAACGCGTCAAATCGACCACTTGGACCAGCAGCCGACCTCTGTGCGTGAATTGCAGCAGGCTATTGTCACTGCATGGCAAGCGATTCCTGTCCAAACCTTGGCAAATCTCGCGAACAGCATGCCTCAACGTGTACGTGCTCTCCTGAATGCTCGTGGGGGTTACACGAAGTACTGAACTGTAATTTTCCTGTCCGTAATCCCAGTCGTAATTTAACTTTTGTTTTTGTGAAAAAAATTTTTGGCTAATGTGCAAAATTAAGAGATACTTCTGGAAAATGTACAGAAGTTTAACACAGTACTGTCCATTAATTGAGTTCGATATCAGTTTACATCTTTCAAGGATCAATTTATTTGTTTTGAAATGTCAAATGTGGTTTTTGTTTCTTTTAAAGGTCACATTAACAAAATCTAGAATAATTTCAACATAATTCCAATGAACTTTTGGTTCTAAGACATCTTGAAAAGCAAGTTCACCCCCACAAAAAAAATAATCCATATTAAATGCCAAGTCTGTATATAGATATTTATTTATATATATTTGCGCGACAGCGCCCGCGACCATAGCAGCGCCACCGGTGGATTCGGACCTTTTTATGATACAAACGGGGGCCCTTATGGATCGGGGTAAAAATCGGGGTAGAAACCAAATTGGATGCTCAGAGGGATGAATTGGGACAGATGAGGGCAGCATCTACAAAAGAGAGGGAGGAGATGAAAGAGGAGATACGACGAGGTGTAAGTGAGGAGGTCTCGGGGTACGCGAGGAGGTAAAGCGAGGTGAAAAGCGTATAGAGAAAGAGGTGAGAAATGGAACGGCTAGGTTACAAGGAGGCATAGAGGACCTGACAGAGGAGGTGGAACAGCTGACGGTGGGACAGACGGAGTTAGTGGAGCAGGTTCAAAGGAACACTGCGGTACTAGGAGGGTTAAAAGCGACACAAAACGACATAAAAAAGGACTTGATAGCGACACAGAGGCAATGTCAGATGGTACGTGAGGGACTGACAATGAGGTTGGATGAGGTGACAGAAGTAATGGAGACGAAGGACCGAGAGGTGAGGACGCACATAGAGACGGTCAAGATAGCCTTAGAGGACGAACTTGAGGAGACGCACCGGGAAATAAAAGAGGTGAAGCAAAAATTAGAGGAAGTGGAGGAAGAGGTGAGTGAAATTAAGAAGGGACGGACAGAAACTAAAAGGGAGAGGGCGGTACCGAAACCGTGGAGGGCGTGTCAGTCCCGCGCTAAAAGGAGAAGTGAAAGAAAGGGCGAGAGAGTCCCGCGCTGACAAGAGAAGTGAGAGGAAGGGAATCCAAGGCTGAGCTGAGCCGAGATAGCAGTCCCGCGCTGAGAGAGACCCGCGCTGGAAGGGAAGTGAGAGGAAGAAAAATACGAGCTGAGCTGCGTGGAGAGGGACACGACAAAAGAAAGGGTCCAAGAGAAAGCCGAGGAGCTTTTACGAAACAAGCTACACGAGAGATACAGCAGAGGAGTGCAGCCCCGTTTCAACCAGCCGCGTGAAGCCCTGACGGTGTGCGCTGTAAAGCGGATTCCAAGGAGCTGCCGGCTCCCCGCTTCCCGCCCGGAGTGGACCTGCTTGCTGTGCCCTGTGATCCCACCTGCTCATCCTTTCCAGCCATTCCTGCCTGCAAGTTCCCCATTTTGCCTACGTGAGTTTGTTTTGTTCGTGCTGTCCTGGGTAGTAACTAAGTCTGTATAAGCTAGTAATTTTCACTGTGTCACCTGCGTCTCATGTCCCCTGTAAATAAACATGACTGCTCTTTTTGCTTATGTGTGTAAATAATAATAAACCCCGTTACTCTTCTGTACGTCTTCTTCGTCCTCCTTGCATTCGTCATCTTAGTCTTTTCCATATTGAGTAGCTGCGGCGCGATACGGCCAACGTTTGGGTGAATCGGGTTTAGTCAGGGAACAACTGTTCGGTCGCGGAGCCTCCGCTCGGCAAACATACCATCCTTAACCGCGTACCGTAACAAATTGGTGTCAGGAGTGGGATTCGAGGCCCGAACCAAATAATAAAAAAAAAAAACATCTAGGAAAAAATTTGGTCAAAATTTGGAGCTGCTGGAAATTTGTGTTGTTTTAAAGCAAAACCCGAATTTTGAAATCGCGCCATGGCTGGTCAAGGCGACGGGATGCCGGTGGGAGAGATAGACGGGGTGGAATCGACCCAGGACCTCGGGGAAATGTTTATGGAGGATGTGGTTGAGGGGGTATCAGGCGCACAAAATGGCGCTCTCGCGCACGTGGTTGAGGGGGCCATGGCCGCGGAACCAATGGGCGTGGTCCAAATGCAAGCCTTCATGGCCCAATTCATGGTGGAAATACAGAAAGAAAACGACAATATGGAACGAATGAGGGACGAAGCGAGGGCTAATTGTGAAAAAATGGAAAACAGAATGATGGGGGCCCTTATGGACAAAATGAGGGACGAAGCGAGGGCTCAGAGTGAGCAATTGGGGGTAATGAGGGACGAAGCGAGGGGTACCGGTGAGGGGTTAGACAACGGGATAAAAGAGGTAAAGAATGGGTTAACGGGGGTGGAAAATAGAATGGCTGCCCAGGAGAATCAGATAAAGGGGGTGAAAAATGGGTTAATGGGGTTAGAAGATAGGATGGAAGACAAATTGCGGGAGTTAGGGGAGCAATCCACCCGAGAAATTAAACAAATGGGAGAGCAGATAGAGGAGGTAAAAATCGGGGTAGAAACCAAATTGGATGCTCAGAGGGATGAATTGGGACAGATGAGGGCAGCATCTACAAAAGAGAGGGAGGAGATGAAAGAGGAGATACGACGAGGTGTAAGTGAGGAGGTCTCGGGGGTACGCGAGGAGGTAAAGCGAGGTGAAAAGCGTATAGAGAAAGAGGTGAGAAATGGAACGGCTAGGTTACAAGGCGGCATAGAGGACCTGACGGAGGAGGTGGAACAGCTGACGGTGGGACAGACGGAGTTAGTGGAGCAGGTTCAAAGGAACACTGCGGTACTAGGAGGGTTAAAAGCGACACAAAACGACATAAAAAAGGACTTGATAGCGACACAGAGGCAATGTCAGATGGTACGTGAGGGACTGACAATGAGGTTGGATGAGGTGACAGAAGTAATGGAGACGAAGGACCGAGAGGTGAGGACGCACATAGAGACGGTCAAGATAGCCTTAGAGGACGAACTTGAGGAGATGCACCGGGAAATAAAAGAGGTGAAGCAAAAATTAGAGGAAGTGGAGGAAGAGGTGAGTGAAATTAAGAAGGGACGGACAGAAACTAAAAGGGAGATAAAGGAGGAGGTGATGGAATATGTACAAGGTCGGTGCTCAAATCGTGATGATGTGCTCGCTAACCAAATAAAGAGTTTGCAGGTGGCGAAGGAGGTGCGGAGACGAGGTGCCAAGGTGAGTGGCGATATATGAGGAAATGTACATGATGTGAGGGGAGCTTCAGTCGGCTTGGGGGTTGAATTGGATCCGGGTGTTCGTGAGAGGCCGTTGGTGAAGTGTGCGACAGGCCTGGTGTGCGAAAGAGGAGGTGTGCGAGAATGTCCGACTCTGGGGGGTGTGAGGAAAAAGTGCGCGCCGAGGAGTGAGGGTGCTGTCGAGAGTGAGTCGGTCGTAGCGCGTGTGCGAGGGAGCACATGGAAGCGCGTAGTGAGGAGTGTTACAGAGGATGTAACGAGAGAATCTACGCCGGTGGTGAGTGTTACGGAGGAAGTAACGGGAGAGTGTGCGCAAGAGGGTGCGCGAGAAAGGTGTGTAACGGACGGGTGCATGGGGAAAGGGTGCGCTGTCAAAAGTAAGGAAGAATGCACACCTGTGGTGAGTGTTACAGAGGATGTAACGGGAGAGTGTGCGCAAGAGTGTGCGTGAGAAAGGTGTGTAACGGACGGGTGCATGAGGAAAGAGGGCGCTGTCGAGAGTAAGGGTGAGTGCGCTGTCAAGAGTGGTGGTGAAAGTAGTGAGAGTGACACGGAGCGTGAGTTGGTTGTGACAGGTGAGAGAGGCAGTACACCTGGAATGGAAGGAAGCACACCTGGAATGGTAGAGCGTGTGTGGGAATGCACGCTGGAATTGGTAGTGAGACACGTGGTTGGGTGTGCGAGTGAGAGCACACCTGTGGTTGTCACAGAGGAGGTGACCGAGGAGGGGGCGCGAAGAGGTGTGTTGGTGAGGTGTGCGAACGACGAATGTGTGCCAAGGTGTTCGGTGGTCAGGTGTGTGACCAAGTCTGTGAGCGGAATGAGTGTACCTGGGTGTGTAAGAGAAGGTGCAATGACGAGGAGCATGGGAACAGCTGGAGGTATGAGCAAGGAACGGGCTGCGGGGTGTAAGCATGCAGGTGAGGCATCGACGGTAACCGGGTTAGCGGTTAGAACGACATTTAGCCGAATCGGGCCCTCGGTGCGCGTCGGGCAGCTTCGCGTGCCGCGAGGACCAGCGGGGAACCGAACCACGGCGGGTTCGAAAGGACCGCCGTACGCGATCCACGCTGGGCATCGCTTTGAACGGCCGCGTCCGTGCTCCACTAGGCGGAGCGGGCAGCCCGATAGGAAGGGTAGTCATGGCGACCCCTTTTTGTTGAGACGTTCCGGCAGGTCGAGATCGGGCCATGGGATGGCTCCGTGCCGAGGTGGTGCTTGGGATCTCGGCCCGGGTAAGCGTCCTTCCCTGCACCGAGTGCCGGACGCATCCAGCCGCCGGCACCAAACAACCCGCATTCATTGCTCGGCTTTACGAAGCCGGGCTTTGGACAGGAATTGGCGCACCGAGAGGCACTAGTAAGTAGATGGTAATGATGAGGTTAGTGTTTTGGACTCAAAATTTAAAAAAAAGCAAAATTTGATGATTGGCAAAGGATTGGCAGAGTGATGATTGGCAAATGATGGGTAGTGATTGGCAAAATTTTTGATTGGTTGAAATTTGGTGAGCAAAAATTGGTAGTGGGACATCCCCGATGTGGTGGGATGGCAACTCTGTCATCCCTCACAGAGGGGGGCAAAGGAGCACTAGTCTTATGGGGTTGGTGGCAGTGAAAACTAGCCCGGGAGGGTTAGGATATATCGTGTGTAAGGATCTAGAGAGATGACATTAGGTAACGGTAAGATTAGTTAGTGACAAGGATACCTGTAGTGGGGACGCAGGTAGATTAGTGTGGATGATAATGACGAGGGAGCACAATAGTTTAAAGGGGCGACTGGGAAGCGCAAGTTTCAGAGGGGAGTAGTTAGATGAGATGATGCCGTGTGTTTGAGGATTGAAAAGTGTGTAAGGAACAGGTGTGATTGCACAGGTGTGCAACTGAACAGGTGTGTGGAGCAGTGTTTGGGTGATGGTGATGTGTGTTGTGTTGACCAAATGGTCCAGGAAGGAAGGAGCGTGCAGGTGGCACCAGGTGTGAGTGCACAGGTGTGCACCAACAGGTGTATGGAATAAATGGTAGTGTGGAGTATATGGAGTATTGGAATGGATGGTCGTGGAGTGAGTATGATGGAAACTATGGAGTGGAGTGGATGGTGCGGAGGTGTGAATGGGGGAAGAGTGGACCCCCATCACGAATACCCGGGGCGGGTAGTGTAACGGTTAGGTAGAGGGTACAGGTAAATTGTGGTTGGATATTGGCATCTGTGGTGCGGGTGGAAGAATGATGTTTGGATGGGTGCATTAGTGTTGTGGAAATGGCTGGGTGTGTAGCCTGTTAGTGTGTGTAGTTCGTTTGGGCACTCCACCACTGTGAGAATGTCGGCCAGGTGAGGCCATAGGTGGGCTCTGGGAGCCGGTAGAGTAGTTGTGGATGGGGCCCGAGAATCCGGAGGACGGACCCGGGTAGCCCAGTGCCAGAGGGCACCGAGGGGTGACAGAGCCAGGAGGGGCCTTCCCCAGTTAGTTAGGTTCGGGTGAGGAGCTAGGTAAGCTCGGGTGGCAACTACAGTGGTGGAGGTGTGCAGGTGGGTAGACCTGCTGGGAGAGCTACACGCTCCAGCCCAGAAATTGTGCAAGGGCACCGGGAGATGAATCGGGGGAGTGAGACCCCAAATTGAGAAGCACCACAGTTGGTCAATGGGAATTGGTTTTTAGAACCCATAGTGTAAGTTGGCCAATGGATTGGCAGGGAAAGACCCCGGGTAGTGTAACGTGTATTAATGTCATTTAGAAAGTAGTTAGGATGAAGAGTCTCCTCGCACCATCTACATGCACTCACCTGAGGTAAAGATGACGTACCTCCACACCATGCCATGTTTAATTATTTTATGATGCAAATGTTTTGGATTGTGAGACGCATCATGACGTAGGTGTGACATTGTGCTTTGTGTTCCATCTCTTCCTCCTTATGAGGATTGATGATGAATTTGGTGATGGCAAATTTTGGATAGAGGGATTGTGGAGACGAATTTGGTATAAGGGAAATATGGGAAGACGTGACGATAGCGACGGATTGGTAAAGGTGTAGATTTTGTAAATATGGGGTAAGGGCAAGGGTAGTGTAGGTGACAGGGGGGGTGACGTACGGTAGGGACGAGCTTTTCTCACTTCGCTCTCCGTACGCATTTCGCCTTGCATTGCCTTATTGATGTGTACCCTTGTGACCTTACCCCTCGCTCATCTGTGTCTCCCCCCTTTTGTCTCCCACATGACCTGTGCGCCGTTGGGCACCGAGGGGAGCGTGCGTGAGTCGGCCATTGTGCGCCCGGAACTCCCAGAACCAGATGTCTGCATCGATGCACCACATTATGGACCACATGTCTGTGGCCGAGCACCACTTATGGACCCCATGGGTTGGGGCGTGGCCCCTCTGCTGGAACCGGCCATGAGGGCCCGAAATCTTGCTGGCGGACCTTGGCCACAGGGCACCGATGCCCCACAGGTGAACCACAGTAGTCGGCCTGGTGGGCCATAAATAAATAAAAGGGACACGTTGGGTGCATTTTATTGTAATACAAATAGGCCGCCAGCAAAGGAAAGACAACATCTGGAAGAAATAATAATAGCCAGCAGAGGGAGCCGAAGAGCAAGAGACCACCTGCAGGGTTCGGGGTTGTTGATTTATTTTTATTGATGAACTGTGGTGACTGCACCGATTGGTGCTTGAGGGTGTATTGGTGCGTTTTGGGTGCTTTAATGGTGCGTCGATGCAGAGCAGACTGTCTCCCCCCCAGAAAGAACAATCACAGGTCCTGGGTTAGTTTTGTAAATAAAAGTAGCGTCATTGTAAATAATGCTCCCCACCGTCAGTGTGTAGTTTGAAGACCAATCCGCAATTCGGTTAGCTGTGGGCGTGAGTCTGTTAGGCAGGGTGCAATGGAGCAGCAGGACATATTTATCTATGTTTTAAAACTGGCGCACTCAGGGTCAGGTTAAAAGTAGAGGGAACTACACCTACGTGTCACACTAAATAAAGGTTGTAGGCCCAGGATGTGCCTAAGAGGAGGAGGGTGCAGTGTTGCGGATATGAGGATTGTGTTTCTTTTTATTGTGTGTATTATTATTATTGCTTTATTCTGAGCCTCCTTGCTCCAGTGTGTAAAGGTCAAAGGGCGTCCCATAATTAGTCCATAAAGCAAACACGTCAGCCAATCATAGAATACCCCTGTTCGATAGCTTATATCTTATTATGTGTTTTAGAGTAAGGCCTTGTCTTCCATTAGAATGACACTCCATTGCACCGAATCAATAGAGAATAGCTCCCCTTCAATAATTCCATTTCCCAGCCAAACTCTCCATCTGTGGGTAAAGCAGTTCACAAGCATGGGGCGCACGCCCTCTCAATTTGCTGCTATAGTGAATATGTGCTCCATGCTCTGTTTGAACAGGAGGGGCGGGGTCGCCAGGGAGAGGCAAGCCCAGGGCGCGCCACAAAGGGCGGGGCTGTGCAGCCCCATGCCCAAATAAGGAAACAAGCCCGTGGCTCGCCACGAGGGGCGTGCCGTCGGCGCGATGCCCAAATAAGGTGACAAGCCCGTGGGATTACCATACAAGGTCACGAAACAGAGCACGGGGGAGAGGGCGGTACCAAAACCGAGGAGGGCGTGTCAGCCCCGCGCTAACGGTATGCGAGGAGGGTGCGAAGATCGCAGATGAGCTGGAGAGAAGTGAAAGAAAGGGCGAGAGAGTCCCGCGCTGACGAGAGAAGTGAGAGGAAGGGAATCCAAGGCTGAGCTGAGCCGAGATAGCAGTCCCGCGCTGAGAGAGACCCGCGCTGGAAGGGAAGTGAGAGGAAGAAAAATACGAGCTGACCTGCGTGGAGAGGGACACGACAAAATAAAGGGTCCAAGAGAAAGCCGAGGAGCTTTTACGAAACAAGCTACACGAGAGATACAGCAGAGGAGTGCAGCCCCGTTTCAACCAGCCGCGTGAAGCCCTGACGGTGTGCGCTGTAAAGCGGATTCCAAGGAGCTGCCGGCTCCCCGCTTCCCGCCCGGAGTGGACCTGCTTGCTGTGCCCTGTGATCCCACCTGCTCATCCTTTCCAGCCATTCCTGCCTGCAAGTTCCCCATTTTGCCTACGTGAGTTTGTTTTGTTCGTGCTGTCCTAGGTAGTAACTAAGTCTGTATAAGCTAGTAATTTTCACTGTGTCACCTGCGTCTCATGTCCCCTGTAAATAAACGTGACTGCTCTTTTTGCTTATGTGTGTAAATAATAATAAACCCCGTTACTCTTCTGTACGTCTTCTTCGTCCTCTTTGCATTCGTCGTCTTAGTCTTTTCCATATTGAGTAGCTGCGGCGCGATACGGCCAACGTTTGGGTGAATCGGGTTTAGTCAGGGAACAACTGTTCGGTCGCGGAGCCTCCGCTCGGCAAACATACCATCCTTAACCGCGTACCGTAACAATATGATGTGTTTGTGTATAAATATTATATTTTTACATACATTATTTATATCCACATTGATGAAAGGAAAAAAATACTCACCAGGACAGTGGTTCAAAGGTTGTTTAAAAGACAAAGTTCATTTATACTGCACAGGGATAAATCAACTAGCATCACCTTTTTGTGGGGAACGGTTAGTTTGAGTGGAAGAGGCAATCATTTGGCAGAAAGCATCAGATGCGTTCAACTAGAAGGTGGTAATGGTTAACATTAATTACCTTTGCACTGCAAAGTATTTTCACAGTGTGCTAATGGGCAGCACCTCGTTGCCTTGAGTAGTGCAAATCAGCACAAGGGTGACAACAAGCAGTGAAAGTTTAAATCCTCATCATCGCTTTGAATATTCGCTATATGATATGTGGAGAGATTCAAAAAGTACACTTCTGATTATTACAGAAAGAAGAAAAATGCCAATGAGTGTGTGTGTCTGCTTGGATAAAGTGCAAACATACCATAGGAGTAGAAGAGGAATCTAAACAAACATTATTGGAGCATAATGCGGACAAGCTGCCCTTGACTTTTTAAGGGGGACTTGTGGTATGGCAGATAGGTGCAGGAATTCCACATGCGAAATTTGCATTTATGTTTATTTAAATTATACAATGGACTACAAAATGTAAATGTTTCATGATATTTGTTATATTATATCACCTTTATCTATCAATATTGTTGAAATGAAGATCAAATAGCTGTATGTTGAAATATGTTGAAAAAGTCAGAACTTTACATGGGGTGTACTTACTTTTTCACGTGACTGTATTTGGTACATTAGGCATGCATAAAACTGTACATTTGGTCATACAATCATAGAATTTAGCACACAATTAAAGACATGTCACACCTGTTTAGTCGATGTAGAATGCGCATCAGTATTAACTCAATGTGAGCTTTGAGTGTGGTATTTACCTTAAATCATGTTATTGCCATAAAACAGGTGAAAACAAAAACAAAAAAAGGCAACACAATTTTATGAATACTTATCATAAAATAAATGAATAAAAGTATATAAATCAATTTTGATTGATGAAAGTAAATATTAAAAATAAATAGCGCCCTCAATTTTCACATAATGTAATAAATTTCAACCATATATACACGTAAAAAGGTGAATATATATGTATAAATAAAGAAACTTCAGAGTTATAAATCGCTCAGAATACCAATTTGATATCTGTTAGTTTAGTTTTATCACTTGTCTAAGTATAGAATTGAAAATTAATGGTGTTTTGTTTGACAAAATAATAAATAAATGACACACCAAACAGGTGTGATGTGACTGTTGGGTCACCACAGGCTTGTCAATGGCTGTCATTACCAAGATGACCACAATGGTTTTCTGTTTTTACTCGGTATCCAATGTATGGATTGTACCTTCAGCAATACAAGCATGTGGTAATTTGGCACACAGTTCAGTCATGTCTGCAGATGTTTTTGTGGCCACAAAGATATGGCAGATTTGTCCTAAAAAATGGCAGCCCTTTAACAAAAATCATGTTCTTGTGTTCTTGTTCTTGTTGTTAGGTGTCAGCACAAAGTCCAAGGCACTTGCAAAATCGGTGCACCGGAGTGCTGCATTTCGGGAATTTGCACTGCCCTCTGCAACCCCTCTTCTTCTTGCAACCACAGCGCAAAAGTTCTCGTCAAGCTTGTGTGGCTTGTGGAAGAGATGTCCAGAGTATGTCCCAGGTACCTGTGGCAATCCTTTTCCAGCCCCATTCACTTGGAGATAGAAGCTGTGGAGAAGCAATCATCACCTGGCCCCAACAGTGACCAGCCTGATAGGTGGCCCTCCTGATGTGTTGCAAAAGCGCTGTCTGCGTTGGAGGAATACCATCCATTGCTCTACCTTTCTGAGGGAACAGCTCTTTACGGGCCTGGTTGACACACTCCTGAGTGCTGGTACTGTCATATAGCAAGACCACAAATCGTTCCAGAGGCAAAAGCCTGTCTTCTACGGACTCTGGGGACGGGGTAGAAGCTAAGGCACAAAAATGCTGGCGTGACTTCTTCATATGCATTCCAGGCAGTCTTTTTCCCTCTGCCTCCAAAACATGACACCGTGTCACACCCAGTACATGCATGAAACATTGGCAAGGCTACACATCGTTCAGGACCCAGTTATCTGGCCATCACGTGAGCAGGTAAGAATCGGAAACACTTTCCAACACCGAAGGCAACCCACAGTTCACTTAGATTGAGGCGCTGGCATGCTTGTAGTTGTAGTTTCCCTATGACGTACTGAACTGTTGTACATTAGTATCTGTGAGACGGTGAGAGCTGGCTGAGGCACTGATGAGGAGCTTGACTGTGTTTTGATCCTTGGACCGTACAACACCATAGAAACTAACGCCAAGAGAGAAACTGGCACTGATATCTCCTGGCATTGAGTGTCAAATGAACCACTGAATTTATTCAGCATTTTGAATATATCTCTCCTAACTATGGTTGCTGTCCTGGCAAGATGAACAGCATCATTGTCAGCATCATGCTCACATGCTTTTCCTAGCGCGTATCCAACATCCTCATTGGAAGCTAAGACCACATCATGGCCTTGTTTGTGAGCTTCCATGTCAGGAAAGTAAGCAAGTATTCTGTTCTTCAGTTTGGTGGAATGTAAGTAACAAATTTCCACTTACCAAATGTCTGCAGGTTGGAGCTGGTAGCTTCCTGGGTTTGCATTTATCGGATCTCTTGGTCTGGACTGGTTAAACTTCTATAGTGAATCGAAAGGGTCTTGTGAATGGGTGTCCAGATTTCACTATGATTGAAGTCATTGACAACAAACTTGAATAACTTGTACGGCACATGTAGCATCAGTTTATAGTCGTACTAAAAAAACAAAAACAAAAAACACCTTTAGAGGCCATTTTTCCCCGCAAAGCGGACCTCAGACTAACTAGACCTAACTTTACGTACTAACTAGACCGTACTAACTTAGTCGTACTAACTAGACCTTAATTGTAATCGTCATATCACTTTGTGAAAATCAAAACCCTCTTCCGCCAATGAGAAATAGGTTGTGTCGGACACACCAACGACTCCTCATCCCAGCTTCTCTCAAACTTCCCCCTCATCCCAGCCCCTCTCAAAATTTCCCCTCAACCCAGCCCCTTTGAAACTTTCCCCATCACCACAGCCCCTCTCAAAGTTTCCCCCTCACCCCAGACCCTCTCAAAGTTTCCCCTCACCCCAGCCCCTCAAAGCTTCTTCTCACTTCAGCCCCTCTCAAAGCTTCTCCTCACACCACACTCTCAAAGCTTCCCCTTCACACCACCCTCTCAAAGCTTTCCCCACCATATCCCTCAAAGACATACAAGTTTTAAACAATTTCTATATAGTCCCAATATAATTGAATAGCTCGAAAAAAAAATCGAAAAGGCAATGGAATACATCATTCATGCTAAAGACTCATTCAAGCACCTTTATTAGCTCAAGATCATTGCGGCCTAGCTAGCGGCCTAACTATAGAAGCCCAGAAAGTCGAGACAGCTTGTGTCTATTTATCTGTAGGGGATGCGCGACAAGCATAGAATGCCTTAAGGACATCGGTTTTCCTCCAAATCTTTTTCATTGCACCGTTAAACAACAGCAGCGACTGTTTTAAAAGGTAATCATACTGTATGTTGGACAGAATTGACTGAATCGTTTGTGGTTATAATAATTTTTACTTCCGGTAGGTGTGCCCCATAAACGCCAAAATAAGGTATTGTTAAGTTTGTGGGGGGTAGGCAATACCTGCATCCAGGTAGAATTGCATAGGTAGTATGCTCCGACTGTCATGAAGATGAAGAAACCCTCATTAATAAGTAGGGATCCGGTAGACCGTATGTCATGGAAGAGCGTATATTTGTTCCCATCACGAGGGGTGGGGTTATGTTAATTAGTTAGGGGTTATGGGTATTAAATCCCCTGCATGTAATGGCCTCTGTAATTTTTCCTCTGTTCCTTATGACACATGCAGCACACATACCTAGCCAGGAAATCGCGCATTAACCACACTAAATAAAAAGCGACCAGAAAACAGGCATCAAACACGACTGCTGGTGCCACAGCCGCTGCAGCACCACCTCAATCAGGCAGGTCGTGGGGCCATGCCCCAAAGAGCAGTGATTGGTCCGGGATTGATTGACGCAAAGACTGCTAAGATGGCAATCGCTGATAGGAGTGGACACAAAGACATCATAGGATGACATCAGAGCCTTGGGTATAAAAGAACGCTCTGCCGACATTTTCTACTCTTGGCTTTCCCTGACTCTCTTGAGACCAGGCTTTGGTGAACGGTTGCTGAAAAGCTCTCTGCTCCGGGATTCCATAGCAAACTCTTCCTCTTGGCTTCTCTTCTCTTGGCTTTCCCTCACTCTTTATTTCCGCTCTTCTTCATTGTTTCGCGAGTCCAGGCTTTGACGACGAACACGTTTTCTGGTGGCTGGCTCGCATCCTCTGGCTATGGTGTTGGTGTTGGTGAACGAGATTGTGAGGACTGGAGTGACCGAGCGGACGCGGCCTGTTCGTTGCGCGCACGGACCGAGGAGTGAGCGAACCGCCCGTGAGGCCTAGTTTCTTGCCCACGGGGAGTGCAGCCTGCAGTTTCACGCGCAAGGACGTAGAGGCCTGCGACGATCTTTGATGATTCCTGATGAGGTTCAAGAGCAATTCAGAGCTAAGTGGCCACAATAAATAACACACATTTATTTTCGTTCTTTTTATTTCCCTTTGTCTGTATTCGAGTCTGTATGTGGAACATCCCGATTAGGAATCTTATTTTGCCGTGTTTTATTCTGTTACCGATTTTTCTTTAATAAAGCCGGTATTTTTGTACATTTTAATTCTGTGTCGGTTTGAGTTAATTTATCCAGGTGCGAAGAAGTCTGGTGGAAGCCATCCAGGTAAGTTTGTCATCCTCCTTTCCCTCGCGTGTAAAGATTACTGTCATTTTTGGATTGAACGCCTTGGAGTAAAGCTCGTTTGGTCATCCGTGTCACCCTGCGGTGTTCACTACAGGGTAGTCACATGACAGTATTTATACACCTTAACATGGAGTTCGTCCAAGGTGGAAAACCCCTTTGGGGAGGGGGGGCAAATTAAGTTGTTACAACCTCTGTCGTGTGACCCTTAGTACCCTTGGGAAGTTTGTTTGAGATAAAACAAGTAACGACTGAATGCATCGTGGTCAGACAGAAAGACAGACAGATACCAAATTACATATTTTAGCATGACGATGGATGGGGCTTCAGAAAGCAAGCTACAGATACCCTTGAGCAACCGATCTCCAAAGGTTATCAAATTTGGGAAACATCTTCAGACAAGTGCATCTTGAAAATTACTATGAGAATTGGCGACCTCAGGTGGTGTACCAGTTGCCACCCTGACTCATGCACTTTATGGCCCTCAATGACTGCATTTGCCATCAAAGGCCAACGACACTGGGAAACTTCCAACATCCCAAACAAATACTTATAATTCACCACTGTTAATTGTGAATATTTGGCATGGACATTGGAACAATCCACACAGCCACAACTGATACAATTATTGTCTATTGTTGAAATCATGACAAGTTTGAAATATTGGTGCCCTTATTAGTGCCTTCTCAAGAGAGAAGGTTTGAAAGGTGGTCTCAGTAATACAGAAAAGTGTGAAAAGTTGTCAACAATAAGAAAGGCAGTATCAAGAGTGACTCAAGCAGAATGGGCTCACCTAATATAAATGACTTCATACATCCATTCGATACAACTGTTAAAAATAAGTAGATAAATGGTGTTTGGAAAGTTGCAGAAACACTTTGCTGATTATCTGTGCTTGCGTGGGCTTGCATTTTTGTAACAAGGCTATGGTATCGCAGGCTAGTTTTAGTGAGTGTTGAATTTTAAGAGTTCTCAGCTTCCAGGTGTGAGATGAAACAAAGGGTGCAGCAGGTTGTATTTGCTCTAGCCAGCCATCTTTAGCTGCAGGAGGCCATGGCTCACGAATTTCTTCCTGACATTAATTAAAAACATACTGCGTGTGTCTCATGTCGAGAAGTGAACGGTATATTTTTGTACCATTTGTGGTGGGTTTGGTGATGAGCTGACCCGACCCTACAGGAGGTTTTTGGCTAATAATCTCCACTGTCAGTTTCCTTCTTTTTTTTTTATCGAAGGCACATTTGTCTCGTCACCTATTACTTAATGTCATAACCACAGCATACGATGGACCTCCGGATCTATCAAGTATTTATTGGAACGTGGCCAACTGTGGAGGCGATGAGGATGAAGGGTTCAATACCGTTCTACTTTTCTCCCTATAAATATTTAATAGATATGTGAATAAGTTAAAAGGTCATAGAGAGATACTGTTGGACTCAATATTCTGTTGTGTTCCTCCTCTTCCCCATATAAGGGGTGAGGTCCAATTACACCAACCTCCTGCCCTGCCCTGATCATGATCCTCCTCCACTTCCCTCTATCCTCATCCAACTCTCTGCACTCTCCAACCACCAGCACCTTACTGATATCCCTCTTCACACAATCCTCCCATCTCAACCGAGGTCTACCTCCTTTCCTCCTACCTTCTTCCCTCAACCTATCTGCTCTCTTTGCCATTCTCTCTTGCCCCATCTGCACCAAGTGTCCAGTCCACCTCAGACGGCATTTCACCAATCTCACCCATCAAGCTCATCTATCCTCCTTCTATCCACCCTCTTCACTCCCACAATCCTCCTGACCCAGTTGTTCTCGCAAACCTGGAGCCTCTGTTGTTGTCTCTGTCAGTGCCTATTCTGATATTTATTAATATATTGTATATAATTTTGAATTTAATTTTTTTTTTCATGAGACTTGTTGTTATTCCCATACCGAATATCAGGTTATCTCTACACCAAATAATATTGAAATCATCATTATACCATATTTAGCATGATAAGATGTCTTTATTATGTCATTATTAGTCGCCACAGCTTGGTTGATTTATAAACCTGTGTTTATAATGTATTATCTAAACTGGTCCATTCAAACATCCCTGCTCTATCATGTAATCTGAGCAAATGCTTTTCAATGTCGTCATTATATATATATATATATATATATATATATATATATATATATATATATATATATATATGTCATTTTTTGTGTTACAATGCAGCAGCATGGACGAAGATAATCACCTTCTTCGAGTAGAACTCCGAATATACTACTGTCCATAACATCATCTACTGCACTTTCCCTCTGCCTCTGCCCTTCACCTGGCAGAAGTATCGCAAACATTGGCAGTGGTGCGTAGCTTCTGGAAGAAGAAGGCCACACTCAATAGGTAGAGTTGACAATGTCCACCCTAGCCAAAGAGAAATATTTTACTTGTGTCATCTTTTTTTTCCTTCCATACAAGCCCAGTGCTATGCGCTCCAAGGGTCTGCGAACAATCAACAGACAAGTCTGCGAGTACTCCAAGCACACTTTCCAGTTGCTAAATTTACTTGAGGCTGATAACGGATGGACTGAGTATCTAACCGAAGCTACAGGTACCGAGTCGCCATAATGCTTAAGAGACCTGTTCATAACAATGTTACCTTTCTGTGAACTAACAGAACCACTGAAGCTATACAACGACGAACTTGATGATCTTTCCAAAAACGTACGGCATCATCGACAGCAATAGGGACTGTTCGATTTGGCTCTGCAAGCTGTAATCAGAAATGACTTAGCTTGTGATCTTCACGATCGGATGGAGCAGCAACACTCAAGTTTGGCGTTCCACAAGGAGAATGCCAACTGTGCAATCTGTATCTTTGTCAACGGCGACATCTTTGGTCTTGGTTCATTTCTTTAGACATCTTTCTACTTTTTCACATTTCTCTTTGTGCATTCTAATTCTTGCTTTTTCTTTTCTTTTATCGCTTTCTTTATCTATCTGTCCAAGGAAAAGTGAATTATTGCAGAGAGTTTTCTGCGGGGGTCACTTGGCTGTGACTGGATGGGTTTGAGGGTTGTAGAGTAGCGGCTGAAACCCGAATCCCATCCAGGCTCCAGGGGCGGATCCAGGGGGGGTAGGGGGTGCGCACCCCCCCCCCCCTTTGATCCAGGATGAGGGTGCAGGCGGTGCGAATCTTCTGAACTGTTGGACCAGGGAAGAACACAAGGAACTGCAGAAACTTCCAAGAACGCACGAAATGCCGTTTCTGACGATCAATGTTTTTAAAATTTCTTGGGGGAGGACCCCCAGCCCCCCTCCTTTACCCCCCCCCAACGCTATAGTTTCATGCACCCCCCCCCCCCCCGTCTTGAAATTCCTGGATCCGCGCCTGGGCTCCTCCTGATGACTCCATCTTTGCTCTTTGCTTATTCGGATTCCTTCTGGTGAATCCAATGTAGTATTTGGTTTTCCATTTGAGAATGACCTTGGTGTATTGGAAATAGATCCTGCAGCAGATGACTTCAATGAATGCTTACATCTTACCGTGGATCAAGTAATTGCCTTTGAAGCCATCAAAAGTAAAATTGATGGTAGAGAACGTGGCATCCGCTTCATGGATACACTGGGTGGAACAGACAAGATTTTCCTTTTCAATTTTATTTTAGCCTATGTTTGAGAGCAGGATCAAATTGCTCTTACGACAGCTTATTTTGGAATAGCTTCAACACTTCTTAAGCTTGAGCACACTGTGTACTCCCATTTTAAGTTTCTCATCCCACCTCAGGAGAATTCTACCTGCAACATTACACCATGGGAAGCTACTGGTTGTCTTCTTGAGGCTGCAGACTTGCTGATGTGGGATGAGACTCTGATCTTCGTTTTCTTATTGAGGCCCTTGATCGGTCATCATGGAAAATGATCATTTACTGGGTGGGAAACGCCTAATTCTTGGAGGGAATTTTCATCAAGTTCTTCCAGGGGTCGAATGCAGGTGGTGAGCAAGCATCCTCAATGCCTGCAGGAAAAGGACCTCGTTGAAGCAGCATTGCATGACGCCAACTTTAAGAAAAAATATGCGTATGCTCAATTTACTTAATGCCGCAGATGAAGGGAGTCAAGAAAAACTCGAGCATGATGCTGCTTGGTTGTTACAACTGGTTGAGGAGCACCCTTTGCAGAGGGTACCCTTTTCGATGACATAATCAAATTAACACCGACATTTGTGTGAACTCAGAAGATAATGTCATAAACCATGCTTATGTAGGGCTTGAAGAACCGTCTAATCATACAAATTCAGTGGTGAGCTTCACCTACGACTGAAACCACGACTAATAACATGGTTTATCTTCTCAACAGTAAGATTATTGACCTCCTGCCCAGTGAAACTTTCATTGTCAAGAGTCGTGTTTTTGGCCGATCAAAATATTTTTCCCCTCTATCGAGTTTCTTAACCCCATCAATTTTTCATGTCTGACACTCCATGATACGTCACTGTAGGTTAACTGTCACTGTAGGCTGAACAGTTTTGTATGCCTCTGATAGGCCGGATCTGGATTTGGACCTGAACCAAAATCGATAAGCTTGTTCTTGTCACCTCACCAACTTATCCACCATCGACCAAGTTTTGTTATAATTCGTGCACAACCTTTTCAAATATAAAGGTATACAGTATATCATTTTGGCCCCATCTCTCAATGATGAAGAATCCCTTAAAAAATTCTCGTATCCAGATCCGGATTCAGATCTCTACCAAAATTGAATCAATTCTTCCTTGTTACACACCCAACCAGTCCACCAAGTGTCATCCAAATCCATCGACAATTTTTTTGAGATATCGTGTGATATCTCATTTTTGGCCCGATCTCTCAATGGTGAAGAACCACTTTAAAATTCTCAGATCCAGATCGGGATCGGGATCTTCACCAACATTGAATGAATTCTTCCTTGATAGACAACAAAACTGTCCACCAAATTTTGGCCGAATCTGTCCACAAATTTTTGAGATATCCTGCTTACAGACAGACAAGAAAGGATGTCAGGCAGCAGCCTGACAGGTATGGAGAAAAATTAAGAGAATCAATAATTGATTGATTAATTGTGTAATTAAAATAAATAAATAAAAATTGTAGAATAATTAATTAATTAATTAATTGGCTAATAGCAGAGCGAAACCATCAGCGTTTCATCCAAATATGTAACTTCTTGAAAATTAAGCTCATCAATGAATAAATAATTAATCGATTAATTGATTAATCAATAAATCAAAACTATCCCTTATATGCAAATCACGTGGTCACTGTCGTGTCCAAATATCAGCTTCCTAGCTCAAAGGGTGCCTGAGATATTGCCCAGATGAGAAAGGAAATAAATAAGTAAATAATAATTAAAATAAATGAATAATAATCATAAAGTAATTAATTTATGACCGCTAAAACTACCTGAAGCTAATACCTAAACACTAATACCTAAAACACCAATATTTCATCTGAATCTGTAACTATTTGAAAATTAATGAATTAAGTAATTAATATAAAATTTAATAATTTATTGATTAATCAATAAATCAAAAATACCCTTTATAGCCAAATCACCGGTAATAGCAAGATACCTGTAAATAGCATGATAGGGGAGGGGAAAGCATTCAATATTCTCACTGTTTTGAGGTGGGAATGCACGTTTGCTTTTATGAGTGTGAGGAGTGTGAGGAGGAGAGGAGAGGACTGAGTTAGGGTTGTAAAATTGGGATGGGAGGGGTGGGGTTGGAGAGCAAAGATGGGACCAAGTCGGAAGGGGGAGGTTGAGGGTTTGGGGGGGATGAGGGTTTGCTGTGGAGGGGTGAGGTTGAGCAGTTGTTCTGTAGGGGGGAGGGGGGAGGGTGGAGGGGAGGGGGAGGTGTTGGCGAGGAATTTTGAATGCTTGGAGAGGGAAGGGTATTGACGCTTTAGGGTTGGGAGAGAAGAGTTAGGACTTGAGGCTGAGGGGTCGGAGGAACCAACATTAAGGAAACAACAGAGGCTGCCAAGGTTTTACAACACTGCCATATAATCGTCTGAGATGCATGCACAATGTCTCAGAAACCGGTGATGCAAGCACTTGATCGAAGCCTACAGACACTCAAGAAAAAAAAACATGCTAATGGATAGGTGTGACTGATGTTACCTGGTAACTTCCGGCCAGGCCCTGTCAGTAATTCCGGCAAACCAACATGCATGTTTACCTACAAAGAGATCGGACAGCTGGAGCATTTGCAGCACTTCTCCTATAGATGGGCAATGGCCAAGTACCTGTTGATCCTGCTGATGGCAAAATGTACATCCCTGCAGGTTGTGTAAACACTGCATGCAGGTGGAAGAACTGATGGTCAAGGTCAACACAAATCTAGAGGCAAACAACATGAATCATCAATGGTTATATGAAAGAGCCATCTTCGCACCAAGGAATGACTCGGTGAACATCATCAATCACAAAGTGTTAGCAAACATACCTTGGAAGTACCTGTCTTACAGGTCACTGGACACTGTTGTTGATAACGATCATGCAACAGATCAGATATCCAACAGAATTTCTGAATTCACAGGAACCACCAGGGATTGATTCGTCCACACAATCTTCTGCTGAAGGTTGGTTTACCAATCATGTTGCTGTGAAACCTGGATCCACCAAAGCAAGGCAATGGAACCACATTTGCTGTGAAGATGCTAATGTCACATGTTTTGGAGGCCACCGTTATTGCTGGAAGTGCCAAAGGAGAAGATGTTTTCATTCCTAGAATACCTCTCATACCCACGGACATGCTGCTCAATTCTAGGAGACTTCATTTTCCCTTCAGACTCTGCTTTGGTATGTCTATAATAAACAAGGTCCAGAGGCAATCACTCAAAGTTGCTGAGCTTAACCTGGAGACACCATGCTTCTCACCTGGACAACCTCATGTGGGATGTTCAAGCGTTGGAAATCC
This sequence comes from Myxine glutinosa, assembly GCF_964187855.1. NCBI lineage: Eukaryota > Metazoa > Chordata > Myxini > Myxiniformes > Myxinidae > Myxine > Myxine glutinosa. The sequence continues at coordinate 10,650,249 of NC_136270.1, read as the reverse complement.
AAAGAACCTCTTCATCCTAACCCTCAAATTAATGGAAAAACTACAAATGTTGTATATATAGTCTGCAAAAATGTATTGATTTACTGAAAAAATACACTGGTTGTTGTTGTTGTTGTTGTTGTTGTTGTTGTTGTTGTTGTTGTATAGCCCCGGACAGTTCTCTCGAACAAGCCCGCGGCACGGAGATAGCCGATTGGTCTCGCAGGAGCGGCCCAAAGCTCCCCCACATCCAGGATGGTGAACCCCACCTGCACAAAGTCAGGGCCTGTTCTTCTTTCAGCAACTGTTCTTGGTGCTTCAGCTGTTGCTTCTCTTTAAAATTCTGAGGCCACGCATGAGCATTCTGATACCGTTGGTGCTGTCAATTCGATGTCCAATCGGCATTCGCCTACACATTTTCCTCCTCCTCGAAAGCAACACTTTCTTGTGTCCTCCTCCAAACCAACACTTTATTGTGTCCTCCTCCAAACCAACACTTTCTTGTTCCTCCTCCAAACCAACACTTTCTTGTTCCTCCTCCAAACCAACACTTTATTGTGTCCTCCTCCAAACCAACACTTTCTTGTTCCTCTTCCAAACCAACACTTTCTTGTGTCCGCCTCCAAACCAACACTTTATTGTTCCTCCTCTAAAGCAACACTTTATTGTGTCCTCCTCCAAACCAACACTTTCTTGTTCCTCCTCCAAACCAAGACTTTCTTGTTCCTCCTCCAAACCAACACTTTCTTGATCCTCCTCTAAACCAACACTTTCTTGTGTCCCCCTCCAAACCAACACTTTCTTGTTCCTCCTCCAAACCAACACTTTCTTGTGTCCCCCTCCAAACCAACACTTTCTTGTTCCTCCTCCAAACCAACACTTTCTTGATCCTCCTCTAAACCAACACTTTCTTGTTCCTCCTCTAAACCAACACTTTCTTGTGTCCCCCTCCAAACCAACACTTTCTTGTGTCCCCCTCCAAACCAACACTTTCTTGTTCCTCCTCCAAACCAACACTTTCTTGTTCCTCCTCTAAACCAACACTTTCTTGTTCCTCCTCTAAACCAACACTTTCTTGTGTCCTCCTCCAAACCAACACTTTCTTGTGTCCTCCTCCAAACCAACACTTTCTTGTTCCTCCTCTAAACCAACACTTTCTTGTTCCTCCTCTAAACCAACACTTTCTTGTGTCCTCCTCCAAACCAACACTTTCTTGTGTCCTCCTCCAAACCAACACTTTCTTGTTCCTCCTCCAAACCAACACTTTCTTGTTCCTCCTCCAAACCAACACTTTCTTGTGTCCGCCTCCAAACCAACACTTTATTGTTCCTCCTCTAAAGCAACACTTTATTGTGTCCTCCTCCAAACCAACACTTTCTTGTGTCCTCCTCCACAACAACACTTTATTGTTCCTCCTCTAAAGCAACACTTTCTGGTTACTCCTCTGCAACAACACTTTCTTGTTACTCCTCTAAAGCAAACTTTCCTGTTACTCCTCCACAACAACACTTTCTTGTTACTCCTCTAAAGCAAACTTTCCTGTTACTCCTCCACAACAACACTTTCTTGTTCCTCCTCCATAACACCACTTTCTTGTTCTTCCACTAAAGCAACACTTTCTTGTTACTCCTCTAAAGCAAACTTTCCTGTTACTCCTCCACAACAACACTTTCTTGTTCCTCCTCCATAACACCACTTTCTTGTTCTTCCACTAAAGCAACACTTTCTTGTTCCTCCGCTAAATCAACACTTTCTTGTTACTCCTCTACAACAACACTTTCTTGTTTTTTGTATACTGAATCGAGGCTCGTGAAAGAGCTAACATTTACTTCACAAACAAATCAACCAGACAAACAAAATATACAAAAAGAGGGAGCGGAAGACAAGATGGGGAGAGAAGGGGAAGCACACAACCACAACATTTGAGAGCAGGGAGAAGTGTGGGAGGGAGAGGGCTTGGGGGCAGGAGGCGTGGGAAGGGGGGGGGGGGGGGTGGGAGAAGTATAAAACACAAGGGGACCGAAATTAGCAGGGGTAGAAAAGATCAAGGTTTTGGATGGGGGAGGATAAGAGATGGTGGTGAACAGCTGTTTTAAAGACCTGGAGGGTGGAGTGGGATTGAAGAGAGTGAGGGAGTTTGTTCCAGAGGCGGGAGAAAAGAGGAATGAAGGAGTGAAGGTGAGCAGAAAGTCTTGATTTTGGCAGTTTAACCATAAGAGGGTTGCAGGCAGATCTTGTGCGACCTGTAGGAATATTTGGGGGACAGAGCCCAGAGAGGGCTGGGGGGGCAAGGCCAGAGAGGAGTCGGTAGAAGACGGAAAGACCACCAACCTGCCTGCGGTGAGTGAGTGAAAGGCCCTTGGAGTTAGCTTCATCGCGGGAGATTCCAATGATTCTGAACGCTTTGGTTTCAACAGCGTGAAGACGGGCTAGGTGTGAGGCAGGAGCACCAGACCAGAGGGGAGAGCAGTATTCCATAGAGCTGCGGATGAAAGCCTTGTATGTGCTGAGGAGCTCAGGTGTGCCAAGGAAGGACTTCGCACGACGGAGGATGCCCAGTCGGCGACTGGCTTTGGAGGCCAGATTTGAAATGTGGTTTTCCCAGGAAAGATCATGGCAAATAGTGAGACCCAAAAGCTTGAGTGACAGAACTTCTTGGAGAGGATTATTCAGAAAGTGGATGGGAGGGTTTTCCAGTCGGTCTTTTCGGAGAGACATCGTAAGAGTGTGAGATTTATCAGGATTGAAAGACATGTTCCATTTGTTTGCCCAGTCTGTGATTTTGTCCAGGTCTGCAGAGAGTGAGGAGGCTGCAGACTGCCGATCTGAGGGATGAGGAATGGAGCGACAGAGAGTCGAGTCGTCAGCAAAGAGATAGAGAGGATTTTCAAGAGAGTCAGAGAGATCATTGATGAAGACCAGAAAAAGCACAGGGCCCAGAACACTACCTTGGGGAACTCCAGCCTGAACAGGTAGAGGAGATGAGAGAAACCCATTCAGGGCCACACGTTGACTACGACCAGAGAGGAAGTCCGCCAGCCATGCGTGGAGATTTCCATGGATACCAAAGGAGGAGAGTTTGGTGAGCAGAGCAGGGTGCCAGACCGTATCGAAGGCACGTGAAATGTCAAGGGAGACGGCTCTAATTTCCTGTTTGGCGTTGAGGACCTCCATCCATTGTTGAGAAAGCAGAAGCAGCATGTCCAGAGTAGAGTGACCAGGTCTGAAACCAAATTGATGATCAGAGATCAAGCCATTGGAGAAGAGGAAAGATTTCATATCTGAAGCAATGATGGATTCCATGACTTTGCTGATAATTGGGAGAAGGCTGATTGGTCTGTAGTTGCTGGGATCTGTTTTTGCACCTTTTTTGTGCAAAGCGGTGATGTTGGCTGATTTCCAAGCAGATGGCAGATGACCTTGAGCAAAAGAGAGGGTGAAGAGAACAGAAAGAGGGAGTGAAAGAGCGGAAGCACATGATTTTAGGACCCGTGGGCTGATGCCGTCAGGACCAGTTGCAGAATCAGAGTCGAGGGTTGACAGAAACTTTTCCACCTTGTCAGGAGGAAAGGACACAGAGTCCAGGAGCAGCTGGGTACGACTGGGTACGGTGGGTACAGAGAGGGATGGGTTTGGGACACAAGATTTAGAGGCAAACACAGAGTTGAGGCATTCAGCTTTTTCACGTGCGGAGTCAGCCATTAAGCCGTTTGAGGTGAGGGAGGGGATGGAGGGGGAACAAACACCAGAAACAGATTTGACCAGACTCCACCAGGATTTGGAAGAGGGAGACAGATAAGAGAGTTCGGTCTTGAGAACGGTGAGATATTGTTTCCTGGCTCTCCTGAGGGTGGACACACACTTGTTTCGGGCTTTGTGAAAGGAAATGAGATTTCCTTCCGTTGGATTTGCTTTCCAGGAGACGAAAGCAAGTTGTTTCAGGGCAACAGCCTCACCACAAGAATCCGTGTACCATGGACCATTCCGTGTACCGTGTACCATGTTCCTCCTCTACAACAACACTTTCTTGTTCCTCCTCTAAAGCAACACTTTATTGTTCCTCCTCTAAAGCAACACTTTCTTGTTCCTCCTCTACAACAACACTTTCTTGTTTTTTTTTTTTTGTTGTTTTTTTTTCTATACTGAATCGAGGCTCGTGAAAGAGCTGACAACCACGAGGGAAAGACAAAGACAGCACAGGGGGACCACGAGGGAAAGACAAAGACAGCACAGGGGGACCACGAGGGAAAGACAAAGACAGCACAGGGGGACCACGAGGGAAAGACAAAGACAGCACATGGGGACCACGAGGGAAAGACAAAGACAGCACAGGGGGACCACGAGGGAAAGACAAAGACAGTACAGTGGGACCACGAGGGAAAGACAAAGACAGCACAGGGGGACCACGAGGGAAAGACAAAGACAGCACAGGGGGACCACGAGGGAAAGACAAAGACAGTACAGTGGGACCACGAGGGAAAGACAAAGACAGCACAGGGGGACCACGAGGGAAAGACAAAGACAACACAGTGGGACCACGAGGGAAAGACAAAGACAGCACAGGGGGACCGCGAGGGAAAGACAAAGACAGTACAGTGGGACCACGAGGGAAAGACAAAGACAGCACATGGGGACCACGAGGGAAAGACAAAGACAGCACAGGGGGACCACGAGGGAAAGACAAAGACAGTACAGTGGGACCACGAGGGAAAGACAAAGACAGCACAGGGGGACCACGAGGGAAAGACAAAGACAGCACAGGGGGACCACGAGGGAAAGACAAAGACAGTACAGTGGGACCACGAGGGAAAGACAAAGACAGCACATGGGGACCACGAGGGAAAGACAAAGACAGCACAGGGGGACCACGAGGGAAAGACAAAGACAGTACAGTGGGACCACGAGGGAAAGACAAAGACAGCACAGGGTGACCACGAGGGAAAGACAAAGACAGCACAGGGGGACCACGAGGGAAAGACAAAGACAGTACAGGGGGACCACGAGGGAAAGACAAAGACAGTACAGTGGGACCACGAGGGAAAGACAAAGACAGCACAGGGGGACCACGAGGGAAAGACAAAGACAGCACAGGGGGACCGCGAGGGAAAGACAAAGACAGTACAGTGGGACCACGAGGGAAAGACAAAGACAGCACAGGGGGACCACGAGGGAAAGACAAAGACAGCACAGGGGGACCACGAGGGAAAGACAAAGACAGTACAGTGGGACCACGAGGGAAAGACAAAGACAGCACAGGGGGACCGCGAGGGAAAGACAAAGACAGTACAGTGGGACCACGAGGGAAAGACAAAGACAGCACAGGGGGACCACGAGGGAAAGACAAAGACAGCACATGGGGACCGCGAGGGAAAGACAGCACATGGGGACCACGAGGGAAAGACAAAGACAGTACAGTGGGACCACGAGGGAAAGACAAAGACAGTACAGTGGGACCACGAGGGAAAGGCAAAGACAGTACAGTGGGACCACGAGGGAAAGACAAAGACAGCACATGGGGACCACGAGGGAAAGACAAAGACAGCACATGGGGACCACGAGGGAAAGACAAAGACAGCACAGGGGGGCCGCGAGGGAAAGACAAAAACAGCACATGGGGACCGCGAGGGAAAGACAAAATCAGCACATGGGGACCGCGAGGGAAAGACCAACACTCTGTTCCTCCTCTAAAGCAACACTTTATTGTTCCTCCTCTAAAGCAACACTTTCTTGTTCCTCCTCTACAACAACACTTTCTTGTTCCTCCTCTACAACAACACTTTCTTGTTCCTCCTCTAAAGCAACACTTTATTGTTCCTCCTTTAAAGCAACACTTTCTTGTTACTCCTCTACAACAACACTTTCTTATTCCTCGTCTACAACAACACTTTCTTGTTCCTCCTCTAAAGCAACACTTTATTGTTCCTTCTCTAAAGCAACACTTTCTTGTTACTCCTCCACAACAACACTTTCTTGTTACTCCTCTCCAACAACATTTTCTTGTTTCTCCTCTCCAACAACACTTTCTTGTTCCTCCTCTAAAGCAACACTTTATTGTTCCTCCACTAAAGCAACACTTTCTTGTTCCTCCTCTACAACAACACTTTCTTGTTCCTCCTCTAAAGCAACACTTTATTGTTCCTCCTTTAAAGCAACACTTTCTTGTTACTCCTCCACAACAACACTTTCTTGTTCCTCATCTACAACAACACTTTCTTGTTCCTCCTCTAAAGCAACACTTTATTGTTCCTTCTCTAAAGCAACACTTTCTTGTTACTCCTCCACAACAACACTTTCTTGTTACTCCTCTCCAACAACATTTTCTTGTTTCTCCTCTCCAACAACACTTTCTTGTTCCTCCTCTAAAGCAACACTTTATTGTTCCTCCACTAAAGCAACACTTTCTTGTTCCTCCTCTACAACAACACTTTCTTGTTCCTCCTCTAAAGAAACACTTTATTGTTCCTCCACTAAAGCAACACTTTCTTGTTCCTCCTCTACAACAACACTTTCTTGTTCCTCCTCTAAAGCAACACTTTATTGTTCCTCCTCTAAAGCAACACTTTCTTGTTACTCCTCTACAACAACACTTTCTTGTTCCTCGTTTACAACAACACTTTCTTGTTCCTCCTCTAAAGCAACACTTTATTGTTCCTTCTCTAAAGCAACACTTTCTTGTTACTCCTCTCCAACAACATTTTCTTGTTACTCCTCTCCAACAACACTTTCGTGTTCCTTCTCTAAAGCAACACTTTCTTGTTACTCCACTTCCTTTTACCCCTTTCATGTCGTTTTTCTCTTTCTACGAAAACTTTGCTCGCTTCAATTGTTGTTCCTTTTTCTTCAGCTAGTCGGGTATAAACCATTGAGCTTGCCGGTAAGCCTGGTGTTGGCTTATTGGTTAAGGTGGCTATCTTAAGATCTTCGGGTCTTGAGTTGGAGCCCATGTCATGCTGTTAAATCTCTTTCTCATGGTCCGATCCTGAGAGTTGGGCTGTATACAATCTTGGATGTGTGGGATCTCTGTGTCACTCATGGAAGATCGATTAACTGTCTCCATGCGACGGGCCTCTTCGAGAGAACCGTGTTAGTTTGAGAAAACTTTGAGAAAAGACTCTTGTCCAAGATTGTCTTGCGCTATACAACGACAGCAATGTTTTCACAATGCTTGGCATAATGTTTTTTTATGATGTAACATTATTGTGTTGGCTGTTTTTATGACTGGAAGGTTTTGTTGTTTTGTAGGAAGGCAAATGTCTATAGAGGAGGTGTGGATATAGAGAGATCCAGGTTGGAGGATTCCTGATTATATTTTATCATTGTTTGATTTTTACTATCACGTGATTGGTGGTGGACGGCGTGAGTCCAGACCCTTAATTGTGACTGCGTGGTCATCACGACAATTCCCTTAAAAGGATTTTAAATAAATAGAGGCAGATTTTAAATAAATGACACATTTCACATTTTGTGCAGAAACTTTTATTATTTCGCAATAAAACTCAATGACAGAAGCACAAATGATTTTCGCATCAGGTCAAGATTTTGTTATATGAATGTCAAACTAAACTAAGATGTACAATTTCAAAAAACGAAACAACAACAAATACAACAAATACAAAAGGTATTCCACCTTTCCAAAACCTTTTTATTTTAACGAAATTCCCAACGATTATTTGGTAGCTGAAGTTACCGAATGATGTAACATATCCATGATATTTGTTGTATGTTCTTTATTCCCGGTAGTTTTACATTTTGCATTATAAGTAATATTTATGAGGTTTGGTGTGATCTTTTAAAGGTGTGCGCACTTGTCTTTGAGCTGTCTATCCTGGGTTCAATCAATCTCGACACAGCTATAAACTGTCCCCTTGATGTTTCGTGTGATGCCTTACTGCGTATGCCTTCCATTGAAAAGACGTTCAACCGGAGGACCCGTCTACCAGCATTTGTTGTTGGTGGGCTATAAAGATCCCAAGTGTCTTTTGCAAAGATCAGGCGAATTATCACCAGCACTCTGATCATTTTCCAAAATCCTTCCCTAATTCTTTCACCATCCCGAACTTGGCTAGCATGACTGGGATGCCAATGTCACCAAAGTGACTTGATGGAGGTCTTAATTCTGCAGTGGATTGAAAATCGGTGGATTATGATTATGAATATTCATTAATGACTCAGAAAATAATCCTGGATAAAGTTTTTCAGGAAAGAAAGAATAATTTGACTTAAAAAAAAAAAAAAAAAAAAAAAAAAAAAAATATATATATATATACCAGTCATTATGCGATTTCATATCATCAGTGGGGAACCGCCAGTAATGTGTCCCATACAGCTGCTGCTGTACCTAACTGGGAGCGATAAGCACCGTCTGCCACACGGTAAAATTAAATCTGGTATCCACTCATCATATGGAGTCGACCTGGATGCGGTTGGGAGTTACTAATTGGTATCTGTAATCTGGTTCTCCAACCTAATGAGCGAACATCATGACGTCATCGCCATGCATGTCCGCATTGCCTGCCAAGCTCCAGGGGAGCCATCTAGCAGTGCGTCATTATGGATTATAAATTCAGATACTGTCACAAGTGCATGCAAAACTCACAGTTACCGACCTGGTTTCACCCATATTGGGGCTTCATCATTGTGCCATATACCCTCGATAGGATTTATGTCCGGACTCTGAGGTGGCCATTCTCACACTTGGAGCAAATCAGCAGTAACCTTGTTCTTCAAATACTGTTTTACTATTTTGGAAATGTTTTGGATCATTATCTTGTTGGAAAAGGATTTCCTCTTAAACAATTTCCATGAGAAACTGCATGGTGCTGCAGTATCTGCTTGTACTTCTCTTTTCTTAGCTTCTCATTGCTTCTAACAGGTTTTCTGACAACAAAAGCTGAAATATAACCCCAGACAATCACAGAGCCTTCCCGGTGTTTCACAGTATGGTGCAAACATTGCGTGTCATGACGTTCTCCAGGTCTTCCCGGTCTTCGGCGTACGGACTGACGTCTCTGGGATTCAAAAAGTTCAAACACAGATTCATCAGACCAGAATACCCGATTCCATTGTTCAGTCACCGAATCTTGGTGTTGTCTCACAAATATCAGTCTTTTTACCTTATTCTGTGGTCTCAGCAATGCTTTCTTTGCTGTAACTGCCATGGAGACGTGCTGAAATCAGCCTTCTGTGCACAGTGCGAGATGAGATGTTATTGTTTAGGCCTGCTCTCATTTCATTTGTCAGCTGCTGAATTTATTTTCTTCCATCATGTAAACTAAGGAACTCTAATTGCTTTGCGTGCCTTGGGAGGGTCCTCTGGGTATTCCTGTCCTTTTTGTCCCACGTCGCACCGCGGAGCGAAAGGGGGACTATGGTTTTCCCCTCCGTCCGTGTGTCCATCTGTGCGTGCGTGCATGTGTGCGTGCGTGTGCGTGCGTGCGTAAGCGAAGGACCGAATTCTAATTTGGTGTGGGTGCAACCCGCGTCAAAATCCAAGATGGCCGCCGCCATGTATGTCTGAACTTTGTGATCCGAATATCTTGAAAAATAAGCGAAGTACCAATTTCTACTCTGGTGTGTGGGTGTATCTATGCATAAGGAAGAACGCTATTGAAAATTGGGTCGCCACGTCAAAATCCAAGATGGCCGCCGCCATGTATGTCTGAACCTTGTGAGCGGAATATCTTGAAAAATAAACGAACTACTAACTTCTAATCTGGTGTGTGGGTGTATCTCGGCATAAGGAAGAACGCTATTGAAAATTGGGTCGCCACGTCAAAATCCAAGATGGCCGCCACCATACATATGTCTGAACCTTGTGAGCGGAATATCTTGAAAAATAAACGAACTACTAACTTCTAATCTGGTGTGTGGGTGTATCTACGCATAAGGGAGAACGCTATTGAAAATTGGGTCGCCACGTCAAAATCCAAGATGGCCGCCGCCATGTATGTCTGAACCTTGTGAGCGGAATATCTTGAAAAATAAACGAACTACTAACTTCTAATCTGGTGTGTGGGTGTATCTACGCATAAGGGAGAACGCTATTGAAAATTGGGTCGCCACGTCAAAATCCTAGATGGCCGCCTTGCGTCTTCCACTTTGTCAACTCACATCACTTCACCGACGGGGGACCTAGGCGTAAGCTTGTCTTGTCTTGTACCGAGCCAGTTTCTTTCAGGCATTGCAAAGTGTACTTCAGATCTTGAAGATCTTCAGCTTTTCTGCTATTTTCTTCAAGTGTGCCCTTTTTCTCACAGAGTTTGGATCTTCACATGCTGTTCTGCTAAATGTTGCTTCCTCGGCATCATTTTGAATCCAATCATCGTCTTTCAAGCAAGGTAACACGCTGAGGAAAACTAATCTCACATATTCATTAATTTGTAACTTTTGTTGTGGTTTCTTGTGATTCACATTCATGTAACTGGTGTTGATTACTTCAATAACTCATTATTATTTACTGCACAAATCCACAAACTTTCCTGCACATTTTAGTTGTGCTAATTGGATGTTATATTAAGTGTAGCAAAAATATAACGTTTTCAATTTGCTTATATATTTTACATACTTAAAGATAACTAATATTAAATTGACTTTCACAGAAATTTAAATTACTATCCACCAATATTGCACACCTCTATAACCTCCCACAAATGTTCAATGGGGAACAGAACCACAAAAGTGAAGACAACCAAAACTCTGGCACAGTGCTGCACTTTGCTCACATAAAGACACCGATTGTTCCTTCAGCTGATTCATCAAAAAGTTCTCGGAACGACGTAAACAATTATTTGGGGGTTTTTTTTGTATACAAGATCGAGGCTCGTGTAAGAGCTAACATTAATGACAAAGAAACAAACGGACACATAAGACAAAATAAAGGGAGCGGGAGACAAGATGGGGAGAGAGGGGGAAGCACACAAGTACAACATTTGAGAGCAGGGACATCGGGAGATCTGTGGGAGGTAGAGGGCTTGGGGGGGGGGAGGCGTGGGAAGGGGGGTGGGGGTGGGAGAGGTAAAAAAACACATGGACACAACTAGAACTTCCAGGAAAGAAGTCGGTATTTCAGAAAAGTTGATCTGGGGTGAATTAACAGGGGTAGAAAAGATCAAGGTTTTGGATGGGGGATACCCAGAACAACCTCCCAAGACAAGAAAAGTACTTGAAGTTGCTCAGCTTACATGATGGAAGAAAATCAGGTAAGATTTTGCTCAAGTTTTAAGATTTTTTTCTTTAAGTTTTAAGATTTTTTTCTTCAATTTTAATATTTTTCTTAAATTTTAAGATTTTTTTTTTAAGTTGTAAGATTTTCTTTACGTTTTAAGATTTTTTTCCTTAAGTGTTAAGATTTTCCCCTCTACCTTGTCCCTGGTTTGAAGCAGAGACTTACAGGTGGTATTGTTCTTAATTCTAACCTTGCGTGGGAAGGGCTGAAGTTTAAACCCCGTGTAGGTATTTATGTATCGGTACTCGTGTTCGATATATTGAAAGAATCGACGGGAAGCGAGTCGTGATCTGGACCACTTACCACGAAATAAACGTCCACTCGGCGTCCGGACATCGACACGGCACGCTCGTTAAAAGCACTCCTGGCACGTCGAGCACGTACGGCGCAGGTGTAAAGGCGCGAAGCGATGGGCGGGCCGAGGAGGGATCATGAGGCAGGCTCGCTGCGTGCCCGAGGCGGCTTTGACACGTTGTAATGAGTCTGGTGAGCCTCGGCTCCCGTCCGTCCCCTTCCGTCACCCCAGAGCCAATTAATCGTGGCCGCGGGGAAGCGTCGGCAAAGAGGCGGGGGGCACGCAGCTGCATGGCGGCAGAAAGGGCGCGTCGTTCCCTCGCTTGCGCCTTCGCGATCGCTTGGCTCGTCGCCCGAAACGAGATCCCCAGGACGTCTGTGTTTAACGCGCCTTTCCGAGGAGCTGGGCTCGACAACCGCGGCGCTTTTGTTGATCGTATAAATAACAATAGAAAGAAGCGACAAGTAAACAGGTTAAGGGCGTGTAATGTGAGCGGCGTGCGTCTCGGCAGAGAAGGGAAAGCACAAACAGAAATCGGCCTTTATGTGAGTTCATGGATGATCCAGGGATGTTCATGGATGATCCAGGGATGTTCATGGATGATCCAGGGATGTTCATGGATGATCCAGGGATGTTCATGGATGATCCAGGGATGTTCATGGATGATCCAGGGATGTTCATGGATGATCCAGGAATGTTCATGGATGATCCGGGGATGTTCACGGATGATCCAGGGATGTTCACGGATGATCCAGGGATGTTCATGGATGATCCGGGGATGTTCACGGATGATCCAGGGATGTTCATGGATGATCCAGGGATGATCCAGGGATGTTCATGGATGATCCAGGGATGTTCATGGATGATCCAGGGATGTTCATGGATGATCCAGGGATGTTCATGGATGATCCAGGGATCCAGGGATTATCCAGGGATAATTCCAGTAATCTCTGTGTGTATGTTTGTATGTTTGTATGTCTGTATGTCTGTGACCGCTGTTTCTCGACAACCACGGGTCCGATATACTTGAAACTTGCCAGGTATATTGCTGGGGACCCGAGGATGTGCCTTTTCAAGGTTTCATATTAATCGGAGAAGTAGTTACCGAGCTATGTCCAAAAAACGATTCAACCAATCAGAGAGCAGCGAGCTATCACGTGTGCCGAACGTGGCGAACAGACTCTGCCTCGGACGGCACATTTGAGAGCGTATTCATTTATTTCACGTTGGAAAACTATGTTGCCGTTAAACTATGTTTTAAAACTAATTAAAACTAATTTGCGATTCATCGTAACTGCGATTTGCGACCTTCCGGACAGTGAAGACTGCACTTCCGGCAGCCAATCACAGAACGCGTTGTTGCGTAGGCGTGGCCGATGTGAGAGCGAGCCGAGCCGAGCGCGTGCGCCATTACGGTTCGTAATTCGATTTCTTCCGGAGAAAATAATAATTTCTCGATTTCTTATGCGCATTATTTCTCCCAATTCAGTCAGAGCGAAGGGCGGAAGCGAAGAGCGTTGTTTTTTTTGTTTACGGGCGTACGGGCGTACGGGCGGGGTAGAGCGTACGGGTAGCGTTTTTTTTTTTTTTTGGCAAGGAACGGGCACCCACGTACGGGCATGCCCTAGGGTGTGTGTGTCAAAGGGTGTGTGTGTGTGTGTGTGTGTGTGTGTGTGTCTGTGTGTCTGTCTGGATGTCCGCTTATAACTCAAGAACTACACATCGGAGAAAAGTTTTAGACACAGATTCGGAATCAGCATAAAATTCCGGTGGTTATAGGCTACATTTTATTTTAATATCAATGGTTTAAAAAACCACGCCAGCTGCAATTCCATGGTGTAGTTTGTGGCGGCGCTATTGCCCCTTTCCGATTCCATGACGCATTGCGGCTCCGATTCGCGATAAGGTCTATGCGCTATCACCGACACTTTTTCACCTTTTCCATACCTTTTAATCAGATTTAAATTATCATCCATCGTAACCACATTACGCTTGGAAACACTAGCATTATCCTTCTTCGGACCCATGGCTAACACAGACACAGTAAATGAATACTGTACGTCACCTCTGTTTTGAATGAGAATCAGCGGTTGCGCGTACGTACAGTATACTGTACGTACATTTTAATATATTTTTAATGTGCTTTTTATTGTATTTTAAATTGTTTTTTAGCTTCTTTTATTGTTAATTTATGTACTATTTTATTTATTTTAAATATATTTTTAAGGAAAACAAATGTTTTCACGTCCGTAGGAGTGACGTAATGTCGCACATAATGACGTTCGCTGCCCGGTCATGAAAGAAATTATGATTCTCATGCCAAAGTGACATGCAGATCAGGCAGTAAACCTCCCAACTGAGTTTCTCAACAGTCGTCAGCCTCAAGGACTCCCAACACACAGGTTGATTCTCAAGGTGGGAGCACCAATCATGCTTCTAAGTAATCTTGATCCACCAAAGCTGTGTAATGGAACACGATTGACAATCCAGCAAATGATGCCGCATGTCCTAGAGGCAACCATCCTCTCAGGACAACACAGAGGAGAGAAAGTATTCATTCCAAGGATACCACTTATTCCACCTGACCTTCCATTCTCCTTCAAGAGGATTCGGTTCCCCATCAGGCTATGTTTTGCTATGTCCATCAACAGGGCACAGGGGCAATCAATGAAGGTTGTAGGCCTGAACTTCACAGAACAAGGATTTGCCCATGGCCAGCTGTACGTGGGCTGCTCGAGGGTGGGAAAACCAAGCAATCTTTATGTCTTGGCACCAAGTAAGAAAACCAGAAATGTTGTATACCCAGAGGTTTTGAGAAATTGAAAATTGAAAAAACGTCATGTAGGAAATGTACTGTGATATTTCTCTAAAATATACATGTTCTTTTCATCATATATTTGTATTATTCTTATTCAACCCGGGCGAAGCCGGGTACCTCAGCTAGTATATATATATACTAGCCGAAACCCGTGGAACATCCACGGAAGGGAGGATGTGGTGTATGGATAGAGTGTACCATTATGGATGGCATAGGGGATTTGCTTGTCCGAGTAAGAGTTAGGAAGAAAGATGAGAATGAAGAGTGCGTATCTGAACAACGTATTTATTGCAATCTACTTAAATGACAACGCTACGATATACTTTTGAAAAATGAATGGATTCGTAATAGGAATCGGCATAGCACCACTCTGGGATTATCCACTCAGTGGATGGCTTGCTGTCGCCTTCGACTGTCCAATCAGCGGACGGCTTGATTCGAAGCCCAGCAGACGCCAATACGATGGCGTCGTAAGATGGCGTCGTATCGGCAGTTAATCGGATGCTTTTGGGCCCCAACGTCGGCTAATTCAGATTTTTCGAGTATGCCTGTACGTGATAAACAAAGAGCGTGGTTCGTAGATCGTAAATCCATTAGTGCCGTGGGCTTCGGGTCACTGGGTGCGGCGTAAAAGGGATAACAAAGTCGAGTCCTTACGCTATTATTATAGATATATATATATATATATATATATATATATATATATATATATATATACACAAAGAATTAAGTTAAGCACCCCCCCCCCCCCCGTTTTTTTACAACCTCGCACATTACAAGTTTGTTGTCGTCAAAACAGTGTAATATACCCATGATATTGCTATATTTTCTGGAGAAGTGATATTATGGTCACATAAAAACATAACAATCATGCCGTTTTCAATATTTTATTCTGAATAATTTAAGGTGAAATTTTTTGGGAATTTTAGGCATATTTTCACCTCAATTTAAGTATGGAGCTATAGGTCCATCACGGACAGTGTGGATGACGTTTATGTTTTCTAACGTAGTCATTGTTCTGAGAAGACCTCTAGCGATCTTTGCGTCAATAACGTGTGTAGGACCCACGTGATCGGATCACTGACTCAACCCTACGTCTCATAGACCCTGTAAGCCGTCGTATGCGTTGCTGTGGCAGGTTGTTCCATTCCCGATGTAATGCACGTTCCAATTCATCCAGATTGGCTATTGGAGGGACCATCTTCGCAATTTGCCAATGTATACATATACACAAAGAATATATATTAGGGGGTGCTTAACTTAATTCTTTGTGTAGGGGTGCTTAACTTAATTATTTGTGTATATATATATATATCTATATATATATATATATGTATGTATGTTTGTATCTATGTATGTACTTACATACATGCATGCATACATATGTGCGTGCGTGTGAACTTTTCAATAGTTTGGGAATATTGTGCCACCTTAAATTCTGAAGTGATATGGGAACATAAGTTTCTGGACATGCAAAATGATGTTGCACCACAACACTTTCAATATTTGGCTTTCTGGTTTTATACATTGCAAGTTTTGCAGAGGCCAAACTAAAGTTAAGAAGGAGATCCCGTGATTTACTCTCCTTCCTTATGGGATGAGCAAAAATAAAAATCGTCGGGGAAAAATGAAGCCTGAAGCCAGCAGGTTTTTCACCAGCAAAAAATGGGTTGAGGATGATTGCACTGCAAGTATGTGTGAAAGAAGGTTTCAGTTTCACCACTCAAGCAACATTCACCAGGAAGGCTTGTTACAAATGTCACAACAGAGCTCCAAAATTCAGTGACCCATGAAGCAATCCCCAACTTAGGTCTCCCACCATCCTTGATGATGGCCAGAGATAGAAAGATTCTCAACTTGGATAAACAGGCAAGGGAGGCATAATAACTTTATGCAAGGGAGTGTCTATCAGCTTTGCAAATGCAACAAGGTGGAGTGAGTGGATTACTAGCAAATCTATATCCTTCCATGGTTGTCCATATAAGGACACCATAGCTGTCCCATAGACCTTGCTCATATTATGTGTGGGGCAAAGTGGCTGGGAGAGATTGTGACCTCATGGTTTAATTATAAAAGCCATGCAAGTGTAGGGCAAACTTGCACAGTTCTGACACCTTTGCAAGGATTCTCTAGATGTCGGACAATCAGGAGGTAACGAGTTCTTAACCTCGAGTATCTGAAAAGGAACTCTGATTGTCTGTACGTCTATTTGTATTGCAAGTTCCTCAGATGAGTACACCATTCTTCCCATATTTCAAAAGATCTCCCTCCCGCCATACTGCAAAACCCTTTGGTATTACACATGACGTATTATGTAAACCTGTTTGCGTTTCCGGGTAGGCGGAGTCAGTTGCTCGATGATGCCCAGCAGCCAAAGGCTTGCGTGCTCGGTCACTGTTGTTTGAATAAACTCAGATGTTCATCTCTGCCTCCTTGAACTTTTAACAGATGAGTACACCATTCTTCCCATATTTCAAAAGATCTTCCTCCCACCGTGGATATACTCTTAGACAAGCGTTTTCCCTTCAAAGTAAGGGAAGCTTGCATTGTGGCATGTGGAAATGGGTTTCGGAAAGGTGGCTCTTCTAGCAGGTTTTTACCTGGGTGAGAAGCATTTGCTCTCTTAATATCAACTGCCTGCCAGGCATTCAGCGTTTCCTGATAAAAATAAAGCAATAGGTCACTGGCAAGGTTTTGGGAGGTGATCGTGAATATGCACCTTTTATACCCTAGACTCCTATAGGTATAACGGGTGCACTCCACTATGTGTGCACGCTATGCACACTATGGACTATGAAGTAGGTGCACCTGCACCAGAAGTGGCAGCAGCAACTTTAGCCCATATGCTAATTCATAGGCATGATTTGTAAATAATTATACACCATGAAAAACAAACGTTCCAAAATCACGTTTTTTTTTTTTTTTTTTGTTTTTTTTTTTGTATACAAGATCGAGGCTCGTTATTTACAAACGTTATTTACAAAAGAACACTCACTCTTCACCAAAAACAATAGGATCTTTAAGTATATTAGAGATTATGCCACAGTTGGCTGTGACTATTCACACGGGCGTGCCGCATGCCATGGCTAGGTCTGAACATAAAAAAAGCACCAAGTCTAAAAGAAAGTGAAAATAAAATAACCAAATGAACCAACATAGTTCAGATAACCAAAGTAAAACATCAATATAAAAGAAACCGGAGGAGGATGAAGAGTAATGTTGTTGAGGAGTAGCAAAAAGTGTGGTGTAGTAGTCGTAGTACTGTATATGAGTGAATGATCTTCTAAGATAACACGATATGAACGAATGATCTTCCAAGATTTTTATTCCAAAAAATTCTCAACTTTCGACTTTTCAATAACCTACTGTACAGACGTGCACTATTGATACCACTTAAATGCAGAAAGGAGACAATGTGTTTCAACAGCATGAATGCAAAACGACAAATATCTACCTGGCCAATTCCCGGCACGGATTAAACGGAAAGAATACAAAATAAGAAAACCTCTGTTGCTTATATAGAATCTTTACTAACCATCTGTACAAAAGTTCTCCGTTCATAAATTATTTCTTCTTTTTATTTTAATGCTTATAGACACATATGGGAAAAACGCATTGCAATGTTATCAGTACTCTTGTTACCTACCATTTATCTTTTTCTTTAAAAAGTTGTTTTCCGCTTTGAAACAAGCAGTGTCCATTAGTTTTTAGCAGCCAACAACCAAATCCTCACCCATTAAACCGTTTTTCTTCATGAGCGATAGGGTTACCATGTGAATTTCTACCAAAACATTACACAAGTTTCTCAAAAGAACATCAGATTTACTTTGAAATGGAAACAATTTGTAGTTGTATAAAAGTGGTGTCTGAAACCAGATTGGCTGATTGTCACAGTCAGGCAGACACATAACATACGCAAACGCAACCTGAGGTAGATAAATGAGGAACTGGCTTGGCAATTTGGGGATATTTTTAAAGTAACAGCGAAAAACAATGTTGGTGTTATCCAAAATTCCGTTTCCCTTTTTTGAAGCTTGTGATTGAATGGGGGGAAAAATGAATGAAATAATCATCAATTAGATCATATTGTTGTACAAGAGAAATTCAAGTATTCTGCTATTAACTGGAATGAGGAGGTTGTAGGAAATGTAAAAATTGGAAGTCTCATGATTAAGCAATATTAAAGGCGTAATGTGGTTGGCAGGGTTTGTAATATACTGAAATATTACGATGTAATACCTGGAACTCCTCAAAGTTACGAAAGTTAAATTGGGGAAATTATGTTCGTGTAGTTAGTACTCACTGCAAAGAGGCGATGTTTTACATGTTTCATTGATAGGAAATGAATTCGCACATCTTTGGTTGTACTCAAATACAATAACCTCCCAATTAAGTTGATGCATAACGCAAGCAATGTTACAACACACACACACACGTTGCAATGCTTTGTTTTCTCTGTTCACGCTCGATGGGATCATCAGATCATATGAGTATTACATCCTTGCTTTTCATTATCACTTTTGGTTCATGATTCGATGAGTTTTCTGGAACTGGGATATTGAAATGTTTCTGCAGATGTGCCAGTGGATTACTCAACCTACTTTGTTGTGCCTTTTGCATGCACGCACACACACACACACACACACACACACACACACACACACACACACACACACACACCTCCAAGTGCTTTGACAGCTGAAAACATAACAAACCAACTCTGATTTTAGACTGATAAAAACTGCTGTGATAAAAGTTCAGGATCTTCAGAAAACGTCGAGTGAAATAAATGCTTCTTGTGTTCAAGAGCCGGAAGAAAAAGCACTCAGAAGCCTCGGGCCAGCCAAGGGCTCACTGACAATCATCACGGGTTAACTACATGTGGAAATGTCCAACAACAATCAAAACAACCTTTTAGCTGGCACGAGAACCTTTGGTCACAGGGAACAACTTGAACATCCAGGCCAGAATTCCTGTAATATGTTTAAAGAAAATTTAGCCCGTGCACAAATTTATCACAAAATTTATCACACGTGTCTGCTCAAGCTAGATTTGATCTGTGCCAAAAATTATTCAGTGTCCTAATATTAGGTTGTATCTAGATAACCTGTTGTTGGTTTTAAAGAGACTCAGACAGACTAAAATCTTCACAAATTCATGACAACACGGAAATTGCAAAACACTGATATGAAAATGAAGTTTGGGAAATTGGTGTCGAGTATGTACATTTTTCTGGCCATTTAGTTAACACTTGAACCTTTCTTTAAAATAAAAAAACCTTTACCTCGGGATAAATCCCAAACAACGTTTGTAGACTTCTTCAGAAAAGTATCTCGTCACATCTTTCTTACGATTTATAAAAAAGCCTTCACCGTCATAGATCAATTTTAACAATATCAGCTCATCAGTTGGGACAATTACCTTACAACAATAACATTGCACACATTACTTTCGTGAAAGACGTTTGCGCAAAAAAGTTCGCAATAGCCAAAGAGTAGCAACACTTCTTGCAGCTTAATCAAAAAACAGAAATTAGCCTCAATATAAATTCTATCGTTTTAAATAACGATAATCAATAGATAAAAATTAAGGCCAGTGAAAAGGGAAGCAACTTTAATTTCCTATGGAAAACTCCAAAACAATCTAAAATGTTACCAAAGAAGCAAGAAGGGAATCCTCTTCACATTCCTAGTCTTCATATCCGCTACAAGCAAATAAGAAGATTAAATGAAAATAAAACATTAAATAATCGACAGAAAAAAAAAACAAGCACTAATTAAACTCTCTTTGTACACAAGACACTTCATCTTAAGCACTCGTTCCAATGGCAAGGCAAACCATATTTTGCTTGTTCTGTTGAAACTTAAGTTAGAACATTTTTTTTCTTCAAAAATAATTCTTCCATAGCAAAATAAAGGAATCTGATTGATTATTATAGCAATCAGATGAATTATTAAAGATTTTCCAAATAAATGCATACCAAAAATAGCACTCATAGGTAACTATTCAACAAAGGAAATGCTTTTCCATATCTAACTTGTGCAAAACAGATGTCGTTGCCTTCTTCGTGAAAAGTTGGAGAGAAAAACTTGAATCCAGACACCATGCATTCAGGTTTCAAAATTTGCCTGGAAGATAAGAGCATGTTTTCTTTTTAAATCATCAAAGATTATGCTACAAAAAAACTTAAACATTGCAGATCATGAACAAAAAAAGAGATCACAGAATTACAATTTTGATATCAATTCAGCTAAATTATATGGAACTGAATTGTTGAAGGATGCAAAGAGGGACGGTATACCAGCTCTAGGGCAAGTGATGATGTCAGGGGCTGACAGAGGTATGTATGTGCATAACTTGGCATAATTGTGATGTTAAATTCCCAATAAAATATTTTCATGGCCTTCAACTTAATAGCAGGATGTTGTATTCAGCAAATCAAATGATTTGATATGTTCAAAGTCTGGGGACTGTTATATTGTCATAGTTAGTTAAAAATAATTGGATTACCAAGATCCAATTACAAACAATTACAATTACAACAATTTGTGTGTTGGAAAAATTTGGAAACAATTGGAAAACAATTTGGAACAAACAATTTGGAAAAAACAATTACAAATGGCCTATTTTCTATACTATTGATCTCCGATATGACTTCTAGTTCTGTCCGTATTGGAGAGGTTGGGAAGTGAAAATTCCCAGTTGGAGAGAGAGAGAGTTAGAGACCCATTATTAAATTCATGGAGGTTGATCGGTTAAGATATGCTATTCTTTCATGAATCAATTGTGCTTAACATCCCTGTTTCAATAAAAATCAATGTTCTCAGAACATTGCATTAAAGATGATGTCCCGGCAAGGAAAAAAAAACAAAAAAGTGAGAATAAGGTCAACATTACATTTATTTTTTGTTTTACCTCTCATCCTTCGGCTTCAATGAAAAATTTTGATCATTGAAGCAGCAGCTGAAACTTCAGTCATTTTTCCCACTAATGTATGTGGATGGTGAAGGCAGCCATTTCTTCTCCATGATTAGCCAAAGCAAAGAAAGACACGTTTCAAAGCAAATCATTGTCAATAGCTTGCTGTCTCCAAGGAAATGCCCAGGAAATTTGACGTTGTAGTTGCTTCTTGGGCTGGCAGGATAGTTTAGAAAGATGTGTACTCGCCTTTTAGCTCTGCAGCCTGGGTTTGAATTTTGACCCAGCTATAAACTGTTACGCTGATATTTTGCATGCAGGGCAATGCATCAATGTGTGCGCAGTCCCTCGGATGGACGTTAAACTGGGTATCCCATCTGATAGCATTAGTTTGTTTGTATGTTTATCCTCCTTGAGCTGTTAGGCACATAAGGCTGTCAAGGTAGGTTCAATGGCTAGACAGAATCGTAGCTGGGTCACCACTTGGACAAACAATACTCAACAGAGTGCATGAATTTGGAATTTGGCAAGGATACCGGTGATAGTTCGCCTACTCTTTGCGAATGATACTGCTGAATGGAGACAGGACACACACTTTGATTATTCAATTGATTATTATGATTTTTAAAATGGAGATTACACATCTCCAAGCCATCCTGCCAGCCACTGACATTCGGGATTTTCTTCATGATGTAATCTGCTCCAGCATGCTTGGCATGCATATGCAGAAACCCCCTATCGGGGGTCATCAGGGCAGCCAAATGTTTATCGTGTGTGTGAGACGAGGATTGTCAGCTAAAATGTCTCACAAAGTTTATAAAAGAAGCCAAAGTACTTGGAAATGGTGTGAGGTGAAGAAAGGAGTGTGCCTCTGCACAACAAAAGAGTTGGAGAACTTTCCGAACTTGCTGCAAAAGCTGATAGCTTGCAGCTCCCCACACTGCAAACTCCAGAGGCCGCGTGGATCAGTTGCAAACCTGAAGGTTAATAGAGGGGTGCGCTCTATCTAAACCTTTGATCATCGCTGCCAGTGAGTGGACTTTGAACCTTATGGGATTACCTTATGTGATAATTGCCGGTGTTGTCATTTATTTAATGGAGTCTGCAATCAGAAAGAAGAAGCCTTCATTCCTAACATTCAGCAGACTTCCCAGAGGGAGGCACTATATCTGGTTTGGTTGCTTCTTAACACCGATGGTAAGGTCATATCTGGGGCTTGTCAATGCACAGGATAAGTTTAAAATGATGATATTTATTGGTTGTGGAGCTACAACATAAATTATACTACATTTTTGCATCTTTTGATAAAAGGAGAAGCATGTGTGTGTATGTGTGTGCTTGTGATATATATATATATATATATATATATATATATATATATATATATATATATATATATATATACATACAGACTTGGCATTTAATATGGAATATTTTTTTTGTGGGGATGAACTAACTTTTCAAGATGTCTTAGAACCAAAAGTTCATTGGAATTATGTTGAAATTATTCTAGATTTTGTTTATGTGACCTTTAAAAGAAACAAACACAACATTTGACATTTCGAAACAAATAAATTGATCCTTGAAAGTGATGTAAACTGATATCGAACTCAATTCATGGACAGTACTGTGTTAAACTTCTGTACGTTTTCCAGAAGTATCTCTTTATTTTGCACATTAGCCAAATTT
Source organism: Myxine glutinosa (assembly GCF_964187855.1). Taxonomy (NCBI): domain Eukaryota; kingdom Metazoa; phylum Chordata; class Myxini; order Myxiniformes; family Myxinidae; genus Myxine; species Myxine glutinosa. The sequence goes on along the minus strand of NC_136270.1, from coordinate 10,627,326 downwards.
TTTTTTACCAAAAACAAAAGTTAAATTACGACTGGGATTACGGATAGTAAAATTACAGTTCAGTACTTCGTGTAACCACCACAAACATTCAGGAGAGCACGTATACGTTGAGGCATGCTGTTCACGAGATTTGCCAAGGTTTGAACAGGAATCGCTTGCCATGCAGTGACAATAGCCTGCTGCAATTCACGCACAGAGGTCAGCTGCTGGTCCAAGTGGTCGATTTGACTCGTTAATTCTGCCCACAAGTTCTCTATCGGATTCATATCCGGGGACATGGCAGGCCACTCCATATGCTCTACACCACGGTCAGCAAGAAAGTGTTGGATCATGCAAGCACGATGAGGCCGTGCATTGTCATCTTGGAAGACAAAGTTTCCTCAAAAGGCTGCACGAGCAAATGGAAGCAATATTTCTTCCAGAATGGCCCTGTACTTGAACTGGTTCAGGTTTCCATTCAGAACAACCAGGTCAGTTTTGCCCCCTGCATGAAAAGCAGCCCAAACGGTCACCCCACCACCTCCAGCTTGGACTCTTGGCACTATACAATCTTTGTTGTAGGCTTCATGCACTTGTCTGCGCACTCGGACGCGGCCATCTTGACGATAACCAGAAATCTAGACTCGCCACTGAAGATCACGTGATTCCAGTGTCCTGGCTGCCATTGACGGTGCTGTCTGGCCCACTGCAATCGGCGCTGGCGGTGTTGTCTGGTCAGGCGTGGCTTTCTCAGGAGACGCCTGGCACAATAGCCTGCTTGAACCAGTCGTTGGTTGACTAGCCTTCTGGATACAGGCACATTTGTCAGTTGCTGCCACTCAGCCCTAAGCCGATTAGCTGATTTGGTACGGCCATTGCGGACTAACCGGTGCAGCTGGCGATCATCCCTCCTTGTGGTTCTGTGGGGACGTCCTGGCCTCGGTATTGGAGTAGGGACACCCCTCTGAGCATTTCGTTTCAGGATCTTTGACACCTGACCTTGAGTGATGCCATACTGCCAAGCAATAGCACGCTGTTTCATGCCGTAATTTCGTAAAGCCACCACTCCATGACAAACAGCATTGTCGAGTTGATGGACCATCTCCAGAGGAAGCGGCAATAACTTTTGGAGACGTGCAGCAGTTGTTTTCCACTAATACAGAACGCAACAACCCTTGTATACCCAACTGTGAAGCCAATCATCAAATGCACCTGTCCGTACATTTTGCCACGCCACCTGTGATATAATCCTGTTGTTGACTTCTTGCTGCGACAGACAATCAGTAACATGGTTCTTTTAAGAAATAAATCACCAAAGTGTAAAAGAAACTCACCAGATTGATATACTGAGTTAAGAAAGTAAACCCAAGTCAAGAAAAAAAAAATATTCCATATTAAATGCCAAGTCTGTATAATGTGTGTGTGTATGTATATATATTGTATGCTATATTTGTGGTGATTATGACATATTTTCAGTGCTTATAAAAGGTTACGTCAAGGAGATGGAATATATATATATGTATATATGTATATATATATATATATATATATATACAAACATATCTTCACTGTTGTGCTATTGCTGACTGAAAGGTGTGAAAACATTTTGCTACCTCGGAGACATGCTGAATGGAGAAGGTGGATCAGATTCGGAAACAGTTGGTAGTGAGATGTGCATGGAAGAAGTTTCCGGAACTGAGTGGCGTGCTGATGAGGAGGGGAGTGTCGTTGAAGCTGAAGGGAAAGGTGTATGCTGCATGTGTGAGAAGTGTCATGATTTATGGGAGCGAGACATGGGTAATGAACGTAGAGCAGCAACGAAGGCTGGAAAGGGTGGAAATGCGAATGGTTCGGTGGATGTGCGGAGTATCGTTGAGAGAGAGGAAGACAAATGATGAATTGCGAAAGATGATGGGAATAGAGCCTGTGATTGATGCTGTGAAGAGGAACAGGTTGAGATGGTTTGGTCATGGTTGAGGAAGGATGAAAGTGACTGGTTGAGAAGAGTGATGGAAATGAATGTCGAAGGAAGTAGAGGATGGGGAAGACCGAGAAAGACTTGGCTAAAGATGGTGGAAGAAGAAATGCGGGCAAGGGGGTTAACAAGGAGAGATGCAGAAAATAGGGCAAAATGGAGAAGATTGTCATGGGGACCGCAAGGCTAACCCCCGCTCTAGCAGGGAAAATGGCCTTAAAATGCCTGTTGTTGTTGTTGTTGCTATTGCTGACTGCTATCTCCACACGTGGGTGGGTTCAGGAGATGGAACGGAGACCTTCCCAGTCTCAAAGTATCTAGCTCCGTTAGTGTGTGTGTGTGTGTGTGTGTGTGTGTGTGTGTGTGTGTGTGTGTGTGTGTGTGTGTGTGTGTTTAAATACAAGGATGCTGAGTGAAAAATAATATCAGCATCAGACGTAGGTGCTCTCAATTTTTGAAAATGGAATTTTGTTTTAAGTTGTGCTGCTTGTGCAAGTACTTCTAATGCAGTGAATTATGTTAGGCAGTAACCTGTCAGGCAATAAATAGGACACAATAATGACTTTTAGCCACTAATTTTGATATTCATTGGACCATCCACTTCACTCTTGAGCAAAATGGCAACCATTTTCCCTCACCTCACTTATTCTCACTTGCCCTGCTGGTAGTGGTAGGCAGTATGTTCTGATGGTGTTTCAACAGACACTGTCTGCTGTGACTGCTGCTCCTGCCATGCAGACATGCCGCAGACAGAAAACTACATATTGTGCTTTCGACATACAGCAACATAAAGCTCAAGAGACGCTGTGTTGCATATATATAATGTGTGTGTGTGTGTGTGTGTGTGTGTGTGTGTGTGTGTGTGTGTGTGTGTGTGTGTGTGTGTGTGCGTGTGTGTGTGTTTGTATCATGTTAGAAGATGCACTGGTGATAGATAATTGCGTCTTTACAAACAAACAACTGTTTCTCTGGACTGCAGAGCAAAACTAGAAAGCATCTGAAAATGCATTGCTCGTCCGCATCCGCTTTGTATTTGGACGTCTTCTTCTTCCGTATTATAAACAATGAAAACAGCTAAAACAAGAAAAAGCAATCGGAGATTGCAGACCCTCGCCAGGACGTGTTTTTCGTGTTTTAAAGGCTTTTGTGTTGAAACAAATATGGCGGCCGAACCACGTGACTGACGTCATTTTTTTCCCCATCACCAACTTATCCAAAGATGACGCTCAAGAAATTTCATCTTGATCGGATGAATTTTTCTACTCGTCGAATTATGACATCATAATGGAGTCATATGTCATATGTCATATGATGAATATGATGAATGAATATGATGAATGAATATGATGAATGAATATGATGAATGTCATATGATGTCATATGACATCATATGACATCTATGACATCATCATTACATATGTTATTCCCCATTGAGAGTTCTTTACAATGAGCCATGTAAAATGTTCATGTGCAGTGCTTTCGGAGATGTAGAGGTGCAAAGTTTTTCGGTTTTTCCAAGATGGTGCCCATACTAAGTGACCTATGACGTCATGATTATCATGAAAAAATTCGAAAGGAGGAGCTGCACCTATGGTGAAAATTTCCTGTCAATCGGACCAACAGTTGCAAAGAAAAAAAATTCATCTTGATCGAATGAAGTTTTGTACTAGTCGAATTATGACGTCATAATGGAGGCACCTATGACATCAACATTAACATATGTTATTCCCCATGGAGAGCTCTTTACAATGAGCCATGCCTCAATTTTTTCGATGCATCGCTTTAGGAGATAGAGGTGCAATTTTTTCCGGTTTTTCAAGGTGGCGCCCATAACATGTGACCTATGACGTCACAATTGTAATTATAAAATTGTACAGGAGGAGCTGCACCTATGGTGAAAATTTCTTGTCAATCGGACAAACGGATGCAGAGAAAATCATATTTATTCTGCGCAGACAAACAAACAGACGGACAAACAGACTCAAATGCAATACCCTCTTCTCTGGCGATGGTAAAAAATACAAAAGATTGATGATTTTAAGCAACCTTGACCTTTTGACTTCAAAAGCAATAGGCCTCAGTGACCCAATGTGCAAATCCTGCTCAAATTTCAAGTCAATCAGATGGAAATTGATAATTTTGTGACCTTGACCTTGATAGAACACAGTTTGCACTCTGAATTGGTCCATATTGCATCACTGACATTGATATGACTGACATATTGATTTTTTATGCACCTTTGACCTTGTGAACTACAAAAAACAACAATCTGCCTTAGGCTTTTCAGTGACCCAATATTCAGTGACCAATGCAGTGACCCAATATGCAAATTCTTAAAATTTCAGGTAAATTGGATAGAAATTGGTGATTTTGTGTGATGTTGACCTTTTGACCAAGTAATAAATTTGTCTTTTCCATATTCTTATTATAAAGCTTTGCTACCCCATGGGAGCAAAGCGAAAAGTGGGGTTAAGGAATCGGTTGCATACGTACGTGTCTGCATTTTGTTAAGAGCGTGCTTCGAAAAAAGTTAAACGGAGGAAATTGAATCTTTACCACATGTTACATGACCACTTGATATAGCGCATATTACTTGAATGACGCCCGCCCCTCACAACTTACATGGTGTATTAAACAAAGCCTAATACGCAGAGATAAAAACAGAAGAGTTGGCTCACACCAAGTCCTTCTCAAGACTGAGCGGGGTAAGTGTTCTAGGAATATCATATCATTGAAAACTTGATGACAAAAGCTCAAATTACGGCCCGGACAGACAGACACACACACAGAAGAGATTGCAAATCCATGTCTCCCCACGGGGAAACGGGATAACTAAAAACTTTCCTTTCATGCAACATTCAGATTTTATTAGATATGCAGTAAAGGAAAATTTAATTAATGGAATTAACTGCTTTGTTATGAAAAGATTATAGATCATATGTTTGGAAATTATAATTCTGCATCCAACATTATCCAACTAATCACTCATTCACTCATATAATTCTGCATCATGAAGCTACTCCTCCGACCCCATCCCCTCCATCCATGGGTGAAACCCTGCCTAGCAAAATGGAGGGATGTGATGAGGCTGACGATGAGTTGAATGATGACACAACGTCGTAGCCGTCCGACATAGATGACTCTATTAGTGAGTGCGGGAGCATAAAGGAAGATACTTCCCAAGTCTCCCATGCTGATATCAAACTCTTTCTTAAATATACTTTTCGTAAAAGAAATGTAGTCATTCAAACCTTCTTTCCAGAATTAGCACAATTCATACAAACTGCTAAGATGATCATCAAATGCCCGGATGATTCCAACTTTAGCCAGTCCCAACGCCACCGGTTAAAGAAATGTGTGCACAAAGCTAAGTGTGAGTTGCTGGCAAAACAATGAATTGGACGACATTACAGCTTCTTATACACATCATCCTCATGAGCTTCAAAATCTGTAGTTTAAACATAAATGGTGGATGCAGCACTATCCGTAAAATTCAAGTACGAGACTTTTTATTAAATAAAAAGGTTGACATAGCCCTTCTACAGGAAACCCGTGCAAATGACCGTTGTGTTGCAGAATGGTCTAAACTTTTCCCTGGTGTTTCTTTCTTTAGTAATAGTGGTTCCCGAAAAGGAGGCATTGCAATAATCCTTAGCCCTTCCTTTTCCCCCTCATCAATTGTTTATACTGAATTACAGAAATGATTTTCCGCATCCTGAGAATTCTCATACCTTGGCGAGTCTCATACTATCTTAAATATCTATACCCCGAGCACACCTGCAGCTCGTCAATAATTACTTGGCAACCTTGAAACGCACTTAACTACCCTTGATAACCAGAATGGCCAAAAAAAATCCCAAAAATCACATTTGTATTGGCGGGGACTTCAACTGTACCCTCCACCCCAAACTTGACAGGAACAGTGCCGAACCCCACCCTGCCACCACAACACCCCTTGTGAGAATATTACAAAATTTAAACTACATGGACATCTGGCGATTGCAACACCCTTCAACTAGGCAATACTCATGGTGTCGTTGCATTCAAAATAACATTACACTTGCTCACTTAGACAAATTTTATGGCAATGCCTCCTTTGAATGTCTTGTCCTTTTATCCCAGATCTGCCCATCTGGGTTTGCAGACCTTAGCGCGATACTTCTCACAATTTCCACCCCTCGGCCGAAGCACAAAAGTGCCTATTGGAAATTCGATAATAATCTTCTTGATGATATTACCTTTAAAAAGGTTTTTCAAGAAATCTGGAATATCCTTGTTGCTTCTAAAGATGATTAACTCGTGTCCAACCTTCCAACATTAATGGAGGACCAGAAACAACAGTTGGAGACTCCCATTCTCTTAAGTGAACTCTCCACTGCCTTGAATACCTTGGAGCCTGGCAAAGCCCCTGGACTTGATGGGCTGACAAGCAAATTTTTCCGGTGCTTCTGGGACACCATTGGACCCCACCTACTGCAGGTCCTGAATGAATGTTTATTGGATGGACAACTACCATGGAGCTGCCGTAGAGCAGTTACCTCCTTAATCCCGAAGAAAGGAGACTCCCAACTGATAGAAAACTGGCGGCCTATTTCTGTTTCATGTACCGATTATAAAATTTTAGCTAAAACCTTATCCAATCGATTGAAACCCTTTATGAACGTGCTTGTAGGAGAACATCAATCCTTTTGTATCCCGAGACGTGCTATCTTTGACAAGGTATTTTTTTTATCCGTGATACTATTCGGTTTTGTAAAATTTTTAACAAGAAAGTTGGTCTGGTTTTTATTGATCAAGAAAAAGCTTTTGATTGCATACCCTTTTGGAGTTTTAGAGAGTTTCGGCTTTGGGCCTAATTTTATCTCGTATATTGAACTTTTGAATTTTAATATAACCAGTATTCTTAAAAGTAACCAAGTTCTGTGCAGCTCCATCGCTATACAGTATACAGGGTGGAGTACAAGGTTGCCTGCTGTCTGGACCCTTATACTCCCTCGCCATCGAACCCCTCCTGCTCCAACTACTTAAGCACATTTCTGGTTTTACTGGATCCATCCTCACCACACCACTCAAAATCTCTGCTTATGCAGATGATATTTGTGTTCTTGTAAACAATAATGCTGACGCCACTGCAATGACTCAGGCATTAGAAACATACAGTCACGTGAAAAAGTAAGTACACCCCATGTAAAATTTTGACTTTTTCAACATATTTCAACATGCAGCTATTTGATCTTCATTTCAACAATATTGATAGATAAAGGTGATATAATATAACAAATATCATGAAACATTTACATTTTGTAGTCCATTGTATAATTTAAATAAACATAAATGCAAATTTCGCATGTGGAAAAAGTAATTACACCCTTGGCTCTAATAGGTGGTATTGCCCCCTTTGGCAGAAACAACCTCAAGTAGGCATTTCTTATAACCGTCTCCCAGTCTCTGACATCGACTGGGAGAAATTTTTGCCCACTCCTCCATGCAGAATTCTTTCAGCTGTGCGATGTTTGAGGGGTTTCTTGCATGCACAGCTCCTTTCAAATCCCCCCACAACATCTCAATGGGATTTAGATCCGGGCTTTGACTTGGCCATTCCAGAACAAAACAAATTCCAGAACAAACTCCCACACTCCCTTCAATCCCACTCCTCCCTCCAGGTCTTTAAAACAGCTGTTCACCACCATCTCTTATCTTCCCCCATCCAAAACCTTGATCTTTTCTACCCCTGCCTAATTCATCCCAGATCCACCTTGTTTGAAATTCCAACTTCTTTCCTGGAAGTCCTGGCAGTGTCCATATGTTTTATACCTCTCCCACCCCCCCACCCTCCCATGCCTCCCCACCCCAAAGCCCTCTCCCTCCCAAAGATCTCTCGATGTCCCTGCTCTCAAATGTTGTGTTTGTGTCCTTCCCCCTCTCTCCCCATCTTGTCTACCGCTCCCCATGTTATGTTTTATGTGTCGGTTTGTCTTTCTGTGTGATTAATGTTAGCTCTTTCACGAGCCTCGATCTTGTATACAAAAAACAAACAAAAAAAAAACACTCCATTTCATTTCTTTTCAGCCATTCCTTCATGGATTTACTGGTATGTTTAGGGTCATTGTCATGTTGCAAGGTCCACCTTCGGTTGAGCTTCAACTTTCCGACAGGTGGCCTCACATTATCCTCAAGCACCCTCTGGTACAATGAAGAATTCATAGTGGATTCTATGATGGTGAGCTGCCCAGGCCCTAATGCAGCAAAGCTGCCCCAAACCATAATATTTCCACCACCATGCTTTACAGTTGGTATCAGGGTTCTTGTGGTCAAATGCTGTCTTTGGTTTTCGCCAAACATGTCTTCTGGTACTGTGGCCAAACAGCTCTACCTTTGACTCATCTGTCCAGAGCACATTGTTCCAGAAGTGCTGGTCTTTGCCTAGGTGTTCATTGCCAAACTTTAGTCTTGCCCTGATGTTCTTTCTGGACAGCAAAGGTTTCCTCCTGGCACACCTCCCATGTAGATCAAATTTGTGCAGCCTCTTTCTAATGGTAGACTCGTGCACTTTGACATCAACAGTGGCAAGAGCTACCTGTAGGTCCCGTGATGACATTCTGGGGTTCTTGGAGACTTCTTTCAGCTCTTGCGGTCTGCTCTCGGTCTGAACTTGCTGGGGCGGCCTGGCCTGAACAAGTTGGCAGTTGTTTGGAATCTTCTCCAATTGTAGATGATCTTCCGGACAGTCGATTGATTGATTTCAAATTGTTTGGAGATCTTTTTAAATCCCTTCCCAGACTCGTAGGCATCTATAACCTTCTTTCTGAAGGCCTCAGAGATCTCTTTTGATCTAGGCATGGTGACGCCACACACTTCAACAACAAAGAGCAAACCAAACTAAATATCTGAGGTTTAAATAAGACAGGTTCCTCCAAGATCCTCTGTAACGATGTTCTAATCATTTGCACCTGAGCTGGTGCACCTGATTCCAATTTTAGGTATTTGAAGTAGTGATAAATGTAGGGGTGTACTTACTTTTTCCACATGCGAAATTTGCGTTTATGTTTATTTAAATTATAGAATGGACCACAAAATGTAAATGTTTCATGATATTTGTTATTTTATATCACCTTTATCTATCAGTATTGTTGAAATGAAGATCAAATAGCTGTATGTTGAAATATGTTGAAAAAGTCAAAACTTTACATGGGGTGTGCTTACTTTTTCACGTGACTGCATGTTCAGGCCGGATAAATTGGAAAAAGAGCGACCTGGAGCTTGCCCACAAATTGCTCTACCAAGAGGGATGAATTGGCAACAAAATGGAATCAAATACCTTTGGATCTTCCTGGGAGATAACACCTTTGAACTGCAGAACTGGACAGGATTGCTGGACAAGGTAATGAGAAAACTAAATCGTTGGAAAGGACATATTTTCAACTGTCTTACCATGGAAGAACCCTCGTCCTCAATAATCTCATTGCCTCCATGTTATGGCACAAAATGGTATGTCTGCAACCACCTGGAAACCTTGTAGCCACACCACAAAATAATATCATTGATTTCTTCTGGAGCGGAAAACACTGGCTGCAACCCGCCGTTACCTACCTGCCACTTGTTGAAGGTGGCCAAGGCCTCATCGACATCCGCAGCCGGCTTGTAGTTTTTCGGCTTCAAGTTGTCCTTCAATTTTGTATGGGAGTGAAGCCCTACTGTGGAAGCCTTTGGCTAACTGCTTGCTACAACTTGCAAGCAAACTTGGATACTGCCGGGAACTCTTTTTGATGAACTTGCATCACATTGACCTTTCTCTGCTGCCCACCTTCTACCAAGGGGTGATGAATGCCTTGCAAACCTTCTCCCTTTCCTGGGAAATGGTGTCGTACAAAATGGAAATGTTTTTCAATGAGCCCTTATTTTACAACTGCTTTCTCAAAAACAGTGTAAATGACAGGACTCGTTCAACGCTTTGCTGATGCCGGGCTGCTGCGGGTAAAATATCTCAGGGCGGTGTCTGACAATCACTGGCCGAGTGCCGCTGCCCTGGCACAAAGAACTGGGATAAGATCTGTCCGAATCATCTCGCGATTCCTCCAAGGAGTACTATCAACTTACAGCAGCACTCGCCAGGAACTCGAAACTCCATCTGAGGAAACAACAGCTCACTTCCCAAAACTCCTTGTATACAGTCCACTAATAAATCTGTCTCCTGGCCTGGAAAATCCTGACAACACTGCATTGTCCCTCCTGTCCTTCCCAAATAAAATACTGTATAATGCCTGCGTCAAAATCTTACATACTACAACATTTTCAGAGCACCCGAGGCTTCGATGGCGAGAATTTCTCCCCCCTAAAATCTCCACCACCCCAACTGGCAAGGGTTTTATATTTTACCTACTCCAAAATATGTTGGAGATATCCAATGGAAACTTATACACTGGATTTTACCTTGTAATGTTTTATTGAACCGCTTCTCTGCTGCCAACTCTCATCTCTGCCCTTTCTTGAATGCATATACCTTGAATGTGCACATTTGCAACTCCTTTTTACCCTCCTTCAATAATATGTTGACTAATAGGAAACTTGTAATAGGAAACTTGACTCATTTTCACTCCAATGTTTTTATTTACAGTGTTTTACGACCTCCTTCCTTTAAGAAAGTGGTTTTAACCAATTTTTTGATTGGTCAGGCTAAGTTTGCGAATGACAAATCCAGAAAGACAAAAATGGGAAACATTGCTGTTCACATAATGTGTTGCTCACCTTTAAGGCTCTTATGAGCGCAAGATTAAAAATGGAATAGTTTTTTTTTAATGAATAAAAGTTTAACATTATTTAAAGAAAAATGGATTTTTAATGATGTCATTTGCAAGCTTGATGATACCGATTTATTAGTCATTTTTCTCTGAAACAATGGTTTAATTATTGTTTCTTTCTATAACTTAACATAACTTGTCCTTTTTCACTTTTGTAATAAAAGGAAGAAACAATCAGTCTCTGTCTCTCTTCCTTTTCTGTTCTTTCATTATTTTTGCATGTTTCATCCGTCTTTTGCTCCACTGCCCCACTGTCAATATGTTATATTTTTGCCTTTGGTCTTCTTGCTCTTTCATGATCCAATATTTGCTGTACAAAAAACACCAAGACAGTTTGCCTCGATAAGCAGCAAACCAACTGCACTTGATAGTAATGCGTGATAACTCCGAACGAAGCAAGTACAACCTATAAATACTAAAATGAATTAATATTTTGCTTAAAGTCGTTTACATATCCACAGGCATTTTCACATGACAAGAGACACTAAAATGAAGAATTACCTCCATGTTGACAGATGTGGCAGGCACGGTGGTGTATTGCGGGATGAATGTACTCTGCATGTGGCCAGTTGGTGGCAAGTACTTGGAGGGAAAAGTGGAAAAGAGGAATGGTGTGGGAATGGGATGGGTACAACAAACACATAAGTTTTTTTATTCACTCATTGCATTATTATGGTTTTTTATTTTAATCATCTTAGCATTAGCTCTTATACGAGACTCCACTAAATATACAAAAACAACAAGTACAGATACAAAGTACACCACCACCATGTCAAATAAATAAACAAGAAGACGTCATGCGGAGCACGATACTTGCAAAATCCGCCCCCCCCCACCCCCCCCCCCCCAAAATTCCATCGATAAAGCAAATTGTCCATTTCATCAAGATTAAAATTGACAATCTTGATCAAAGCTCGGGTCAATAGGAAGAAAAGTGACGATTTTTCAGAAGAAAAAGATGATTTTGGAAGTTTGACCTTGAGTTGACCTTCGACCTTTTGACCTCAAAAATAGTTAGTTTCCCCATTCAGTGACTCAATGTGCAAATGCTGTTCAGTTTTCAAGTAAATAGGATGAAACTTGAAGATTTTAAAACTTGGCCGATGTTGACCTCAAAAATAGTTGGTGGTTGAATTCAGTGACCATATATGCAAATCCTCTTGAAATTTCAAGTCAATCAAATGAAAATTGGTGATTTTAGAAATTCGGCTTATGTTGACCTTTTGGCCTACGTTTACCTAAAATATAATTTGTGGTTGAATTCAGTGACCAGATATGCAAATGCTCTTCAAATTTCCAATCGGATGAAAATAGAGGATTTTAGAAATTTGGCCTATGTTGACCTTTTGGCCGATGTTGACCTCAAAAATACTTGGTGGTTGAATTCAGTGACCAGATATGCAAGTTCTCTTCAAATTTCAAGTCAATCGGATGAAAATTGAGGATTTTAGAAATTTGGCATATGTTGACCTTTTGGCCTATGTTGACCTCAAATATACTTGGTGGTTGAATTCAGTGACCAGATGTGCAAGTCCTCTTCAAATTTCAAGTCAATTGGATGAAAATTGATTCTGAAAATTTGACCTTGAGTTGACCTTTGACCTTTTGACCTCAAAATTAGTTGGTTTCCCAATTCAGTGAGGCAATATACAAATGCTATTCGATTTTCAAGTCAATCGGATGAAAATTGACGGTTTTTTTCAGATGAAAATTTATGATTTTGAAAATTTGACCTTGAGTGGACCTTTTGACCTCAAAAATAGTTCATTTCCCAATTATTGACTCGATATACAAATGCTATTCAATCTTTAAGTCAATTGGATTTAAAATGGCTTTTATAAATTTGACCTCCAGATGACCTTTGACCGCAAAATCAATAGGCTTCTCAATTGGGACGACCTATACAGCTTGGTGAAGTTTCGTGACTATTGGTTTATAATTGTGACGTGTAGGCCGGTGACAAACAGACAAACAAACAGACAAATGAAAAATTTGTCAGAGACCGAGGACTTGCCGGAATGTACTTTTTTAAAATCGGCCATTTTGGACAAATATGGCGGCCGAACCACGTGACCGATGACGTCATTATTATTTGTTTTCTAAACTAATTTATTCCTAGATTATGCTCAAGAAATTTCATCTTTATCCGATGATGTTTTGTACTTGTCGAATTATGATGTCATAATGGAGGCACCTATGACATCATCATTAACATATCTTATTCCCCATGGAGAGTTCTTTACAATGAGCCATGTCTCAATTCTTTCTATTCAGCACTTACGGAGATATAGAGGTGCAAAGTTTTTTGGTTTTTCCAAGATGGCGGCCGAACCATGTGACCGATGACGTCATCATCATTTTTTTTCTCCACCAGTTTATGCCGCCATGTCGCTCACGAAATTGCATCTTGATTGGATGAAGTTTTGTACATGTCGAATCATCTAATTATGACGTCATAATGGAGGGCATGGGCAGAGAGAGTTAAAAATTGGGCACAGTCTATTCCAGGGCAAGACAAATATGTGTGTAAAGTTTGGCGATTCTATGTGCAACGGAGTTGACGTAGTACTGTGCACAAACAGACAGACAAACACAGACAAACAGAGACAGACAGACAAACAGACAGACAAACAGAGACAGACAAACAGACAGCCAAACAGACAGATGAAAAATCGGTCAGAGACCGAGGACTTGCCGGAATGTACTTTTTTTATCGGCCATTTTGGACAAATATGGCGGCCGAACCACGTGACCGATGACGTCATCATTATTTGTTTTATAAACTAATTTATTCCTAGATTATGCTCAAGAAATTTCATCTTCATCCAATGAAGTTTTGTACTTGTCGAATTATGACGTCATAATGGAGGCACCTATGACATCATCATTTTATTCCCCATGGAGAGTTCTTTACAATGAGCCATGTCTCAATTCTTTCTATTCAGCACTTACGGAGATATAGAGGTGCAAAGTTTTTCGGTTTTTCCAAGATGGCGGCCGAACCACATGACCGATGAAGTCATCATTATTTTAGTTCTCCACCAGTTTATGCCAACATGTCGCTCAAGAAATTGTATCTTGATTGGATGAAGTTTTGTACGTGTCGAATTATCTAATTAAAAAACCACCTTTAGAGGCCATTTTTCCCCGCAAGGCGGGTGTTGGCCTTTTTCGGGGACCGTGGTTGTTGTTGTTTTTTTGGTCCCCTTTTTGAAGCAATGTTTTACGGCCGGATGCCCTTCCTGACGCCAACCCTTTTTGCCGCTTTTAACGACAAACAGGGAATTACCAGTGAACTGGTACTCAATTAGCCGACCTCGGAAGGATGACAGGCTGAGTCAACCCCCCTGGCGTTAATTCAGCAATCGACCGGGATTCGAACCCAGGATCCTCGGATCCCAAGCTGGCACCCTAGCCGCTAGCCCAACACCAGGGCTATCTAACCTAATCGAATTATCTAATTATGACGTCATAATGGAGGGCTTGGGCCGAGAGAGTTAAAAATTGGGCACAGTCTATTTCAGGGCAAGACAAATATGTGTGTAAAGTTTGGCGATTCTATGTGCAACAGTGTAGACATAGTACTGCGCACAAACAGACAGACAGACAATCAGACAGATGAAAAATCGGTCAACAACAAAAAAAAAACAAAAAAAAAAAAAAAAAAACCCCTTGCCGGAATGTACTTTTTTAAAATCGGCCATTTTGGACAAATATGGCGGCCGAACCACGTGACCGATGACGTCATCATTATTTGTTTTCTAAACTAATTTATTCCTCGATTATGCTCAATAAATTTCATCTTCATCTGATGAAGTTTTGTACTTGTCGAATTATGACGTCATAATGGAGGCACCTATGACATCATCATTAACATATTTTATTCCCCATGGAGAGTTCTTTACAATGAGCCATATCTCAATTTTTTCTATTCAGCACTTTCGGAGATATGGAGGTGCAAAGTTTTTCGGTTTTTCCAAGATGGCGGCCGAACCACGTGACTGATGACGTCATTATTATTTTATTTTTCTCCACCAGTTTATGTCGACATGGTGCTCAAGAAATTTCATCTTGATTGGATGAAGTTTTGTACTTGTCAAATTATCGAATTATGACGTCATAATGGAGGCCTTGGGCCTAGAGAGTTAAAAATTGGGCAGTCTATTCCAGGGCAAGACAAATATGTGTGTAAAGTTTGGCGATTCTAGGTGCAACGATGTAGATGTAGTACTGCACACAAACAGACAAACAGACAGACAAACAGACAAACAGACAAACCAACCAACATACTTGCCGGAATCTTTTCCGGCAAGTAACAGACAGACAAACCAACCAAGCAACCAACATACTTGCCGGAATCTTTTCCGACAAGTAACAAACAGACAGACAGACAGAACCACAAATGCAACCGACCAATATACTTGAAAAATCTTCGATTTTGCAAGTAATAACACATCCTCCAGCGTGGGGCATTGCTGGGACTCGTTCGGCACCCGGCGATGCCGCCGTGCAGCACATAGAGATGGTATTGGGAGGGGAGCGGTGTACAATAAATGACTGATTAATTGCACAATTAAAATAAGTAAATAACAATCATAAAGTAATTAATTTCTTAATCAATTGGCTAATTGGAGCGGATGAAAAGAGCGGATGAAGATGATTTTGGGTCTCGGCTCTCTGCTCACCTTCACTCCTTCATTCCTCTTTTCTCCCGCCTCTGGAACAAACTCCCACACTCCCTTCAATCCCACTCCTCCCTCCAGGTCTTTAAAACAGCTGTTCACCACCATCTCTTATCTTCCCCCATCCAAAACCTTGATCTTTTCTACCCCCACTAATTCACCCCAGATCCACCTTGTTTGTAATTCCAACTTCTTTCCTGGTAGTCCTGACAGTGTCCATATGTTTTATGCCTCTCCCACCCCCTTTCCCATGCCTCCCCCCCAAAGCCCTCTCCCTCCCACAGTTCTCTCGATGTCTCCAAGTCTCTCGGTTCCTGCTCTCAAATGTTGTGTTTGTGTCCTTCCCCCTCTCTCCCCATCTTGTCTACCGCTCCCGATGCTTTTTGTTTTATGTGTCGGTTTGTCGGTTATGTGTCGGTTTGTCGGTTTGTCTTTCTGTGTGATAAATGTTCGCTCCTTCACGAGCCTCGATCTTGTATACAAAAAAAACAAAAAAAACAAAAAAAACAAATAGCATACCTAAACCACCAGTGTTCCATTCGAAGCTGTAACTTTTTGAAAATTAATTAAATGAATAATTAAAAAAAGAAATTAATGATTAGTTGATTAATCAATAACTAATTCATATATTAATTGATTAATCAATAAATTAAAAATATCATTTACAGCCAAATAACTTGGTCACTGTCGTGTCCAAATATCAGCTTCGTAGCTTAAAAGGTGCCCGAGATATTGCCCAGATGACAAAGAAAATAAATAAGTAATTAATAAATCAATTAATTGATTAATCAAAAAATAAAAAATAACTTTTTTGCCAAAGCACTTGCTCACTATTGTGCCCAAATTTCAGCTTCCTAGCTCAAAGGATGGCTGAGCTATCGCCCGGACGAACAAACAAACAAGAAAAAAAACAAAACAAATGGAGTGAAAAATGAGTTCTCCCTTTCAGCGCGCGTCATCGCCGGGCCACCTTCAGAGTCTGGCGATGACGTCATCCAGCGCCTGGAGATGGAATAGTAAACGAACTGTGTACAAATTTCCAAACTGTCATATTATAAATATTCGGTGATATTTACCACCAGCATAAAGTGCAGAGGATAAGAATCTAGGACACTGTGCTTGGCTAACCTTTACAGGTACTCATTAATATTCACTGTATTTCAGATTTTTTTATTTGTATGCCAAAAGGTGGACTTTAAATATATATTTCACAAATTAACCTCACTTCTGGAACACCGAACAAGAGCAATGCTTTAGCCCCAAATAATCAAAATCCTTCAGAGCTGCAATGGATCAGCTTGACCCAATAGGCTATACAGACACCAAGGCCGGCTTGACCAGAACCTTCTGATCCTTGAGGTCTGTCACCTGGGTCCTTGACCACATCTTCAAGTCATCTGCAACCCTTCCCAGCTTCTTGACACAATCTCTTGGCTGCACACTCTGTGCCCTTATTACCTATTATAAGAAAATGCCTGGAACTGATGGGTGGCATTCAGTGTGACGGATCCACTTAAGAATTCCCATTCACTCATCCTGCACAGCTGGAATCACTTTTGTGCTCGGTGCACAATGTCCTGGGTCGAAACCCATGTAGCCAAATCCAAGCCCATGCATCGAGTTTCCATGGGGTTTTGGGTCATGATTTATTAAGCTATTAACGTCTGCATTCACTATCGAAGGTCTCATGTGGTTTGTAGGAAGGACATAAAACAAAAACTTATGGTTACGTGGACAAAGAAAGTTCTGATGCTGTACAACTACATAAACCACAAAAACTATTATGTTTGAAATGTAAAGAAAATACAGCAAAGTATGTGTGATGTTGCACACTGTAGTTGATAACAATGGGGCATAATTTGAAAGGGGAAGGGGGAGGCTCCAATACTTTTATTACACTTCGTCATATCACATGACTCAATTTTATAGTGTTGCACATCTAACTTGCATATTAATTATCGACTCAAATACATTCAATTTCCGAGTTTTTGTCATAACTTTTTAATGCATTATTTAAATACGTTCAGATTTGGAGTATGTATGTATTTAAAAGAGCTATATATCATAAACTAACCAACATGTATGGAGGTTGGTGGCAGGATTTGCACTCCGGCCGCCGTAAAACACTTCATTCCGTAACACACAGTGGTGTGTGTTGGCATGGTGTGGAGGTGTCGTCCAAGGACGCAGCGACGTGCTGATCCAGTGCATGCTCCCATAGGACGACGACGATGTATGGAGGTATCATATTTAAAAATATATTTAACATTTTGTAAAATGCTAAATATAATTGTGTTAAATGTTACCTCGTCAGAAAAAAATAATAATAAAAAACGTCGGTACTGGATCTCATCCACCATATAAAACACAATGTTAGTTTGTGTGTGTGTACCCCTTCCCCTGTCTGTCCGATGTCTGTCCCCCTTCATAAGAGTAGGTTTTAAACTCCAATCTTTTAACACGAATGTGTGTTCACTATGGTCTATTTTTGAGGATAAAACACACTCGAAAAACATTTTCCATAAAAGAGTAATTATGTCTCTTCTATTGGAATTGGAGACAGTGGCTTACAAACCGAGGCTCAAGGGTAGTAGCGTTTTATAAATAACAATAAATACAAAGCGCAGGGAGATGAAAATCACGACACATGATGTGCAATGTGCGCAGAGTAAAACGAGTGTTAATTTATGTCAGTAGGATGTTTAATAAATAAAGAAGACATAAGCACTCCTGACACTAGGCCGAGGCTTCAGACTTTGGCACGCTCACAAGGCTGCACCGCCAAATAAACGGTTCTAACCCGTCATTTTTGATGGGTAATTATGAGTACGAGCGAGCTTACGAGCTTTTTATCATTTCAGAAATCATTGATAGATTGATTGATCATTGATTGATCATTGATTGATTTCAGATATCATTTCAGAAATTTCATTTTTATCATTTTCAGATTTTATCATTCAGAAAAACTGATGACTTCTGGAGAGTTCTAAAGAAAATTTTATACAGACTTAACTCTTAACAGACTTACTATGCAGACAAAGGGATTCTTGTTAAGTTATTTTTAGTAGTATAATTGGTGTACAGATATTAAGTACAATTTCTAGCAGTGCAGAACAAGAAGCCAGTTATGAAGTGGGGGAAATAAAGGAATTTTTTTTTTTTTGAAAAAATATGCTATTTTAAAAGAAAGCTGTGTGACACATTCAAGTTCAAGTTCAGGCTTATATATATATATATATATATATATGTATATATATATATATTATATTATATATATATTATATATATATATACATATATATATATATATATATATATATATATATATATATATATATATATACATATATATATATATATATATATATATATATATATATATGTGCACTTTTCAAATGTTTAAGGTTTGTACAATGATGCAAAATTATTAACCTGACATAACGTCAAGTGAATAAATGAGGTGATCACAGGAAATAATTATAAATGATCCACTCTGCCTTTTCAAATATCCTTGGCAATTGCCACTTAATGGATGGTACGATGTCACAATG
The DNA here is from genome assembly GCF_964187855.1 of Myxine glutinosa. Lineage (NCBI taxonomy): Eukaryota > Metazoa > Chordata > Myxini > Myxiniformes > Myxinidae > Myxine > Myxine glutinosa. Next base: position 10,608,341 of record NC_136270.1, on the reverse strand, counting down.
CTATATCCAAGGCAACAGTCCATCTTCTGTTGTGTAATTCATAGACTACATCACAACACAAGCTGGTCAACCATCTAGAAAGCTCAAGTTCAGGACATTTAATACACTGAATAGATTAACTGTGCCAAATTTGATGCACGCTACTCTTCTGCTTCAAAATTTATGATGAAAAATCCATAAGAATATAGATTCTGAGATAAATGTGTTTTATGAGTGTGGAATAGTATGTGTTCAAATCCCATAAATTAGATCACAATTGGTTCATAGTCTCCAAATGTCCTGGTAATTCATGGAAATACATATACTGACGTCACCCGATGGGCTTGCATGTCTGACGTCACCATTGAAAAGCCAACTGGGATGAGCTGTTCCCCATAGTCCATAGAGAAGGGAAACCATTTTGTGGTGTATTTGGAGATTATTAGCTCCCGTTGGACTTGGTCCAAAATGGGAGCTAATGGATTTCGTCTCGTTCATGCGTCTGCAACCATATCTCGGAGATGCATGGACCGAGTTTTTTCATAGACCATCGAAGGTCGCCCAGCACCTTGTTAACCTGTCAGTGGATGCTCTTCACTTGGTTCACCTCGTCTTTGTGGTACATGTTCTCATCATTCAGTCGTGTTAAAGCCTTGTGATTGTAATCTGTTCGGTTAAAAATTACAGTTGCCCAACCTTTTTCTGCAGGTATGATGACATAAGACTCCTGGCGGAGGCTGCACAGCGCGCTTTTCTCATTGGTAGTCATTGGTGGTAATGTAATGATGTTGCTTTATATCGGCGAGTGTGTTAGTGAGGACCACACGTACCACAAAGTCGAGGTGAACCCCGTGAAGAGCATGGAACGACAGGTTAAAAAGGTGCTGGGCAACCTTCGGGTGAAAAGAGAGTGCCAATTCCAAATGTGGGTAAACTGCATGCATGTTCAAGGGTCGTCCAGATGGCTCAGATGGCAGAGCACTGGTACGGTTCATTAGAGGACCTGGGTTTGATTCCTAGTCTGGAAGTGTAATTTTCACACACACAAATATATATATGTATATATCAAGTATAATATATATATCAAGTAATGAACGGCGGTTGGGAATTTCAGTGCATTCAGAAAGTATTCAGACCCCTTTACTTTTTTCATAATTTGTTATGTTGCAGCCTTATGCTGAAATCGTTTAAATTCATTTTTTCCCTCATCAATCTCAATACCCCATAAATCCAGAATACCCCATACCCACCCCATCTCAACTCATTATACCTCATATATACCTCATATACCTCATAATCATTATATACCTAGTCTATATACCTAGTCATTATACCTCATAATGACAAAGAGAAAACAGGATTTTAGAAAGTTTTGCAAATTTATTAAAAATAAAAAACTGAAATATCACATTTACATAAGTATTCAGCCCCTTTGCTATGCCGCTTGAAATTTAGCTCAGGTGCCTCCCATTTCTCTTGATCATCTTTGAGATGTTTTTACACCTTGATTGGAGTCCACCTGTGGTAAATTCAATTGATTGGACATGATTTGGAAAGGCACACACCTGTCTATATAAGGTCTCACAGCTGACAATGCATATCAGAGCAAAAACCAAGCCATGAGGTCGAAGGAACTGCCTGCAGAGCTCAGAGACAGGATTGTGTCGATGCACAGATCTGGGGAAGCCTACAAAAAAAATCTCTGCTGCATTGAAGGTTCCCAAGAGCACAGTGGCCTCCATAATTCTTAAATGGAAGAAGTTTGGAACACCCAGGACTCTTCAAAGAGCTGGCCACCCGGCCAAATTGAGCAATCGGGGGAGAAGGGCCTTGGTAAGAGAGGTGACCAAGAACCCCATGGTCACTATGGCTGAGCTCAAGAGATCCTGTGTGGAGATGGGAGAAACTTCCAGAAGGACAACCATCACTGCAACACTCCGCCGATCTGGGATTTATGCCAGAGTGGCCAGACGGAAGCCTCTCCTCAGTGAAAGACACATGAAAGCCCGCTTGGAGTTTGCAAAAAAGCACCTAAAGGACTCTCAGACTGTGAGAAACAAGATTCTTTATAAGTATATATATATATATATATATATATATATATATATATATATATATATATATATATATACAGTCAAGCGATGAAGTAAGTACACCCCATGTAAAGTTTTGACTTTTTCAACATATTTCAACATACAGCTATTTGATCTTCATTTCAACAATATTGATAGATAAAGGTGATATAATATAACAAATATCATAAAGCATTTACATTTTGTAGTCCATTGTATAATTTAAATAAACAAATGCAAATTTCGCATGTGGAAAAAGTAAGTACACCCTTGGCTCTAATAGGTGGTATTGCCCCCTTTGGCAGAAACAACCTGAAGTAGGCGTTTCTTATAACTGTCTACCAGTGTCTGACATCGACTGGGAGAAATTTTTGCCCACTCCTCCATGCCTAATTCTTTCAGCTGTGCGATGTTTGAGGGGTTTCTTGCATGCACAGCTCGTTTCAAATTCCCCCACAACATCTCGATGGGATTTAGATCCGGGCTTTGACTTGGCCATTCCTGAATCCTCCATTTCTTTCTTTTCAGCCATTCCTTGGTGGATCTACTGGTATGTTTAGGGTCATTGTCATGTTGCAAGGTCCACCTTCGGTTGAGCTTCAACTTTCTGACAGATGGCCTCACATTATCCTCAAGCACCCTCTGGTACAATGAAGAATTCATAGTGGATTCTGTGATGGTGAGCTGCCCAGGCCCTGATGCAGCAAAGCTGCCCCAAACCATAATATTTCCACCACCATGCTTTACAGTTGGTATCAGGTTCTTGTGGTCAAATGCTGTCTTTGGTTTTCGCCAAACATGTCTTCTGGTACTGTGGCCAAATAGCTCTACCTTTGACTCATCTGTCCAGAGCACATTGTTCCAGAAGTGCTGGTCTTTGCCGAGGTGTTCATTGGCAAACTTTAGTCTTGCCCTGATGTTCTTTCTGGACAGCAAACGTTTCCACCTGGCACACCTCCCATGTAGATCAAATTTGTGCAGCCCCTTTCTAATGGTAGACTCGTGCACTTTGACATCAACAGTGGCAAGAGCTACCTGTAGGTTCCGTGATGACATTCTGGGGTTCTTAGAGACTTATTTCAGCATCTTGCGGTCTGCTCTCGGGCTGAACTTGCTGGGGCGGCCTGGCCTGAACAAGTTGGCACTTGTTTGGAATCTTGTCCACTTGTAGATGATCTTCCAGACAGTCGAATGATTGATTTCAAATTGTTTGGAGATCTTGTTAAATCCATTCCCAGACTCGTAGGCATCTATAACCTTCTTTCTGAAGGCGTCAGAGAGCTCTTTAGATCTAAGCATGGTGAAGCCGCACACTTCACCAACAAAGAGCAAACCAAACGAAATGTCTGAGGTTTAAATAAGACAGGTTCCTCCAAGATCCTCTCTAACGATGTTCTAAACATTTGCACCTGAGCTGGTGCACCTGATTCTAATTTTAGGTATTTGAAGTAGTGAAAATGTAGGGGTGTAATTACTTTTTCCACATGCGAAATTTGCATTTATGTTTATTTAAATTATACAATGGACTAGAAAATGTAAATGTTTCATGATATTTGTTATATTATATCACCTTTATCTATCAATATTGTTGAAATGAAGATCAAATAGCTCTATGTTGAAATATGTTGAAAAAGTCCAAACTTTACATGGGGTGTACTTACTTTTTCACGTGACTGCATGTATATATATATATTTTTTTCTGGGGTAAACGTGCAGGCAGATTTTACGGCGTTAATCTAGCTCCGATTTGAAAACGGTTTTCGATCGTAGTCTTGCCTTTGACGAGTTAATTAAATACTGCTACAAATTTGATGAAAATCGGAAAAATTTGACCTGGTTTGATCGAAGTTTAACATTGACATCGGCCACGTCCCACAGATGACGTCATGCGCACGGCACGACGTGCCTCAGAGGATGCTTTATGGTTTGACCGTGCACGATTCGGAATTAAACCGTATCCTGACTGTGTTTCCACTTTTAACGGCAAAGTAGATGTCGTGCTTGGAATGATGTATTTTGTTCGGTCAAATTCCGCAAATTTGATATCGGCAATTTTAAAATGCGATCGTGGGTAACCTTGGCAACAGGAGTCCAGGTTTTGTCATGTATCTACTCAAACAGCTCTACCGGCCTTATTTCAACCTCGATTTAAATTCCGTTTCCGGATTTTGCAGTCAATAGAGTGTCTTAATGCCCCATTGGAACGAATCTGGTGAAATTTTGATGAACATTGGTAAAATTACAGTACTTGGTAATTAATAGGGATAACCCATGTAGAACTCAGCGCCGCTTCACGGCTCAATTCTAGCTCTGAAGTTCATCCTTTCTTCACCTTCAACGAGAAAGAGGGGTATTTACAAGCAATGGTAACCTTTATTTGGCGAAAATCGGACGAAAAATGACCGAGTTATTAAAAATACTAACATATATAATAAGCTCTTTCAATGCTAAACGTGATGACGTCATGACGCATTGTGGTACGACTTTCAATCTGAGGAGATTTTGTTTTCTCGTGCACGGTTTCATTTTACAACGAATTTAATCTGTTTCCATTTCTGCTCTAAAGTGATGTCCCTGCATCTAGTGGTACAATTTAGTTTAGGAAAATTGGCCAATTTGAACTAGTGAAATTAAAAATACGATCATTGGTTACTATTGCAACGGCAGTCCATGTCTTATCACTGCACATCGGATTTTTATGTGAAAAAAGGGGAATTTTTTTTTCACATAAAACCGCTTTTTGGGCGCAAATTTTTTTTTGCTATTTTCGGAGAAAAAAAATATTTCGCCTTTTTTCGGGAAAAATAAAATAAAATGCCCTTTTTGGTCGAAAATGTCTGGCAACGCTAAAAAAAATTTGGGAATTTTTCGAAATTTTTAACTGCGATCGAAATTTTTAACTGCGATCGATCTCAAAAACAAAACGTTGCGTCCACTTGCGTGCGTTGTGTCCCCAGCGTGTACAGCAGTGAGGCGGTGTACTACAGTGAGAGAGTGTACACAAAGTGTGAACAAGTCTCCTATCAAGATGAGTGCTGCTCTTCGTGACAAGTGGCTGAAGGAATTCAACGCTGGCGGCGATGGGGCCACCTTCAAGTACGTGTCGAGTGACACGGCTTTCTGTCGAGCTTGTGAAAAGACTTTCCGGGCGAAGCAGAAGTCTGAGCTGGCCCAACATGTCCGAGGAGACCGCCACAAGAGCAACTTGGCCTTGAAGAAGAAGAGGACGGTCACGCAAGCCACCATGGAGGACTTTGGTGGCGGAAAGAGGCACAAGTGCGATGTCGTGGCTCAGGAGCTGTGCCAGGCCATGCTGGCCGCTGGCATCCCATGGTCGAAATTGGAAAACCCTGCCCTCCGGTCGTTCCTGGAGAAGCACATCACTCTCCAGATCCCCGATGAAAGCTGGATTTGAAAGCACTACCTCGACAAGTGCTACGACGAGGCCTTGGTGGGGATCCGTGCCGACCTCGGACAGCAGCCCATCTGGCTGTCCGTCGACGAGACGACCGATTCGGCAGGTCGATATGTGGCCAACATCATCGCGGGACGCTTGTCCAAGGAGGGGTACTTTCGTCCCCACCTCGTCCAGTGCATGTTTCTGGAGAAGACCAACTCCGGGGAGATCGTGCGCGCAGTCAATGACACGCTGCGCTATCTTTGGCCTGATTTCAAGCCGGAGTGCCTCAAGGTCCTTGTCAGCGACGCCGCGGCCTATATGATCAAGGCCGGCCATGCCCTGAAGGAACTCTTCCCGGACTTGCTGCATGTGACTTGCGTTGCCCACGCGCTCCACCGTGTCTGCGAGACAGTCCGAGAAATGTTCAAGGACGTCAACGACCTGATTGCCACGACGAAGAAGGTGTTCGTCAAAGCCCCGTCGCGTGTTGTCCTTTGGAAGGAGCAGCAGCCCAATCTATCTCTCCCCCCCAGAGCCCATTCTGACTCGGTGGGGGACGTGGATCGATGCCGCGGTGTTTTACGCCGAGCACTTCGAGGCCGTCAAGGACATTGTGGACCAGCTGAACGATGACGACGCGATGGCAATCCGGACTGCCAAGGACCTGTTCGGAAAGGCGGACATCAAGCTCAGTTTGGTCTTCTTAAATGCCCACGTGTCGTTCATCCCGAAGATCCTTAAGCAGCTGGAGGAGGCCGGCATGGAGCTGGCCAAGGCCTTCCAGCTCCTTGATCAGGCCAAGGAGGAGCTCGAAAAGATCCGAGGCTGCCGTAAGGAGATCCCGCTCACCAAGTTCAAGGCGGTGCTGCAGCGCAATCCCGACATTGGTGTGCTGAGGACAGTGGCTTTGATCCTGGATGGAGATCAGCACGGATCTGAGGTTGGTGTGCCGGCTGGAGTCAAGCTTGCCGACATCCCCCTCTTGAGGTACTGCCCCATCGTCAGCGTCGACGTGGAAAGGTCCTTCTCCGTCTACAGAAACGTCCTCACCGACCGCCGACACCGCCTCACCAAGGAGAACATTACCAAGATAATGATTTCAAACACCTACTTTAACCGTTCCTAAAAGGGTCTTGTCAATTTCTTCTAGTCCTCTACTTATCAAACAATGCGGTTGCAATAAAGGTACCTGAACGTCATTTTTTACCTGTTTACTAGCCCAGAGTGCTTAATGTTGTGCAGGAAAAAGCTTACCATTTTTTGTTCTTTTTTTGACTGATTTCTGAAAAACTTGGTAATAATAAAAAATGAATAAAACGGGGGAAAAAAATATTTCGGGATTTTTTCACATAAAAAAAAAAAATTCCCGCTTTTCAAAACATAAAAGGCCTATTTTCTTAACATAAAAATCCGTAGTCTACTTATCACCAATCTACTTAAATAGCTCTCTCTGGCTTATTTCAACCTCAATTTCAAATCTGTTTTCTGCTCTCGTCTTACTTTGGGCATTTTCACACTGGAACACAATCTCCCCGCTCCGAACGAGATAAAAATTATGATTGTAGGCCGGGCTCTTGACTAGTCGCTAGGCCTCACCACATTGTGTCGAATAAAGTGGATTAAAAATGTTTTTTGACGACTGTAATGCCTATCATATGATGCTTGACATTGCTAATTGCATACGTGTGTGTAGATTGTTGATGGATGGTGTAAGATTCCCCGGATTAGGATCCTGGGAAAGTTTTCCATTGAAATTCCCATAGGAATTACCCGGTTCTCCTTAGGGCTCCCATGGGCTTATCTCAATCTGTTTCCAGATTTTGTAATCTGCTTGTGTGTTGTAATTTTTGCAAAGTCTAAACATGTCGTGGCATTCCTAATGCAACAGGTGTGCAGATTGCAGATGAATAAAGGTGCGTCCGAGTCCTAAGTTGTGTGCCCCCCAAGGTTATTGTGTCCAATGAATCTCCACTAATGCTGTGTATATATTGTTGTATGATGCAATCGTTTTGGTTGTTGAGGGAAATAGAGAGTTGTGGCAAGCCCTGCTGATGTGAGCATGAAGGTACTGGGTACAGGTAAGCTGTGGTAAGTAGGTGTAAAGTGTCCTCACACCCTCAGCTTCGCTCAAATCTCGTTCCACTCTCACCTCTCTTTCTCTCCCCTTTCCTCCTTCTCGCCCACACTCTCTCCCTTTCTCCCAATTGGGAAAAACCTCCTCAAACTAAGTTACCCCAAACAAGGCAGGTACACAGACTTTGAGGAGGGTAATCTGACATTTAATTATTTCCTACAACTCGCCGATTTACATTAGGTTAGCTTGTGAGGTAACCACGGCGCTGTGAGTTATCCATGGGGGATTAAATTACTTAAGAGACTCCCGTCTATAAATTAATGCCCACTGAACCCCACGACAGGCCCCCCCCCCTTCTAATGAGGAGTGGGGGGTAATTTTAGTCAACCTTGCATATCACAAGCAATGTGTGCTTTAGGTGTCGACATGGATGGCTAAGGTAAATTAAAGTCTAAAATTAAATTTATTCCCCCCATTGGCCCACTTTCAGGTACTCAGGAGTTACCACTACCCACCACATCAATTAATTAAGTTATCCTCCCCAAATATCGGGGGTACAAGGCCTTTTGGGGAAAGTAATCCGATTTATTTAATTATTTCCTTCAACTAACTGCCTTACATTAGGTTAGCTTGTGAGGTAACCACAGGGCTGCAAGTTATCCATGGGGATTTAAATTACTTAAGAGACTCCCATCTATAATTAATGCCCACAGAACCCCACGACAGGCCCCTATTTCTACAGAAGGGGGGGGGGGGGGTAATTTTAGTCAACCACTAATGTCATAAGCAGTGTATGTCCAGGTTGGGGATATGCATGGCTGAGGTAAATTAAAGTCTAAATTAGATTTATTCCCCCCATTGGCCCACTTCTTGGTAGTCGGGAGTTACCACTGCCTTACAAATACAGACTTGGCATTTAATATGGAATTTTTTTTTTGTGGAGGTGAACTTACTTTTCAAGATGACTTAGAACCTAAAGTTCATTGGAATTATGTTGAAATTATTCTAGATTTTGTTAATGTGACCTTTAAAAGAAACAAAAACCACATTTGACATTTCGAAACAAATAAATTGATCCTTGAAAGTGATGTAAACAGATATCGAACTCAATTCATGGACAGTACTGTGTTAAACTTCTGTACGTTTTCCAGAAGTATCTCTTTATTTTGCACATTAGCCAAAAATTTTTTTGACAAAAACAAAACTTAAATTACGACTGGGATTACGGACAGTAAAATTACAGTTCAGTACTTCGTGTAACCCCCACGAGCATTCAGGAGAGCACGTACACGTTGAGGCATGCTGTTCACGAGATTTGCCAAGGTTTGGACAGGAATCCCTTGCCATGCAGTGACAATAGCCTGCTGCAATTCACGCACAGAGGTCGGCTGCTGGTCCAAGTGGTCGATTTGACGCGTTAATTCTGCCCACAAGTTCTCTATCGGATTCATATCCGGGGACATGGCAGGCCACTCCATATGCTCTACACCACGGTCAGCAAGAAAGTGTTGAATCATGCGAGCACGATGAGGCCGTGCATTGTCATCTTGGAAGACAAAGTTTCCTCGAAAGGCTGCACGAGCAAATGGAGGCAATGTTTCTTCCAGAATGGCCCTGTACTTGAACTGGTTCAGGTTTCCATTCAGAACAACTAGGTAAGTTTTTCCCCCTGCATGAAAAGCAGCCCAAACGGTCACCCCACCACCTCCAGCTTGGACTTTTGGCACCATACAATCTTTGTTGTAGGTTTCATGCACTTGTATGCACACTCGGACGCGGCCATCTTGACGATAGACCAGAAATCTAGACTCGTCACTGAAGATCACGTGATTCCAGTGTCCTGGCTGCCATTGACGGTGCTCTCTGGCCCACTGCAATCGGCACTGGCGGTGTTGTCTGGTCAGGCGTGGCTTTCTCAGGGGATGCCTGGCACGATAGCCTGCTTGAACCAGTCGTTGGTTGACTAGCCTTCTGGATACAGGCACATTTGTCAGTTGCTGCCACTCAGCCCTGAGCCGATTAGCTGACTTGGTACGGCCATTGCGGACTAACCGGTGCAGCTGGCAATCATCCCTCCTTGTGGTTCTGCGGGGACGTCCTGGCCTCGGTATTGGAGTAGGGACACCCCTCTGAGCATTTCGTTTCAGGATCTTTGACACCTGACCTTGAGTGATGCCATACTGCCGAGCAATAGCACGCTGTTTCATGCCGTAATTTCGTAAAGCCACCACTCCATGACCAACAGCATTGTCGAGTTGACGGACCATCTCCAGAGGAAGCGGCAATAACTTTTGGAGACATGCAGCAGTTGTTTTCCACGAATACAGAACGCAACAACCCTTGTATACCCGACTGTGAAGCCAATCATCAAATGCACCTGTCCGTACATTTTGCCACGCCACCTGTGATATAATCCTGTTGTTGACTTCTTGCTGCGACAGACAATCAGTGACATGGTTCTTTTAACAAATAAATCACCAAAGTGTAAAAGAAACTCACCAGATTGATATACTGAGTTAAGAAAGTAAACCCAAGTCAAGAAAAAAAAATATTCCATATTAAATTCCAAGTCTGTAAATAAATTAAGTTATCCTCCCCAAATATCGTGGGTACAAGACCTTTTGGGTAAGGTATTCCGATTTATTTAATTATTTCCTTCAACTAACTGCCTTACATTAGGTTAGCTTGTGAGGTAACCACAGGGCTGTAAGTTATCCATGGGGGATTAAATTACTTCAGAGACTCCCATCTATAATTAATGCCGATAGAATCCCCATTTTTTTTTTTTTTTTTTTTTTTTTTGTATACAAGATCGAGGCTCGTGAAAGAGCGAACATTAATCACACAGAAAGACAAACAGACACATAAAACAAATAACATCGGGAGCGGTAGACAAGATGGGGAGAGAGGGGGAAGGACACAAACACAACATTTGAGAGCAGGGACCGAGAGACATGGAGACATCGAGAGATCTGTGGGAGGGAGAGGGCTTTGGGGGGGAGGCATGTGAAGGGGGGGGAGGCATGTGAAGGGGGGGGGGGGGTGGGAGAGGTATAAACATATGGACACTGCCAGGATTTCCAGGAAATAAGTTGGAATTTCAAACAAGGTGGATCTGGGGTGAATTAGTGGGGGTAGAAAAGATCAAGGTTATGGATGGGGGAAGATAAGAGATGGTGGTGAACAGCTGTTTTAAAGACCTGGAGGGAGGAGAGGGATTGAAGGGAGTGTGGGAGTTTGTTCCACAGGCGGGAGAAAAGAGGAATGAAAGAGTGAAGGTGAGCAGAGAGCCGAGATTTCGGCAGTTTAACCATCAGAGGGTTGCTGGCAGATCTTGTGCGACCTGTAGGAATATTTGGGGGACAGAGCACAGAGAGAGCTGGGGGAGCAAGGCCGGAGAGGAGTCGGTAGAAAACGGAAAGACCACCTACCTGCCTGCGGTGAGTGAGTGAAAGGCCCTCAGAGATAGCTTCATCGCGGGAGATTCCAATGATTTTGAAAGCTTTGGATTCAACAGCGTGAAGCCGAACCAGGTGTGAGGCAGGAGCACCAGCCCATAGGGGAGAACAGTATTCCATTGAGCTGCGGATGAAAGCCTTGTAAGTGGTGAGGAGCTCAGGTGTGCCGAGGAAGGACTTCGCACGACGGAGGATGCCCAGTCGGCGACTGGCTTTGGAGGCCAGCTTGGAAATGTGGTTTTCCCAAGAAAGATCATGGCAGATAGTGAGACCCAAAAGCTTGAGTGACAGAACTTCTTGGAGAGGATTGTTGAGAAAGTAGATGGGAGGGTTGTCCAGTCGATCTTTTCGGAGAGACATAGTAAGAGAGTGAGATTTGGCAGGATTGAAAGACATGTTCCACTTGTTTGACCAGTCTGTGATTTTGTCCAGGTCTTCAGAGAGTGAGGAGGCTGCAGACTGCCGATCTGAGGGAAGAGGAATGGAGCGGCAGAGAGTGGAGTCATCAGCAAAGAGATAGAGAGGATTTTCCAGAGAGTCAGAGAGATCATTGATAAAGACCAGAAAAAGCACAGGGCCCAGCACACTTCCTTGGGGAACTCCAGCCTGAACAGGAAGGGGAGATGAGAGAAATCCATTCAGGGCCACACGTTGACTACGACCAGAGAGGAAGTCCGCAAGCCATGCATGGAGATTTCCATGGATACCATAGGAGGAGAGTTTGGTGAGCAGAGCTGGGTGCCAGACCGTATCAAAGGCCCTTGATATGTCAAGGGAGACAGCTCTGATTTCCTCTTTGGCATTGAGGACCTCCATCCATTGTTGAGACAGCAGAAGCAGCATGTCCAGAGTAGAGTGACCTGGTCTGAAACCAAATTGATGATCAGAGATCAAGCCATTGGAGAAGAGGAAAGATTTCATATCCGAAGCAATGATGGATTCCATGACTTTGCTGATAATTGGGAGCAGGCTGATTGGTCTGTAGTTGCAAGGATCTGTTTTTGCACCTTTTTTGTGTAAAGCGGTAATGCCATGACCCTTTCTACAGGGGGGGGGGGGGGGTAATTTTAGTCAACCACTCAAGTCACAAGCAGTGTATGTTTCAGGAGGGGATATGCATGGCTGAGGTGAATTAAAATCTGAATTAAATTTATTCCCCCAATCGAGCGCGTTGCGGGATGGCGGGTCTTCGCTCCTGGCCTTTCCGGGCGAGGGGGGTGGGGGGGGTATTGGTCGGGTGGTCGTGTTTCCGTGGGTGTGTGGCGGCGGGTGTTGCGGGTGGTTGCGCCAGTCCGGCTGGTGTGCGTTGCGTCGCTCCTCCCCCTTGCCTCTTGGCACGGCTGTGGTCGGAGTCTCTTGTGCGGTTGCCACTGGGTTCCACACCCTTCTCTCCACTCTCACCCTGCTCCGCCTCGAACGCGGGGCTCGGATTCCGGTTGTCTGGCCTGCCCTCGCTTCAGCGGCTGGTGGGAGCTCGGAGTGGTCGTTGCGGACGCGGCGCAAGGTGGCGGGCCTTCGCTCCTGGCCTTTCTGGGCGGTGGGGTCTTGATCGGGTGGCCGTGTTTCCGTGGGTGTGTGGCGGCCGGTGCCGGGGCGGTTGTGCCAGCCCGGCGGGGGCGCCGTGTGCCTCTCCTCCCCCGTGGCTCTCGTTGCGATTATGGTCGAAGTCTCACGTGCGGTTGCCGCTAGGTATGAGGGCTCAGTGCGTCGTCGCCCGACAGTTGACCCGAGCACCAGTAATTCGGGCGTGCCCCAGAAAGAATGTGGTTAGGTAGGACCATGCCTGGGATGCGCTATGGATTCAGTTGACCCTCGGTGCCCTCGGTGCCCTCGGTGCAGGGCTGACTGACATTACAGGCTGGTCCGCGTCTCCCCCCCCCCTAACTCTCCAATGATGCCAACAGCAAGGGACCATGTGGTTCAGAGAGGAAGATCCTTTCAGGCCACTAGGGGCCGCCCTGCAGATGTGTAGGGGGGAGGAGGCAGGTCAGCCTTAGCCGACTCCAAGCAAAGATCCATACGGGGCGGACTTGAGACACCCACAGGGACACGACCATATGGGGAGTCGTCGGAGGGACTGGTGGCTTAGCTGTCGGCCCAGATGAGCAGCTCTCTTCCTCCATCCCCCCATTCGTAAGGGAGGGAGGCGTGCCAGAGGCCACTCGGGGCCTAGCCGCAGCAGCGATAGGGGGCCGGTCCAGTCTTAAGCTGACTCCAAAAGGAAATCAGTGCGGGGCGGGCTCGATACACCCGCCGTGACCTGGCCGTACTGAGGAGTTGATGAAGGGACAGGAAGCTAGTCTGGCCGGCCAGATGAGTGGCTATCAGCCTCCCCCGCCCCCCCCTCCTCGTAAGTAACACAGTCTAATATCGTCTCCCCCTCCCACTCTTCCCCTGTGATGCCAACAGCAAGGGACCATGGGGTTCAGGGAGGATGATCCTTTCAGGCCACTAGGGGCCATGCTGCAGATGCGTAGGGGGGTTCCAGGTCAGCCCTAGCCAACTCCCAAACAAAGATCCATACGGGGCGGACTTGAGACACCCGCCGGGACACGTCCGTATGAGGGAGTCGTCGGAGGGACTGGTGGCTCGGCTGTCGGCCCAGACGAGCAGCTCTCTTCCTCCGCCCCCCCCCCTTCGTCAGGCACTTCGGGTTAAGGGGGGGAGGCTTGTCAGAGGCCACTCAGAGCCTTGCCGCAGCAGCGAGAGGGGGCCGGTCCAGTCTTAAGCTGACTCCAAAATGAAATCAGTGCAGGGCGGGCTCGATACGCCCGCCGTGACCTGGCCATACTGAGGAGTCAAGGAAGGGACGGGTAGCTAGTCTGGCCGGCCAGACGAGCGGCTATCAACCTCCCCCCCCCCCCCCTTGTAAGTAACACTGTCTAATATCGTCTCCCCTTCCCACTCTTCCCCTGTATCCCAGGACCTAAATGACGCAGGGAACGAGGTTAACCACAGTCGCTGGGACATCGTCTCGGTGAGAGGTGGCCCTTGAGACTCGATCGCTCGTATCGGGGTTTGCGGGGGTGAGTGCGGTGGCCGGGTGCTCAGTCGGTCTGGTGTGGCGTCCGCGGGGGTCGTCGTCGTGCGCTTTGGGGCCCGGCGGCTCGGGATGGATGCTCGTCCGTCTGGGGGGTGGTGGGGGTGGGCCCGTGGGCTTGTGTTCGTGTCTTGCCCGCCGGTCCCCGGTTCCCTCGCGGTCATCCGGCGGGGGTGATGGCGGGGCAGGCGTCGTCCGGTTCTGCTGTTTTGACTCCGGTGCCTCAACCTCTGCCCTCATGCTCCCCCTCCCTCACTTGTGGAACGGTGGTAATCGCACGCCGCCAGTAGCCTGGGTCAGGGACATGGGGCGGAAGGGGTCTTCGTCTTGGTGAGGAGGTGGCCCCTGAGATCGGACTGCCCGTGTCGGGGGTTGGCAGGGGTGGGGGTGATGCCGGGTGCTCGGTTGGATTGGTGTGGCATCCGCGGGGGTCGCCGTCGTGCGCTCTGGGGCCCGGCGGCTTGGACTGTTCGCTCGTCCATCTGGGGGGTGCGGGGGGATGGGGGGTGGGCCCGCTGGCCTGTATTCGTGTCAGGCGGGGCGGGTTTTGTCCTGTCCTGCGGCCGGAGGAGGTGTCTCTGGTCCCTCGGCCCTTGCCCTCACGCCCCCCTCCCTCTCTCCATAAAACTAACGAGATAAGATTATAGAGGGGTGTCTCATAGCCTTAATGAGATTCATGGGTAGACTCATAGGCTAAGTGTAAGGGCCATATAGTTATACCCGTATGTAACATATCATAACAAATACTCAAATAATCTGTGGGACTCAAGCTCGCTTAAATTAGGTACATTTGCCTTCACTTCATGTTGCCTATAGGTACCCTGAATATGGTTAAGGTACTCTGTCTGTGTAGCATATCTGGGGGAGGGAAGCAAGGGGAAGACCCCAATTATCTCTATGTAAATGTGCATGGTACAGTGCCCCCTGGTGGTACCCAGTATTACAAATCCTATAGAAGGAAAGTTTCAACAACTTAACAATAGAAATTACGGTGATGTTGAAATCGGAGTGAGAATAATTCGAAATTTCAAAATGTTGCATTTCACTCATTTCAGGTGGAGGTTCAAACCAAAGCATCTAGCAATGAGCTTTGCAGTGAAGTGGATTTTCTCACGCCATATATGAGCAGCATGGATGATTGATGAAGATGATGTGGTTTTCTCAGCAATGAAGGATGACCTCGGGCAATTAATAAAGTGAATGGAGCATAATGTTGGTGAAGTACAACATGGTGTCCCTTGTTTAAACCTGTCAGCAAAGCAATGGGGAACTAGAACCGCACTCGGCAGAGAGCATACCTGCGCCAGGCTGAACTTTAAAAAATATATATATTGAAGGCTCCAGACACCGATTATATAGCCCTCATCGAAGCCAGGCCTTAAAAAAGATAACTGCATAAAGATAAATAAAAGTGAGAGAATGTAAAGGTGAGGAGCGAAAACGAATAAGAAAGTGTATGATGAAAAGTGTATGATGTTTGTTTGCAAGAAAGAGAGAGCTCGCCCGGTAGCTATAGTTTCAGTGAGACAGAAAGTAAGACCAGCAATCCAGACACCGAATGTGTAAGATGGTTCTGGGCACCACTTTAACGCTCCTAAGTTTTGAGTCCCACTGAAAGGCCAGACCTGGAATTCTGACCTGAACCAAAAGCTAATCGGCTTGTACTTGTCCACCAAATTTCATCCGAATCCGTGCACAACTTTTTGAGATATTGTGCTATATATCGTTTTTGGCCCTTGCACTCAATGATGAAGAATCACTTAAAAAATTCTCTGATCCGGATCTGGATCCTAATCTTCCCCAAAATTGAATCAATTCTTCCTTTTCACAAACCGAACCTCTCCTCTAAATTTTGTATGAATCCATCCACAATTTTTTGAGATATCCTGTTCACAAACAAACAGACAGACAAACAATAAAGGACATTAGGCAGTATAGCCTGAAAAGTAGGACGAAGATAAAGATAATCAATAATTGATTAATTGTGCAATTAAAATAAATTAATAATAATAATAAAATAATTAAATTCTTAATCAATTGGCTAATAGCATACCTAAACCACCACTGTTTCATCTGACTGTAACTTTTTGAAAATTAACTAATTAATCGAAAAAAAATAAAATTAATTGATTAATTGATTTATCAATAATTCAAAAATACCCTTTACAACGAAATCACTTGGTCATTGTTGTGTCCAAATATCAGCATCCTAGAACAAAAGGTGCCTGAGATATTGCCTATATGAGAGATAAAATAAACGAGAAAGAGCATCAGAGATTGCAGACCCTTACCAGTATGTGTTTTCCGTGGTTTTTAAGGCTTTTGTGTTAAAACAAATATGGCGGGAAAACCACGTGATCGATGACATCTTCATTATATATTTTTTCTCGACCAATTTATCCCTAGATGATGTTCAAGAAATTTCATCTTGATCGGATGGCGTTTTGTACTCGTCAAATTATGAGGTCATAATGGAGGCACCTATGACGTCATCGTTAACATATGTTATTCCACATGGAGACTTCTTTACAATGAGCCATGTCCAAATTTTTTCTATGCAGTGCTTTTGGAGATAAGAGGTGCAAAATTTTTCAGTTTTTCTAAGATGGCGGCCATACCACGTGACCTATGACATCATAATTATCATTAAAAAATTCTACAGGTGGAGTTGCACCTATGGTGCAAATTTCCTGTCAATCGGACCAACGGTTGCAGAGAAAATCATATTTATTCTGTGCGGACAAATAAACAAACAAACAGACAAACAAACAGACTCAAATGCAATACCCTCTCCTTAGGCGAGGGTAATAAGTACTTAATAAATCGATAATTAATTAATTGATCAATCAATTAATTGATTAATCAAAAAATGAAAAATGCAGTTTTTGCCAAAGCACGTGTTCACTAATGTGTCCAAATTTCAGTTTCCTAGCTCAAAAGATGGCTGATATATCACCCAGACAAACGAGAGAACCTTGACCTTTGGCCTTTCTAGTGAAAAAACATTGGCAGCCTCACTTTTGTCCTTTGGAATCCTCTGCTAAAGTTTGACGAAGATAGATGAAAGCGTTCACAAAAAAAAAAAACAAAAAAAAAACGGAACAGACACAAAACAGACAGGGGTGAAAACACAACCTTCATTCATGCACCTTTGGTGGCGGAGGTAAAATGCCTTGTATATGTATGTGCTCTATTTGAAAAAGGCCCTGTTGGCTAATCATGCCTGCCTCGTGTATACATTTATGGTGTATATATATACATACATACACACACCCTACTCTGTGTAACACTGGCTCACACGATAAACTGGCAAAACACTAATATACCACACATATCTATGATAGCAATAATAAAAGACAATGTAAGTTCGTCGGTTACTGTGTCTTTGGTTGTTATCTCCATATGCGGGTTTCATAAGGTGGAACGGAGCCCTCCCAGGTCTCAAAGTATCTACCTTTCTTTGTGTGTGTGTGTGTGTGTGTGTGTGTGTGTGTGTGTGTGTGTGTGTGTGTGTGTCCTCCATAACTCCAAAACCATGAAACCGAGCCCAATGAACCCAAACTTTGCATGCACCACGCACACAAAGCGAACTCTAAAGGAGTACATTAATTAAAAGCTGGGTGTTTAGGTGTGTTTAAACACTCTTTTGAAGATAATTTAGGGGATGCTCATCACAAATAAAACAAAAAAAAGCCTTTCCGAAATGGCGGCGTGCCTTCTTAATCAGCGCTCTCTCACAACGCTGGGTTATTAAGGCGCCATTTTATTTCGGCCTATTCAAATGAACTATCTACTCTCATGACTAATTAAAGTATATAATTGAAATCTGGGTTCGAGTTTGAGGATCGGATCTCCAGGACTAAATAGGTACCAAAATTTAATCAAGTGTATATTTTTTAACTGAGCTTTAAAAGGGCTGTCCTTCCTCCTTTCCACATTGAACTTAACTTTTTCTACTGTTCCAACAATTATATTGAGTGAAGAAAAGATGAAGGAGTGTGCCTGCAAGTTTAACTTTGTTGAATGCAATGAAAATAATTAATCATCGGGATTGCCACAAAAGCTGCCTGGGTTCTCCGTGGGGGACATCTCTGGAGTTAGGAAGGCAAAATCAATCAAATTAAAGTTCGAACTAAAAGAACATTAAAAATAATGGGAGGATTACAATGAGCAAAGCAACAAGATAAGTGAATTCTAAGCCATAACCATCGAATGCCTGATCTTCATAAGCACGAATTGCTTGCCAAGCCGGCCGTTCCTTATCAACCGTTTCATTGGAGTGCTTGCTTGAGTGCTTAACCCACTTGGCGAGCGCTCTACAAGCTGATTGGTAATGGAACACATGTGCTCCAGCCTCCTGCTCTGCCACCTCCTCTTCCTGCTCCCGCTCACCCATCCTCCTGTTCCCTACTAACCCCTTCTCCTGCTCCACGACTCCTCCCTCCCCCTGCTCCCCCACTCATCCCTCCTCCTGCTTCCCACTCATCCATCCTCCTGATCCCTGTTCACTCCTCCTACTACTTTTCTCTCACCCTCCTCCTGTTCCCCACTCACCGCTCATCGTGTTCCCCACTTATCCCTCCTCCTGCTCCCGCCTCAATCCTCCTGCTCCCCACTCACTCCTCCTGCTCCCCACTCACACCTCCTCCTGCTCCCCACTTACCCCTCCTCCTGTTCCCCACTCACCCCACCTCCTGCTCCCTGCTCACCCCTCCTCCTGATCCCTGTTCAGCCCTCCTCCTCATCCATGTTCACCCCCCACTTTTGCTCTTCTCTCACTCTCCTCCTGCTCCCCACTCACCCCTCACCCCTCACCCCTCCTCCTGATCCCTGGTCAGGCCTCCTGATCCTTGATCACCCCTCCTACTGCTTTTCTTTCCCTCTCCTTCTGCTCTCCCCCGACCCCATCTTCCTGCTCCCCCTCCCACTCCTCTTCTTCCTCACACTCTTCCTGCTCCCCTCCTCCTCCTCCTCTTCCCTATCCCCTCCCATCCCCGTCCTCTCTTCCCACCACTCCTTTCTCCCCCCCCCCCTCCACTCCCCATTCCCTATTCCCACCCCTCCTCTCCTCTCCCACCTCCACTCTTCACTACCTATCCCCACCTCCTCCTCTCCCTATCCCCACACCCCACCTCTTCCTCTCCCTATCCTCACTCCCCACTACCTATCCCCACTCTCCACTACCTATACCCACTCCCCACTACCTATCTACACCTCCTCCTCTACCCCCCCCCACTCCCTATCCCCATCCCTCCACTCCCTATTCCCAACTCCTCCTCTCCCCTCCTTTCTCCCTCCCCCTCCACTCCCTATCCCCCTTTCATCCTCCCTCCCCCTCCTCTTCCCTCTCTCTCCCTCCCCTCTCTCCCCCTCCCCCCTCCCTTTCTTTCCACTCGCCCCGATGCTCACCCATCCCTATCCCCCATCCATCTCCTCCTCTCCCTCTCCCTCCCCTCCTTTCTTTTCACTCACCCCTATGCTCACTCATCCCTATCCCCCATCCATCTCCTCCTCTCTCTCTCCCTCCCCTCCTTTCTTTCCACTCCCGCCTCCCTATTCCCCATTCCTCCCCTCTCCCTCTCCCCTCTCTTCCTCTCATCTCCCCTCTCCCCTCTCCATCCCTCTCCTCCTTCTTGCCACTCCCACCTACGCTCCTCTTCCCTATCCCCCATCCCTCCCCTCCTCTCTCTCCCTCCCCTGTCTCACCTGCCCTCTCCCCCATCCTCTCCTATATTTCCACTCCCACTACGCTCCCCCTCCCTATCCCCCATCACTCCCCTCCTCTCCCCTTTCTCTCCCTCCCCTCTTCCCTCTCCCATCCTCTCAACATTCCCATCAGCGATGTGAGGCTGCATGGTAACATTGCTGCTGGATTAATAAAATCGCAACAAATTGTGTAGAAAGCAAAGTTTACATTTGTTTCACCATTATATGCATTATAGTATTTCTTATTAACATACATAAGCAATGGTTACTTTTTGTGTCCCACTACATAGCTTTAAGACGTAGATATTTGACATTAAATACATTTCCTACAGTACTAAATGAGTAATGTGTTAAAAGAGTAAAATGCACATTATTTGAGACCACTCAGGTGAAGCCCAAACAACTCAGCAACCCTTGTAGATATAGACGATGTCGATGAAGTTTCTCGAAGGTGAGATAAAGGTGTGTACGTACCGCGGGTGTGTTGCTTAAAGACAAGTGCGACATCTGTTGGCCAAGCGCTCCCATCACACCAGATGGCTGCATCGGTAACGCATGCTCCATGGGCGCACTGATCACCGCTCCCTGGCGCACACACAACACAGGTCTTGAGGAGTAGCGAGAGAAGACCTCCCCTCATACTTTCAAAAACGATGTTTCCTTCAAAGTAAACTTCTCCAGAAACAAACCGTTCATATGATTAAAACTCGCAACTATGACATCCTCAACAACAATTAGGTCCAAAAGAAATACAAAATTTTACGGCCAACTCTTTTTGGCGGCCAAAAATGATTAGCATCCAGTATCTGCCCATGTTGTGCCATTTCTGAGTTGGAAGGACGTGCACCTGCTTGACACGTCACTGAATTTGATTGCAATAAAATTGAGGGCTCTAAAAGTCATGCGATTGAAATGGTGGGAGAGTTATCCTATGACCATCTGACTGCTAATGGCAATACTTGTTTGTGGGTGCGTTGTTGTTGTTATTTGTGACATAAACCTAAAATATCATTACACAATGGGGTGGGACCCTCACTGTTCTGTGTAAATCTGTGGCCTAATCAAATGGAACACCAAATACTGCATTGGAGTCATCAGAAGGAACCAGAAGAAGTTAAGAGCAAAGATGGAGTTATCATGAGGAAACCGAAGGAGTTAAGAGCAAAGATGGAGTCATCAGGAGGCACCTCCATAAGTAAACAGCAAAGATAGAGTCATCAGGAGGAAACCGAAGAAGTTAAGAGTAAAGATGGAGTCATCAGGAGGAAACCACATCAGGAGGAAACTGAAGAAGTTAAGAGCAAAGATGGAGTCATCAGGAGGAACCTCAATAAGTAAACAGCAAAGATAGAGTCATCAGGAGGAAACCAAAGAAGTTAAGAGCAAAGATGGAGTCATCAGGGGTAAACCGAAGTAGTTAAGGGCAAAGACGGAGTCATCAGGAGGAACCTCAATAAGTAAAGAACAAAGATGGAGTCATCAGGAGGAACCTCAATAAGTAAAGAGCAAAGATGAAGTCATCAGGAGAAACAAGAAAAAGTAAAGAGCAAAGATGGAGCCATCAGGAGAAACCAGAAAAAGTAAAAGCAAAGATGGAGCCATCAGGAGAAACAAGAAGAAGTAAAGAGCAAAGATTGATTCATCAGGAGAAACCAGAAAAAGTAAGAGCAAAGATGGAGTCATCAGGAGAAACCAGAAAAAGTAAGAGCAAAGATGGAGTCATCAGGAGAAACCAGAAAAAGTAAAGAGCAAAGATGGAGCCATCAGGAGAAACAAGAAGAAGTAAAGAGCAAAGATTGATTCATCAGGAGAAACCAGAAAAAGTAAAGAGCAAAGATGGAGTCATCAGTCGGAACCTCAACAAGTAAAGAGCAAAGATGGATTCATCAGGAGGACCTGGATAGGGTTTGGGTTGTATCCGCTATTCCTCTACCCTCAGAAACATCCAGGTGCAGCCAAGTGAGCCTTACAGAAAATTTTCTGCAAGAATTCAATTCTCCCGAGAAAGTTAGACAAAGAAAGACAGAAATAAAGAGCAAAAGAGATAAAAGAAAAGAAAAAGCAAGAAGCAGAACCACCTTTAGAGGCCATTTTTCCCTGCAGACCGGGGGTTGGCCTTTTTTGGGCACAGTGGTCCCCTTTTTGAAGCAATGTGTTACGATGCCCTTCCTGCCACCAACCCTGTTAGTCGCCTCTTCCAACACAGAAAATTACCAGTGAACTGGTACTCAATTCGCCGACCTTGGAAGGATGACGGGCTGAGTCAACCCCCATGGCGTTAATTCAGTGATCGACCAGGATTCGAACCCAGGATCCTAGGATCCCAAGCCGGCACCCAAACCACGAAGCCAACACCAGGCCTAAAAGTAAAATTAAGAATTATAATGAATAAAGAGAGATCTTAAAAACCAGAAAGAAGTGTGAAAAGAACAAAGATCAAAGATGTCGGGAAGAACCCGGATATAATGTATAGATTTCAGCAGTTACTCTGCAGGCTCAAACGCAGCAACAGGTACAAGCTACCAGAGTCATAACAAAATAAAATGAGGATACCGCTAGTTCAGTTAAAACATTCCTTGTTGTCGCTGTGGTTAAGCAGAAATAGAAGTAAAAATTTCAGGTCAAGTCGTGGAATTTAAACGTCGTTGTAAAGTTTATTTTTCGAGTTGAAAAATAAATAAAGAAATAAAATATAAAATACATCTTTGCATTGCTTATGGACATTTTATATTAAGATTGTGAATCTACGATCATCTTTCATGGACCTGAATATTATTTATATGTAATTGATTTGTAATCTAAAGTCCAAGTGGTCTGAAGCTATAAATAGTCAAGGGTTCAAGCTGGTCTAATGGGTTTAAAGCGTCTTATGGATCTTTGCAGTCTTTAATGGTCTTCAGGGTCTTTGTGTATTTTGTGTCTTTTGGGTCCTCAGGATTATTTTGGGTCCTTTGGGTCATCTGGGTCTTTAAAGGTCTTTGGGGTATTTTAGGTCCTAGAGTTATTTTGGGTCTTCAGCGTCTTTTTGATATTTAGGGTATTTAAGGGTCTTCAGTGTCCTTGGGGTATTTAAGGTCTTTGGGGTCTTTGAGGGTCTTTGGAGTCATAAGGAATATTAGTGGGTTTAAGGGACTTGGGTGATTTAAAGGGTCTTAAAAGGTCTAAGGGGTTTCAACAGTCCAAAGGGCCGAAAGGTATATTCCAACAGTACATAAATAATAGACGTATGTAATTAATAGACAGGATGCAACCGATGTTCAAACAGTATGGAATTTATAGACATATAGACCCATGGCTTTGCCTGCCTCACCCCCTCATGGCTTCATGGCCCATGTTTTTCAGTTTTATATATATTTGAAGAAGATGTCTTGGTCACAAATATACACACATAACCTGAGTTGTTACACATAACTCAGTATATATATATATATATATATTGTTACGGATCTGCCGCCGGCCTTCTCCCCTTATTAAGGGGGGATTAATCCCCTCGTCTTTACTGACCTGGCGCGACCCGAGACCTATTACGTCCCTTCCAGACAGCGCCAAATAGGGTTTCGGGACCAAATTCGCTCGTACCTAAGTACTAGCGCTGCCCTGGATGCGAGGAAATAAGCCTCGTACGAACCACGTGTGATGGTGATACGCCGAGAGGTTTGCGTACATGTGATCCGCGCCGTTATAGATAGTGGAACCAGATTCAAGCTGTTTTACCCGTGCCACGCTTAGTCAATGGAGAAATCACAAAGACGATTGAATACAGAAGAAAAGGAAGAACAAATAGCTTTAATTATTATGGCACGTATATACAGTACAGGACGAAGAGACACAGGGAAGCTGAGACAGTCTTAATACTTAATACCCCAGGACAAACGGGCCCGTCTGACAGACTCACACGGGGATTGCAGATGGGCAGGATGATGTTCACCAGCGCCGCAGTGGTCGTCCAGGCTCGGCCCCATCTGGCTCTCCACGGTCCCCGGCACGTCCCACGAAGATGGAAGTAGGCGAAGGCAGGGACTCGTATCGTGTCGCTCGAACAAACGGGTAATCTCGGGGCGAACGGCAGAGGGCGGACTTAGTGCGGCTGGCGGTTAATCAGCCGCGTTCATTCGCTTTGGCTGAACCACGCAAGTTATCAATGCCCTGGCTGCGCCCACGTATCCCTCGTAACCAAGTTCGTACAGTGCGAGTGATCCTCTTCAAGCGCATCTACCTTCTCAGAACTCAGAACTCACGACTTCCTTCAGCACACCTCTCCCATAACTCAACGAGCGCGCAACTCGACGAGCGCCTCTCCCTTCTCATAACTGAGAACTCAAATGAGGTGGGGGCTTCGTGCAAAGGGTTTTATTGCCACGCCCTTAGCCCGATCGAATGTCCCAACCACGCCCTGTGATGCAGTGCTGCAGCCACACGCTGTGAGCCCTGATTGGTGACTCATTCTTACTGTCATCGCCTCGCCGCTGCGCCAACCTCAACCCTCCTCCACCTTCCGAGGCCTACCTCGTGTTAACTCGCGCCCAACACAACCAGGGCTTTTTAGCCGCAATGGATCGAGCCTATGGACGTGGAATGGTTTGTAGAAGTAGGGCCTATCCTCCTGTCTTTACACAACACAGGATTAACACTGGAAGGGGCCTACTCTCACATATACTAAGACATAACTATACTACAAATGAGGTTACATGTTGCTCGTGTGACTAACTATGGGGGGCAAACTCAAATATATATATATATATCTGACTATGGGGGGCAAACTATCTGACTATGGGGTACATATATATATATATATACATCTGACTCCGCACGTGCAAAAGCTGAATGCCTCAACTCTGTGTTTGCCTCTAAATTTTGTGTCCCAAACCCATCCCTCTCTGTACCCACCATACCCAGTCGTACCCAGCTGCTCCAGGACTCCATGTCCTTTCCTCCTGACAAGGTGGAAAAGTTTCTGTCAACCCTCGACTCTGATTCTGATTCTGCAACTGGACCTGACGGCATCAGCCCACGGGTCCTAAAATCCTGTTCTTTCGCTCTTTCACTCCCTCTCTCTGTTCTCTTCACCCTCTCTTTTGCTCAAGGTCAACTGCCATCTGCTTGGAAATCAGCCAACATCACCGCTTTGCACAAAAAAGGTGCAAAAACAGATCCTAGCAACTACAGACCAATCAGCCTTCTCCCAATTATCAGCAAAGTCATGGAATCCATAATTGCTTTGGATATGAAATCTTTCCTCTTCTCCAATGGCTTGATCTCTGATCATCAATTTGGTTTAAGACCAGGTCACTCTACTCTGGACATGCTGCTTCTGCTGTCTCAACAATGGATGGAGGTCCTCAATGCCAAACAGGAAATTAGAGCCGTCTCCCTCGACATATCACGTGCCTTTGATGCAGTCTGGCACCCCGCTCTGCTCACCAAACTCTCCTTTGGAATCCATGGAAATCTCCACACATGGCTGGCAGACTTCCTCTCTAGTCGTCATCAACGTGTGGCCCTGAATGGGTTTCTCTCATCTCCTCTTCCTGTTCAGGCTGGAGTTCCCCAAGGCAGTGTTCTGGGCCCTATGCTTTTTCTGGTCTTCATCAATGATCTCTCTGACTCTCTTGAAAATCCTCTCTATCTCTTTGCTGATGACTCCACTCTCTGCCGCTCCATTCCTCATCCCTCAGATCGGCAGTCTGCAGCCTCCTCACTCTCTGCAGACCTGGACAAAATCACAGACTGGGCAAACAAGTGGAACATGTCTTTCAATCCTGACAAATCTCACACTCTTACGATGTCTCTCCGAAAAGACCGACTGGACAACCATCCCATCTACTTTCTGAATAATCCTGTCCAAGAAGTTCTGTCACTCAAGCTTTTGGGTCTCACTATCTGCCATGATCTTTCC